>NW_005360641.1:252804-265923 GCF_000412655.1 Myotis brandtii
ATATTAAAATTTTTAAATCTATATTTACCTTTTTTCCTTAGGAACAACTTCTACACTCTGGCAGACACTTTGTATAAACTTACACGCTATTGTTTTGAAAATAGGAAATGACTGTCATAAGTAATTGATATTAGTGAAATATAGAAAGTCAAACATTTTACTTTCGAATAATTTGATTTCACTCTATTATCTACCCAGCCACTCAATTACATATACTTAAAATTAATTTAGATTAATGAAATTGAGAAAGTGAAAGTATAACCCACCTATCTCTGTGAGAATATCTATTTATGAAAGATGTGAAAAAATGTACTTTTATAAACTACACTTTTTGTAACTAAAATTTTAGATCCAACCGGAAGTGCTTAAATTTAGCATTCATGGAAAAACTATAATGTACACACAATTTATTTGAGAACAAATGTTCATAACAGTGGTTAAAATAATTTCATATTTCTAATTTCAGAATTGTTAAAAGTTACATGTACTTTTTTCACACTCATATTAGTGTCTGAAACATTTAGAGGGGAACCTATAATAACGATTACATAAGATTGTGGTCAGATTAATTTGTTTTTAATTTGTACTCCATTCAAACAGTAACTGTTCAGTATATTGCAGGCACTGTTTTGGTTCCTGTGGGTATTAGGAATGAGAGTTTAATGAGTCTGTAGCAAAGATAAGAGAAGCCATTGATTAAGTTTTGTGCATTCTGGACCCTAATTGCAGCCCTTCCTGTCCCTTGCACTCATAACGAAGAGGTGAGAATGTTAGGTTGTCAGGATAGTTTTGGATCTGAAGTGGTTTATAAAATAAAGGCTAAGTGCATCCAGCATCGACTGTCTGCCTGGGACACAGCCACAGTCACAACTGTGACAACACTGTCAAGATAGGCTGTTTCAGAGGACCCAAGACCACCCTCCTTTCATTCGTTGTTTACCTCACTAGTCAGCATTGATGGCGCAGAAAACCCTAATCAGATTTCCAGAAATCGGTAGGTTTGTGGGTTGGAGAGCAGAAATTTGAGTGAGTACTCATCTGAGGGACTTTTTATTTTCTGTGAAGAAAAAGGTGGCAAAGATTGAAGGAAAGAGATGCCCAAATTAAAGGTTAAGAAATGGAGGAGTTATTGCGGAGCAGGAGTGGGATCCGGGCTGTCATTAGAGACAGAGAGACTAATATGCAATATATAAGAAACTCATTCAAAAACAAAAACAAACTATCCCATTAAAAATGGTCCAAGGACCTGCACAGACACTTTTCCCAAAAAGACATACAAATGGCCAGCAGATATACAAAAAGATGCTAAACTTTACTAGCCTTGGGGCTTCATAGTCAAAAATGTGTCCTTCACTTCTTCACTAATTATACCACTGAGTTGTCGCAGAAACAGAATGGAGATCTACCCATATTTATTAACCACAATATATGAGGAACTTGCCTTGCTCCAGTCTGCACTAGTATCATTAATGACAATTCTGTCAAACTAGAGTGGGGATTTTGTTGGATGAATAAAGCGAAAAAAGCCAAATGAAGAGAGTATTGATAAATTGAGTTTTTCTAAAGAGTGATTTAAGTGATAATCCATACATCAAAAAGAAGGGGAGCAAGAAGAGGAAAACAGAAAATGAGATAGAAGAGCAGACATGCTAGATATTTAAAAGTAGGAATGTTAGAAGACTGTGATCCTATAGTATAAAAACCTAGTTGATCATGTTAAGAATTTCGTGGAATGGTGAGCTCCATTGATGCTGGTCCAAATATTAGGGATCCACCCGAGGGAAAATTTCCTTTTGACTTAGACTTGCAGATGATTTTCACTTTCTCTTTTCCTCCACTGTCTGCTTTTCCCCGCAGTGCTCCCCAACTCTTTTCTGTACTGTCTACCTCATGCCAACCTTATCTCTCCTCAGAATAGCATGTAGAGCAAAGAAATCTGTGTTCTTATTATCGCTGGAGTCTGCTAAGAGATTAACTAAATCTTACGCAAAGAGTATTTTCCGTATAAAGATAACTCCAGTGCCTTCCTATATTAAACGTTCCAAGCAGTATTTACATAATAGCAGAAGCCTAATATTCTTACTTTCATTCAACTATAAATGGCAAAACTATTGTATAATTGAAATTCAGAGATGAGGAAAATATTGGTTTGGCTTATGCTACCCAGGACTCTGCTTTTGTGATACTACCCATCCAACTATTAAGGCCTCTAAGGAATTCTAGGTCTCAGAATAATACAACTCAGAGTTGGCAAGTAAACAGCATGAATGCAGCCTAATTGATAAGTGCATTTTTCCTAGCTGTGTAGAGAATTAACTAAAGATTTCTTCTTGACATACTGTCTCAAGCAGTCACTTTCAATTCGTCAGAATTTATACTTCAGAAGCAAGCTATTTGACACTTTTCTAGGATTTTCTTATACAACCCAGAAAGATTCCACATACTTGTCTTTGGCTGTAGCACCACAGGCAAATGTTCAAGGACATGCTACATCTAAAAGGACAGGGATGATTTTATTTGATGACATTCACAAGCACAGTGGGCTTCCTGAATTACAATCAACCCAAGACAGAGCTCCACAGAGACTTCTAAAGTCGGGGGGGAACCCAGACTTCCTTCTTTTACACAAAGGCTCCTGTGGGGCTTTAGCAATTCTAGATTTCACATTGTGAAGGGTGGATTGATTCTGCTTTCCATCATGGCTATATCTCACTTCCCCATATTTCATGTAAAGCAAACATATGTTTTATGTACCTTGGTAGGCTATTTGTCTTAAGAAATATGAAATCATTCTAGAAATGTAGCTAAAAAATCCATATCACATACTAGTGGCCTGGTGCATGAAATTCGTGCACATTAAAAGAGAATTAATGAGAAGAAATATTTTAATATTGCTATTTGCCCTTTCTCTATAATAGAAGAGTCAGGGATGAAAGAAAATTAGTAAAATGTATATAAAATCTCCCTCTTGTCAGAGTCTGGGGCGTGTCGTGGGACCTAGAGTCTAGTTCCCACCCACCACACTCACGAGCTTCGAAAACGCAGGAGACCCAGACCTTGCTGCCCCTCCCCCACTGGGCGAGACCTAGACCTGGCCAGCTCCACCCTCATCAAGCCCCTCTGGGCGAGAAACACAGCCTCAGGTACCCCAGCGTGGTGCTGTGTGGTGCACAGCCTCAGGTCCCTCAGCCTGGAGCTGAGGCAGGGGGTGTGGCCTGAGGTCCCCTGTCAAGTCCTGCCAGGCAAGGGACACAGCCTGAGGTCCCCTGTCAAGATCCGCTGGGCAGGAGGCACAGCCTGAGGTCTCCCGGCCTGGAGCCTGGACGGGGGTCCCCGTCAAGCCCCACTGGGCGAGGGGCATGGCCTGAGGTCCCCTATCAAGACCTGCTGGATGGAGGGTGCATCCTGAAGTACCCCATCAAGCCCTGTGGGCAGGGGGCATGGCCTGAGGTCCACTGGCCCAGTGCCAGGGCGAGAAGTGCAGTCTGAAGTCTCCTGGCCCAGAGCCTGGGTGAGGGGCACAGCCTGAGGTCTCCTGGCCCAGAGCTGGGGTGGGTGGCGTGGCCTGAGGTCCCCCGGCCCAGTGCCAGAGCAGGGAGCACAGTCTGAGGTCTCCCGGCCCAGAGCTGGGGCGGGGGAGTGGCCTTAGGTCCCCCGTCAAGCCCAGCTCCCCCCTCCCCTGCAGCGATATACCAGTGCTGAACTGGGATGCACACAGGCAGCATGATGTTAGCGCTGGGGACGGAAGTTCCCGCCCCTGGCCCTGCCCACAGACTAGTTGTGATGGGGACACCATCACGGACAAATTAGCATATTCCCTCTTTATTATATAGCTGTTTTGTAGTATTCCCGAAATAAGTACTATACATCTAGTCAGTGTTAACCTTGTGCGTTCATTCCAACATGTCAAATTTAGGTTTTTCTAATGCACAAAGGATAAAGTCCGCGTCATATTTGAACTCTCAAATTTTCCAAATTTCTTCAATACATTTTAAATTGAGTACAGTTTATATTAACTTTTTTGAATATTGGAAGTAGATTTTCAGATAAACAGGCGTTTTGTTTTAGGGTAGTCATATTTTATCAGCTTCTACATAAATATGGGAATATATAATATATATGGCTCTGTCTGGGCTCTCTATTCTAGTGTATTGAAATATTTGGTTGCATTTTCAATAATACAACATTGCTTTAATTATATTAATTGTTTATATTAAAAATGATATTATTTATATTAAATTTCCAAATCTATAAATCATTTGATTTTCAGAGAGGATATGGCCTCCTCTTTGTTTTGCATTTAAACATTATGGTTTTCATTATGTCACATTTAATATTTCTATATTTTTAAGATTAGTTTGTCAAGGGAAATGTATTAAACATTTTCTAGTGATCCAATGATATATCAGTCAAAATATTGCCTCTTTTGTGGACTACTACACACATCTGTGTTTGTTTGCTTCTTTAGACATAAAAAAACAACAACAAACACTTCCTTGATTTTATAGCTTGAAGTTATATCACAGAATGTGAAATTTTAGTTTAACAGGTGTCCTATTTATATGTCATGTTACCACTTCAAGATGACAGTAGTGGCTTCACTATAGTCCTTTTATTTATTGTCTACATATATCCCTTAAAGTCCTGAGACAGAAAGTAGCACACCTATTTTAAAGAACTGTATGCATTTGCTTCCTGATTCTTATGTGTGGCTTAGGTTTCACACTGAGTCAGCTAATGTGACAGTTCATGAAAGTACAAATGTATAAAAATTACCCGACATATTGAAACAGTGATAATGTTTTATTAAGCACATTTTACATGAAAAAATATGACATACAAAATTAAGTGATGATTTTTATTTCATAGGAAGACCCCCCAATTTTTTAGAATAAGCATTTCAGATATGATTTAGTTGGTCAGATATGCAAATCTGTTTTGCCATAAACATTGCTTCTATTAAGATAAAGTATATGTGTAATTATTTGTTTGACCACTACCTTGATGTTATGATACTTAACATCATAAATTCTATGATCTTGAGAAAACTATTTAAGTTCATGGAGCCTTGGTCCTTATTTTATTTTTATTTAGGAAAATTATACTTTAGATTTCCAGTTTTGGATATGGGAAATAAACTGGGGACACTACATTACAAGCTGCTATTATATAAATTGTGAAAAGTTATTATGACATACTTATGACACATTGCAGCTCCCAGTTTCTTGCAAGACTGTCAGGTTATATTTTATTCTCTCATTTGTTTTCATTGCCATGTCATATGCACAATTGCATGGGTGGCAGAAGCCTGTAACAGATTTCAACAGTTTTTTTCCAGGGAGATTTGTAATGAATTTTTTCCCACAAGACCTACTTAAGAGGTAAAGTAACAAGTCCTTGAATCTGTTACTTTTAACCAAATGTGTTATAAAAGCTGAAAAATTTAATGTAACATTTTATGTTTGTAGTGTTTTATCAGGAGGTAAATTAGAGACTATGAATTATATTGTTGTTTACATATGGAAAGAGTATAAAAGAAGAAATTATGCATTTAAGAACACATATCATATTCTTGGAATATTATATTTCAAATATATTTTTTAAAATTTTGATTGGGATAAAACAGAAATGTTATTCAATTGTCATTCCCTATTCATTCACTTAAGTTTTTAAGAGAAAATAAATTACATGGATTTTTCCATTTCCACCTCTGCATATTTGTCAGTTGAAGAATTATCTTTCCATTCCCCCTTTATTCCCACCCTCTGTCCTCCACATAGACTTTAACAGTTTTGCCCAAACACAGAGTAGGTGACATTCAGTGCAACAAACTTAGGAAATATACAGAAGGCGCTCCCTTTGCCCATCCTGCAAACCAACTTTATCTCTGATAAGACTGGTGTCTTTGTCTGTGTTAGCTTGAAAACTCAGACCATTTTCTTCTATTTCTGATGAACTATCATATGACATAAATTATAATAAACATATCTCCCAAGAACACAGTATCTCATGTTTATCTGGAAGTTTTTACCAATAAGAATGTCCTATCATAATTTTCTCAAAAAATTTAAAAAAATAAAGTTGTTTGCTTTATTTTAACCCATTTTGTATCTTATCAATTGAAACATCATGTTATTAAGGACACATACTATAATGCTTATAAAAATTGCAGTCATATGCCTACCCCACTTCATGCTAAAGTTGACTGCTGACTTTATATTATTTTATATTTTATTCATTTTCCTTTTATATACATACACACACAAAATGAAAAACCTACTCTGTTACTTCCTGATCTTTCCATTGTAGACATAATCATTGATTTTTATTATGGAAAATTAGCATGAAGTCAACTTAATACATCATTCCCTTCACCCCCACACCCAGACACATTACTTGTTGTCCTATCCTCTCTGTATATTATATACTTTTTGATAATTATTCAGGGCTTAATTTTTATATCTATAGAAGTTTTGTTAGTGTGATATGGTTATAGTTTGTCTCTTTATAACATTAATGTGAGGGTTTGTAATCTAAATTTTTGGTTTCCTTTTCTTTTTCTTCTATTTGAATTAATCTTTAAAAAAGCACAAAATAATTAAAATCTCAATACAGAGAATGAAATCAGGTAATATCAGGTTAATTTCAGTCAGAAGATAGAGGTATTTCTTCTAAAATCCTTCTTTCTGATGTGTTCTGAATTCATTCAAGTCTTATTGGTTAGATCTAATTTTTACTACTTTCTTTTCTCATAATCTTCAAAAATTCCTAAAGGAAATTGTTCTCTCAACTCTGGTTTTATATCTTCTTTCTTGTTTTCCTGTCTGTTTTGTCAGATGACATTCACCATTAGTGCTTAAAAATACTCTGTAGGAGGATTTTCTTTTAGAAATTGCATCTTTGAAGAGGTTTTATTTTATGTTTACAGTTGATTAAACTTTAGGTTAAAAATATATTTCCAATGTGAAGACAGTGCTATATTGAAGTTTATTCTTCAATGTTGCTTTTTGTAAATTTAATGCCAGATCATTTTTACGTGAACTATAACCTTTTTGTTAATTTATATACCCATAAAAATAACATCATTTAGGAACTTAAAATACTACACAGTTACACAAATCAATTAAATATGACTTTAAAACTAGTTTTAGTTTAACTAAACAATGTGATGAGAGAACATTATGCAAATCAGCATTTGAAAATGAGCCATTTTCTCATCAGTTTTGCATATTTCCTTCTAAATTTGTGTATGAAGGGCTAGGAGAGTAAAATGAAACTTGCAAAGCTTGGCTTTATGTCTGTCTATTCTAATCATTGTATCAAAAGACATTATATCAGAGGTTTGTGGACTAGAACTGAAGGCCAGTCTTTTTTTTTATACCTTTTAAACAGAGATAGGCTATGACTACCTCTTCTGCATCTTCAGAATTAGCATAGGATACGGTACATAGGAAATATTCTCTAAGTGTTAAGTGAATTTTGTATAATATGAATTATATAGTATCTATAATAATAAAAGTGTAATATGCTAATTAGACCAGACATCCTTCTGGATGTCCTTCCTGACGACCTTCCAGACAAAGCCAGGGCTGTGAGAGAAGCCCGGATCCTGGGTGCCAGAGGAAAGCCGATGCTGGCAGCCGGGAGAAGGAAGGCCTACTCTTGCATAAATTATTTCATGCAGGCCTCTAGTACAATTATATAATGAATTACATAATATATATGACAAATATATGAATTATGTAATATAATGGAATTATATAAATACATTATAATACACATATATACAAATCTTAGTAACATTATTAACCAAAAATGCTGGCATGATTTTTGCATCACCAGGCCAAAGGATCTTGACAACAGAACAATACTCTTTCTGACCATGTTATTAACTTGATGGATGAAAATTCAGTTTGTTTGTTTCTGACTTTCCTTCTATTAACTACATGGTGTGGAACTGCTCAAGCTTCTTTACATCTGTCTCTAGTCTGCCAAGTTAAGCTTTGTTGTTATAGTTAAACCTGAAGTCTTTCCTAAGGTGGTTTGGGGATATTGAGAACTTGTGTGCTAAATGAAAGTTTAGCTTTTTCTGCAAATAAATTAATAGATAAATAGTCTAATCAAAGATTTTCAGAGGCCTGTTTTGGTACCAGATACTTAAAAAATAATCATCAGTCCTAGTACATACCAGTATATTAATCACCCTGACTGATCTCTTTAGAATTCAGGGATTAAACTGGTATGAAGCTGGGATAAGAGTATGCATTTTGAATTTATGTATTCTTCACACTATTAAAATAAAATTTCTCAGACGTAAAGGAATATAATTATTAGATTATAATTATTGAGAGACTTTGAAGAAAAAGAAATACTGAATAAATAGCTTGATCAGAAATTTTAGGCATATTCAAAGGGAAACTGAGAATGCTATATTTTTCAAGAGTTGATTTGAGCATACATCAATTGGAACTGGGCAGTGCCAAACCAAACATGATCAGGAGGACTCCACCGACAGAAGGCAAAGGGGAAGTTTTTGTACAGAAGTCATGGAGGCAAAGCAAGGGCATTGAGCTACAACTTAAGTAGTTGCCTTATTTGGGAAAACATTTTGTAGACTATTTATCAATGGTTATTCCTAAATTTCATTTTCTTGGATTTGAGTGCACTGACTCTGGCTGAGGTTTTGTTGTGCTTACATAAACTACCAAGGCATTAGAGCTACCTCCTTGTTTAATTACTTTAACAGGTGTTTTTTTGTTTGTTTGTTTGTTTGTTTTCATTGAAGGGAGAAAGAAAAACTGATACTATTTTTCAATAAGATAATATTTTGCCTTTAAAGAACTTTAAAACTAATGTCATGGTTTACCAGACCTTTTAAATTTTTTTATAAAAAACAGTCACTTAGAATATTAATAAGGTAGATAATAACTAAATGTAAAGGGAAACACATCTATTATGTGTGATAGACATTTTTTACCTTAGTATTTTGAGAATTACTAAGTTATAAAAATAATTAAGAATTCAGGATAATTAATAAATATTTTCTTAGGTGGGTGATTTTAATCCTATCTAATAAAAGAGCAATATGCAAATTGACCATCACTCCAACACACAAAGATGGCCTCCCACATGTGGTCAAAGATGTCCTCCACAAGATGGCCAGCAGGGGAAGGCAGTTGTGGGCGATCAGGCCTGCAGGGAAGGGCAGTTGGGGGTGACCGGGCCATCAGGGGAGGGCCATTGGGGGTGACCAGGCCTGCAGGGGAGGACAGTTAGGGGCAACCAGACTGGCAGGGGAGGGCAGTTAGGGGCAATCGGGTCAGCAGGGGAATAGTTTGGTGTCAATCAGGCTGGCAGGAGAGTAGTTAGGGGGTGATCAGACAGGCAAGTGGTTGGGAGCCAACAGTCCTGGATTGTGAGAGGGATGTCCATTTAGGCCCAATCCTGGTGGGCCTAAACGGGCAGTTGGACATATCTCAAAGGGTCCCAGATTGGAGAGGGTGCAGACTGGGCTGAGGGACCCCCCCCATTGCCATGTCATATGCACAATTGCATGGGTGGCAGAAGCCTGTAACAGATTTCAACAGTTTTTTTCCAGGGAGATTTGTAATGAATTTTTTCCCACAAGACCTACTTAAGAGGTAAAGTAACAAGTCCTTGAATCTGTTACTTTTAACCAAATGTGTTATAAAAGCTGAAAAATTTAATGTAACATTTTATGTTTGTAGTGTTTTATCAGGAGGTAAATTAGAGACTATGAATTATATTGTTGTTTACATATGGAAAGAGTATAAAAGAAGAAATTATGCATTTAAGAACACATATCATATTCTTGGAATATTATATTTCAAATATATTTTTTAAAATTTTGATTGGGATAAAACAGAAATGTTATTCAATTGTCATTCCCTATTCATTCACTTAAGTTTTTAAGAGAAAATAAATTACATGGATTTTTCCATTTCCACCTCTGCATATTTGTCAGTTGAAGAATTATCTTTCCATTCCCCCTTTATTCCCACCCTCTGTCCTCCACATAGACTTTAACAGTTTTGCCCAAACACAGAGTAGGTGACATTCAGTGCAACAAACTTAGGAAATATACAGAAGGCGCTCCCTTTGCCCATCCTGCAAACCAACTTTATCTCTGATAAGACTGGTGTCTTTGTCTGTGTTAGCTTGAAAACTCAGACCATTTTCTTCTATTTCTGATGAACTATCATATGACATAAATTATAATAAACATATCTCCCAAGAACACAGTATCTCATGTTTATCTGGAAGTTTTTACCAATAAGAATGTCCTATCATAATTTTCTCAAAAAATTTAAAAAAATAAAGTTGTTTGCTTTATTTTAACCCATTTTGTATCTTATCAATTGAAACATCATGTTATTAAGGACACATACTATAATGCTTATAAAAATTGCAGTCATATGCCTACCCCACTTCATGCTAAAGTTGACTGCTGACTTTATATTATTTTATATTTTATTCATTTTCCTTTTATATACATACACACACAAAATGAAAAACCTACTCTGTTACTTCCTGATCTTTCCATTGTAGACATAATCATTGATTTTTATTATGGAAAATTAGCATGAAGTCAACTTAATACATCATTCCCTTCACCCCCACACCCAGACACATTACTTGTTGTCCTATCCTCTCTGTATATTATATACTTTTTGATAATTATTCAGGGCTTAATTTTTATATCTATAGAAGTTTTGTTAGTGTGATATGGTTATAGTTTGTCTCTTTATAACATTAATGTGAGGGTTTGTAATCTAAATTTTTGGTTTCCTTTTCTTTTTCTTCTATTTGAATTAATCTTTAAAAAAGCACAAAATAATTAAAATCTCAATACAGAGAATGAAATCAGGTAATATCAGGTTAATTTCAGTCAGAAGATAGAGGTATTTCTTCTAAAATCCTTCTTTCTGATGTGTTCTGAATTCATTCAAGTCTTATTGGTTAGATCTAATTTTTACTACTTTCTTTTCTCATAATCTTCAAAAATTCCTAAAGGAAATTGTTCTCTCAACTCTGGTTTTATATCTTCTTTCTTGTTTTCCTGTCTGTTTTGTCAGATGACATTCACCATTAGTGCTTAAAAATACTCTGTAGGAGGATTTTCTTTTAGAAATTGCATCTTTGAAGAGGTTTTATTTTATGTTTACAGTTGATTAAACTTTAGGTTAAAAATATATTTCCAATGTGAAGACAGTGCTATATTGAAGTTTATTCTTCAATGTTGCTTTTTGTAAATTTAATGCCAGATCATTTTTACGTGAACTATAACCTTTTTGTTAATTTATATACCCATAAAAATAACATCATTTAGGAACTTAAAATACTACACAGTTACACAAATCAATTAAATATGACTTTAAAACTAGTTTTAGTTTAACTAAACAATGTGATGAGAGAACATTATGCAAATCAGCATTTGAAAATGAGCCATTTTCTCATCAGTTTTGCATATTTCCTTCTAAATTTGTGTATGAAGGGCTAGGAGAGTAAAATGAAACTTGCAAAGCTTGGCTTTATGTCTGTCTATTCTAATCATTGTATCAAAAGACATTATATCAGAGGTTTGTGGACTAGAACTGAAGGCCAGTCTTTTTTTTTATACCTTTTAAACAGAGATAGGCTATGACTACCTCTTCTGCATCTTCAGAATTAGCATAGGATACGGTACATAGGAAATATTCTCTAAGTGTTAAGTGAATTTTGTATAATATGAATTATATAGTATCTATAATAATAAAAGTGTAATATGCTAATTAGACCAGACATCCTTCTGGATGTCCTTCCTGACGACCTTCCAGACAAAGCCAGGGCTGTGAGAGAAGCCCGGATCCTGGGTGCCAGAGGAAAGCCGATGCTGGCAGCCGGGAGAAGGAAGGCCTACTCTTGCATAAATTTCATGCATCAGGCCTCTAGTACAATTATATAATGAATTACATAATATATATGACAAATATATGAATTATGTAATATAATGGAATTATATAAATACATTATAATACACATATATACAAATCTTAGTAACATTATTAACCAAAAATGCTGGCATGATTTTTGCGTCACCAGGCCAAAGGTTCTTGACAACAGAACAATACTCTTTCTGACCATGTTATTAACTTGATGGATGAAAATTCAGTTTGTTTGTTTCTGACTTTCCTTCTATTAACTACATGGTGTGGAACTGCTCAAGCTTCTTTACATCTGTCTCTAGTCTGCCAAGTTAAGCTTTGTTGTTATAGTTAAACCTGAAGTCTTTCCTAAGGTGGTTTGGGGATATTGAGAACTTGTGTGCTAAATGAAAGTTTAGCTTTTTCTGCAAATAAATTAATAGATAAATAGTCTAATCAAAGATTTTCAGAGGCCTGTTTTGGTACCAGATACTTAAAAAATAATCATCAGTCCTAGTACATACCAGTATATTAATCACCCTGACTGATCTCTTTAGAATTCAGGGATTAAACTGGTATGAAGCTGGGATAAGAGTATGCATTTTGAATTTATGTATTCTTAACACTATTAAAATAAAATTTCTCAGACGTAAAGGAATATAATTATTAGATTATAATTATTGAGAGACTTTGAAGAAAAAGAAATACTGAATAAATAGCTTGATCAGAAATTTTAGGCATATTCAAAGGGAAACTGAGAATGCTATATTTTTCAAGAGTTGATTTGAGCATACATCAATTGGAACTGGGCAGTGCCAAACCAAACATGATCAGGAGGACTCCACCGACAGAAGGCAAAGGGGAAGTTTTTGTACAGAAGTCATGGAGGCAAAGCAAGGGCATTGAGCTACAACTTAAGTAGTTGCCTTATTTGGGAAAACATTTTGTAGACTATTTATCAATGGTTATTCCTAAATTTCATTTTCTTGGATTTGAGTGCACTGACTCTGGCTGAGGTTTTGTTGTGCTTACATAAACTACCAAGGCATTAGAGCTACCTCCTTGTTTAATTACTTTAACAGGTGTTTTTTTGTTTGTTTGTTTGTTTGTTTTCATTGAAGGGAGAAAGAAAAACTGATACTATTTTTCAATAAGATAATATTTTGCCTTTAAAGAACTTTACAACTAATGTCAT
>NW_005360641.1:266548-269324 GCF_000412655.1 Myotis brandtii
GGCCCCAGATGGGAGGGGGGGCAGCCGGGGCGGAGGGCCCCCCCCCCCCGTGCACGAATTTTGTGCACCAGGCCTCTAGTATTATTATAATTTGCAATGCCAAAAACCAAGCACAGGAAGAACATGACAATATCTTTGTCCTTTTGTTTTTGAAAGTTAATTCATGGGGAATCTGTTTTAGTTTATTTAAAACATGTTTTCCCCAAAGTGCTCTGTTTTCCCATGTTTTAATGTTGTGGTCATTATTCTTATTTACTTTAGTTCATTAAGCATGGTAGCTATCAAAGGTAAAATGATGAACAAAACCCGTAGACTTCTGTCTTGAAATAATGTACAGTTCATCGCAGAAGAAATATCATTTAAGAATGACCATTAACAACAATTATAAATGAATCATAAGGCCTGAGGATTCTAGTCAGTCAAGGATAAAATATTTTGAGACCACACAGTATTACATCAGATTAGCCACTCTTCAGAAATATAACTTGATTTAATATACAGCTGACTTGTTCTGCATATCTGGAACAGATTAATTGTCTGGATAGAGATACAGTATGGATCAAATAATATGTTAATTTAGGTACATATTTGTCATTAGCAGGTCTGGTCTCCATGGCTTAAAATAAAATATTGAGATCTGACAGAAGTTTAGTGAAAGGTCTAAGAAAATGTGTATGTAAGTAAGAAGGTGGATTTTTTGAGGGAGAAACAACTGAACTTGAAAGCTGTGGTGGGGTGGGGTGTTAATACATCCATTACAAGGGTGAAGGGAAAGAGGAAGGTTTAAAGCATTGCCTCATGTGTCTTCCATGCTCTCAAAGCATAATGAGAGTTTGGATACTGTTCAAAGCAAGGAGAGAATATAAAACAAGAAAGAAAGAAAAGGGAAATCAAGTGGGTATTTGAAGGTAACAATGTTCAACCAATAATTTGAACATGAAAAGTGTTTTGAAGTTGATCTATTTAAGGAATAGTAATACTCAAAGATAAATAAGTAATGAATTAAGGTTTAGTTTTTCAAGTAAGTACATTTAGTTTATTAATAGGTTAGCTAAATTGTTTAGAGTTTCATTTTAAATATATTACTCAATTTAAAACTTTAACTGTATCAAATGTATGCTCTGTGGAAATGCAAAGTTTGTTCTACTTAAAACCATTAACATGTTCTCTCATAATAATCTTGTACAAATAAGGTGGTTTAAATCATTTCACAATTTACAACAGGTACTTGAATCATAACTCTAAAATAATTTAATTAGAAATACCACATTCAAAATTTGGATATGTATTTTATTTATTATATACTGTGACTTATTTAAGATTATTTATTTAGGATACTTTGAAGATTTTGGTTTTGGTATTTTATTCAGCCAGTTTGGCACAATTGCAGTAAATCTATGCCGGCAAGGGGGAACATCTTAGGGTGTATGCAGGGTACATAGGGGGATGAATATGGGGTTTGGTGGGTAGTATATGAATGTCATGTAGCTATAGGACATAATTGTATTTAAAATATTCCATGGTGGCAGACATGTTAGTCGTTTTTGCTTTTTAAAGTGAGAAGTATATGTAAATACCACCAAAAGAACATCAAGTCTTTGAAACTAAGAAGATTCTTAGTTTCTTGTTTGCACAATTTTATGAGTCTATTCTTCATAAGTTTTCTAACTTTGCATATTCACTTCAGATTAAGCATTACATCGAGCATAATTTGGAGGATTTTCTGGCACTGTGTAATATAGGTTTTTGTTTGCAATAGGAAACCGACTATAATATAAAACCATATTAAATTCTGCAAAGCTACTGTCATTTGTTAGCACAAAGTAGACAGATATAGCTACATGGCATTTTTGTGAGCCATTTGTAATGCAATGCTTAAGAACCCAAAGTAAGAGCCTTTGATTTCCAGCATAGATAGAAGGCAATATTCAATAATGACAATATGTGAATAAAAATGTAAAAGAGCATACACTTAAAGCTCAAATTGCAACCCACTGATTTAAAGAACATAATTTCTATATATTTCTGCAGACTCTCAACAGCCGTAGGCAATACAAATTCTATTTATGGGTTATAGATATAAAATGTCATCAGAAGTCTCTGAGTTCCTCCTCTTACCTCACAAAACTAATAGTACTGGATTAAAGCCGAACTACTGATTATGCAATTACTATTATAATCACAAAATACCTTAATACCAGGTACCTTGATAGGATCTGCTTCTAAATTAATTTCTATGAGGCATAGTCATTAGGTCCTAAATAAACATAATTATAAAAAACCTTCTTTCCTTCATCAAAATCTAAGGTGTGTTACAACCCCACCCCATTTCATATATAGGATGTCACTACTAACTGAATTTCAGTAAACTGAACTGAGTTTTAAAACCAGGTAATAAAATAAGAACATGAATGTTGTGCATGATCATGTATTAGCTATTTTTAACCCAAAATAAAAGTGTCTCAATCTTATTAAAGTAAAGTTATCCTGTGGAAATCTACTGATTCTACATTATGTCCTACAATTAGACAATTCTGCATCATGTCCTACAATTTTTAGTTACATGTTACCATTCCTTAAAACTTTGCAATAGCAGGGGGAGACAGAGTGTTAAAGAGAAAAGAATATAAGCATTTGAGTAATATAGACAAATGAAATAAACAATAAAGTAGCGCCATACTGTGTGTATCATATATATTGTGCATAATGTATCAATTTATATGTTATACTAGAGGCCCGGTGCACAAAAATTTGTGCACTCGGGGGGGAGGGGGGT
>NW_005360641.1:270599-275781 GCF_000412655.1 Myotis brandtii
GCATGGCTGCCGGCTGCCATCTTGGCTGACAGTTAATTTGCATAAGGATATGCTGATTAGCCAATGGGAAGGGTAGCGGTCGTACGCTAATTACCATGTTTCTCTTTTATTAGTGTAGATATAATACATATGTGATATATGTGTATTTTTCACCACCATGCTGTAGGAATTACCATTGTAACGTTAACTGTTGTATAATGCATATTGGTATAAAAAGTAAATAACTAGTAAAAATCAAGAATCACTGAAGATTTATTATGGTGCTTTAAATAAGATTGGGGCAATATTAAGGACATGTTTTAGGGACAAACATTAACTTAAGACATACTAAATTTGCAATGACTTTACTACAGGATATCCAGTAATTATATTTAATAGACATTTATAAATATGGGTCATAAATGTAGCACCAGTACTATAACAGCATTAATTTGTGAGGAATCAGCAATGAATGATGCATTTAAAGCCATCGACATGGGAGATATGTACTGTAGAGGCTGGATAAGGAGGTAGGAAAAGAGTATTGAAAGCATACCCCTGAGATAACTAATATATGAAGAGTCATTAAGAAAGAGAAATGTGTCAAGGAGACTGAGAAATAGTTCTGAACAAAAGGAGAGCATTAGAAAGCGCTATTAACCATATTCAAGGGAGAGGAACATTCAAGACCTAGCCTCCTGTAGCTATTGAATTCTCAACTTTAATAACCCACAGTGAATGCATGTTTGGCGAAGAGATAAGACAGAAAATAAAGCTTTTGTAATTCTAAGATGTAAACAAAAGTTGAAGAATGAACACAGCAAGTTTAATATGTTTTGAAAAACATGCCTATAAAGGAGAAAAAAAAAACATGGTGGGTGTCTGATAAAGGGAGTTTCAAGGCAGAGGGGGGATTTCTAAAATGGGACGATCCTATAACATAGGATGATAGTCCCAATGAAGGAAGATAATCGGAGGATAAAAAGGAAAGTGAATATAATTGACGGGTGGTACCCACAGCAAAGAGACAGGAGTTAGCTTTGGATTGGAGGCACACATCTTCTCTGCAATATTAAAATACTAGAGGCCCAGTGCACAAAATTCATGCACTGGTAGGGTCCCTAGCGGCTGCCAGCTGCCGGCTGGGTACTTTCTCCCTTCCCCTGGCTGGCCCCAGCCCCTGGTCGAACTTCCAGACAACTCCCGGTTGAGGGGACAATTTGCATACTATGCTTTTATTATATAAGATGAGGAATAATAAATAAATATCCATACATAAGTCAGAGAATAAGATGCCAAAATAAATATATCCCAATTTATAATTTTTACATATAAGTCAGAAGTGGGTATTTCTGCTGCTTAGGAAGAGAGTAAATATCTGGAAAATAAAAGTGGTCACAGATGAAGAAAGGAATCAGGGGAATAGATTGCATGAAGATAAATGGTCAATAGGATTAAATGTCTTTTACTTTGTATGGCAATACTTAATATTTCTTTTACCAAAATAACTGCAGTTTCAGAGCAATTAGGTAGGAGGGAGGTTTTTCAGTACAGCCAGGAGTTGTGTCAGAGATGGGACATGGTGACAGTTAATTCTATTAAATTCAAGGAGTTTGTATAGGAAAGAAGATAGATGGGGTTATATAGCTGAAAGAAGACATGAGACCCTGGGATGGTATGTTCATGAGAAGGAAAAATCAAGTATGTTCAAGTAGTCAGTGAATGGATCCAAGAAAAATAAAAAGGATTTGAAGACAGAGTACAAACAAAGGTTAATCAGCAGAGAAAGAGGAAAGAATATGATGATTGCTGCTATAAAGGGTAACTCCTTTGAATAAGTAAGAAAAAAGATAACTTTGAATATTATTGGCAGAAATTTGAGCATTGCTGTTTGCTCTATAAATTTGAAGGAATGATTTTCTGTTGAGAATAAGGGCAATGGAAGGTAATGTTTGAAATAATTTCTCTGGAGAATGGATTTGTCAAAAACTTGAAAAAAATTGTTCAGTAATGAAGGAAAGCCCAGATAATATTAGCAACAATGGATATATGCTGGCACAAATCTGTAAAACTGAGTTATTTTTCTCTGGTAAAAAAATGTGAAGCCAGTCATTTGCTCTAATTCAAGTTTGGGGTTTGCTGGGGGTGGAGAGAGTGGTGTGATTAAAGAACAAGCCAATGGACACAGACAGTAGGAGGGTAAGGGATGTGCTCGGGGTGGGAGCAGCCGGGGAGAGGTCAATGGGGGATAAAGAAACTCATGTAATACTTTAAATATTAAAGAATTTACCTGGTAAATTAAAAACAATAATAAAAAATAAAAATAAACAAAGAACAAGGCACAGGGGGACTATAGCTTAATGACAAGTCAGTGGCTAAAATAATAGAAATGGGGCCTAAACTGATTGTGGAAGAGAGCTGATGATAGGGAAAAAAAAATAAGAATCAACAGATAGAGGTCTAATGAGTTCACATAATTGGTGAAATGGAAATTCCAAGTAAATGTTATAGTTAATATCATTAATGATAAAGGTAGGAAAAGTGTGCAGGGATCATTTTTTATAAATAAAATAAGGGTGCATTTTGACAGCTTAGATAAGCCTGAAAGAAGTTGGTATAAAACATAGAAGTAATCATGTGAAAGTGGCAGGGAGCAAGGAATATCTGGGGTTTAGGAGCAAGAGATTCCTTTACTTTACAGGGATAAATAGGAGACAGAACCTTTAGGGGAAATCCATTTTTAATGAAGACCAGTAGATTCAGGATCTCTCAGTAAAGAAGTTTATACACAGAACCATGGCTTCATAGTGAATCATGAAAAGATTTGGGTGAGAGTGGGGCGGTGGAAGTTGTGTTAGGGAAGGGGAAGTAATGAGACCTATGGGGGGAGAGATTACCAAGAGATGATTATAATCAAAGGTAATTTCATCTTGAGAACTACCAAAGGACATGAGGCATAGTGTGTAGTTTTAGTGATGCCACTTAGCTAATTTGAGTCACATGAATCTAAAATATTATTAAAATTTTTTTGTAACTAAGCTTAAGTTGCAGTATGACTGCCTCTTCTTTTTTTCCTGAATCACATTATTGAGTGCCATAAAATGCACCAAGTGTAAGTGTACTGTTTAAGGATATTTAGTAAATATAGTTTTACAAATAACACAATCTGATTTTAGATAGTATTTATCACCCCAAAACTGTCTTCATGCACATTGGCAGTCAATCACTATTCTTATACCTAGCACCAGTCAACCACTAATTCACTTAAAGTCTTTATAGATTTGACTTTTTCAAAATTTCCTACAGTTGGTATCTGACTCTTTTGTGTCTGGCCTTTTTAGCTGAGCTTACTATTTATTTGCTTATTTGACATTTAATTTGTATAACTTCACATTTCTATCAACAATGCCTAAGAGTACCAGTTTCACCACATCTATGCAAATCTACTGATATAACTCATTGATAATCATATTCTAGTGGTGTATAGTAATATTTCATTGTTATTTTGATGTTATTTGCATTTCCTTGAATATATATACTTATTGCGCCTACACATATATTCTCTGGTGAAATGTCTACTAAAGTATTTTTATATTTTTAAATTTGTTTCCTTAGAATTGAGTTGTAGGTTTCTTCATGTATTCTGAAAACATTATAATCAGATACGTAATTTGCAAATGTATTGTCTCAAAATGTAGATTGTCTCCTTCTGAAATTCATAATGCCTTTTGAAGAACAAAAGTTTTGATTTTGATCTAGTTCACTTTATGATTGTTTTTCTTGGATAAATTGTGATTTTGTTTTTATATCTAAGAACTCTTCTTTGCCTAACCCAAAGTGAAGTAGATTGTTTTTTCCTGTTCTCTTCTAAAAATGTTTATAGATTTAGCACTTACATTTAAACACCTAATCCATTTTGAGTTTTTATTCTTGTTATGATGTGAGGTGGTGTCTGGATATATTTTCCTGCAAATGTATACTCAATTTTCCCAGCACAATTAGTTGAAAAGACTATCACTTGCCTAATATATTATCATGGCATCTTTGTTGAAATACAGTTAGTCATAAATATTATGGTTTATTTTTAAACTCACAATTCATTTTGATTGATATCTGCATCTATCCTTCTGTCATATCATCCTATCTTATTGATGTAGATTTACAGTAAAACTGCTCTTATATTTCAACATTTTAAATTAATATACAAGGTTATTGCATTTAAATAAAAATTTTCGGATTGCTTGTCAATTTGCAAAAAAAAAAAAAATTTTCTGGGATTTCTGTAGGGTTTGCAATAAAATGAAAGATTAATTTGGGGAGAAGACCAATTCAGTTTTTCAAACTAAGATAATGAAATACCTCTCCATTTTTGATGTTCTATTTTTTTCAGGAATGTTTTGCAGTTTTAAGTGCATAAATTCTGTTTTCTTTTTAAATTTGTTCCATAGCATTTTAGTCTTTTATATGCCAGTGTAAATTCATTTTTTTTTCTTAATTTTATTTTTAGATTTTTGTTACTAATATATACATTATTTATTTTACTGATCTTGTATCATGCTACTTTTCTAAAGTTCTTTTCATTTCGTTATATTCATTGTTGACTCTAAATATAGTTCTTAATTTTAATAATGTATTAGTAGGGTCCTTAAAATTTTCTACATACAGAATTATGTTTCTGCAAGTAGAGACAGTTTTACTTTTTTTCTAACCTGGGTGTCTTTTACGAAATTTTATTGTTCAGTTTAAAATGTCCATTACCTTTTTAAAATTATACTTTATTTTTATTGTTGGCATTATTACAGATGTCCCCTTCTCTCCCCTCCCCTTTGCTCCACTCCACCTAGACCCCACCTTCCTTTCCCTCTGGCCCTCACCACATTGTTGTCTGTGTCCACGGGTTATGCACATATATTCTTTGGCTATTCTCTTTATCTTCTTTCATCCCATATGCAAAACCCACCTTCCCTCTGATATCTGTTAATCAGGACACTGTATTTATATCTCTGTCTCTATTTTGTTCATCAGTGTATTTTGTTCCTTAGATTCCACATATAAATGAGATCATATGGTATTTGTCTTTCTCTGACAGGCTTATTTTATTTAAAGGGTGTCCCAAAATTTACGCAAGAAGTAATTTTGATAGAAAACATGGGTTTATAATTAGAAATTGTAATTTTTTTATTGATTCATAAAGTATACAGTA
>NW_005360641.1:276482-289353 GCF_000412655.1 Myotis brandtii
CTATGACGTGCACTGACCACCAGGGGTCAGACGCTCCAACCGGTAGGTTAGCTTGCTGCTCGGGTTGGGTCGATCGGGACTGAGTGAGATGGGCTGGACATGCCCTGGAGCCCTCCTGTGGTCCCTGCCCAGTTGGCCAACCTCCCATGTCCCTCCCTGGCCCTGATCATGCATCAGTGAAGTCCCTCGGCCTGGCCTGTGCCCTCTCGCAATCTGGGACCTCTTGGGGGATGTCGGAGAGCTGGTTTCTGCCCAATCCAGCAGCCAGGCCAAAGGACCCCACTGTGCATGAATTTGTGCACCGGGCCTCTAGTTGTAAATGATGCTGCTATGAACATATGGGTTGCATATATTATTTCTGATTGGTGTTTTGGGATTCTTAAGATGTATTCCCAAAAGTGGCATCTCTGAGTCAAAAGGCAGTTCCATTTTTAATTTTTTGAGGAAACTCAAACAGTGGCTATATCAGTCTGAATTCCCACCAGCAGTGTACTAGGGTTCCCTTTTCTCCACATCCTCTCCAGCACTTGTTGTTTGTTGATGTAACAAGAGCAAGCATGATTGCTTAGTTCTTATTTCAGGGAAAAACATTGCCTTTCGCCATTAAATACAATATTAGACACATGTTTTTTATAAATGATTTCTAATGGATGACTATGTTCTCCTTTACTTGTATTTTGTAAGTTTTTATCATTAATGTCTTGGCTCTTGCTAACACTTTTTCTATAACTATGATGTGATTATTTATTTTTTAGCCTTATTGTTGTGTAAAGTAATTTTTAGATGAAGAACAAACTATGCATTCCTGTAAAAATTCTAGTTGGTCTTGATATATAATACTTTTTATATGTTGTGGCATTTAGTTTGCTGTTGTGTTGTCAGTAATTTTTGCATCTTGTTCATGTGATTTCTATAGTTTTCTTATGATATCTCTGTCTGGTTTCGATATCTCAGCAATGCAGTTTTCATAGTTTTCCAAGAGTTTGTATAAATTTGGTATTATTTCTTCCTTAAATGTTTCATTAAACCAGTGAATTTATAAGGATCTAGAATTTTCTCCACCACAGATTTTAAAAATTTATTAATTCAATTTCTCTACCAGGACTAGATATATTCAGATTTTCTGTTTCTTCTTCAGTTGGTTTTAGTAATTGTTGTCTTTATAATAAATAATTGGTCAATTTCACTTAAGTTGTCTGATTTGCTGGCATAAAATAGCTCAATATTTTCTTGAAATACTTTTAATTATTATTACATTACTAGAGGCCCGATGCATGAAATTCATGCAAGAGGAGGCCTTCCTTCCCCCAGCTGCTGGCACCAGCTTCCCTCTGGCACCAGGGACCTGGGCTTCCCTCTGGCCACTGGCAGGCATTCACCGGGCTTCCCTCTCAGTCCTGGCTTTGTCCGGAAGGTCATCCAAAAGGATGTCCGGTCTAATTAGCATATTACACTTTTATTATTATAGATTATGTAGGAGCCTCATTAATGACTTTTTCAACTTTTCATTTTTGGTAATTTATGTTTTCTCTCTTTAATCTTAGTAAGTCTAAAATAATGGCTTGTCAATTTTTGTGATGTTTTCACAGTCATCTTTTAGTTTTAGTGATATTTTTAATTTTATTTTCTGTATTCTCCTTAGCTGGTTATTACTTCCTTTTTTTTTTTTTCTGTTTGAATCTGTTTTACTACCCCTCCCGTCCCCTTATGGCAATTTTCTTAACAGTGAAGTTTATATTATTGAATAAAGATTTTTCTCTTTTTCTAATAGATACACAAAGTTATACATATCTAAGCACTATTTAACAGAAGCCAATATATTTTGACATATTTAGTTTTTGTTGTCATTTAATTCAAAATATTTTCTAATTTTCCTTGCTATTTTTTCAACTATAGGCTTATTTAAAATTGCTAATTAATTCCTGAATATTCAAAGATTTCCCAATACTGTTTCTTTTGTTGTTTATAACTTAATTCTATTATATTTAAAAAAAATATACTCTAAATTGCCTCATCCTATTTGAGTTGTCTTATTTTTAACATAACATGTCTTTTCCTGAAGAATATTTTATAGTCACTTGAGAAGAATATGTGCTATGTTTTTGTTCTGTGCTGTATTCTACAAGTAACAGGTCAAACTGGTTAGTGGTCTTGTTCAAATATTCTGTATCTGTGCTGACATTTGTCTAGATGTTTTCATAATTATCTAGGATGTGGCACAAAATAATCCAACCACAATTTCTGAATTGTCTGTATATCCTTTCTTCTCTAAGTTTTTGCTCCATGTATTCTGAGATACATTCTAAGATGCATATATGTTTGTAATCATTTTATTTGGATGTATGGACCATTTTATCTTTATTAAATTTTCTCTGTCTCTGGTAATACTTCTTGTTTTAAATTCTATTACGTACTAGATCAATATTGCTGCTTCTATTTTGTGTGTGTGTGTGTGATCATTCTGTTGCATGTATATCTACATTCTTTGTTTTACTTTCAACTATTGGTCTTTGATCTAATTATGTTCCTTGTGGACAGTATGCATTAAATCTTGCTTTTTCATTCTCCATTTTGATTGAATGATTAGTCAAAGCACATTTAACTATCAATATGTTCGCATTTCTGTCTACAGCATTGCTGTCTGTCTATCTATCATCTATTTATATTTTTCATATCTTTTTTTGCTGCCTCTGTTCCTCTTACTCCTGGATTTTGTGTTAACTATTTTTTAGTGTTTGTTTTCATTCCCCTGGTGATTTTTTTAAACAATGTACATATATTTTTTCTTTGTCGTAAGGATTATAATATGAATTTTGCCTTATTACAATCTACTTCAAGTTAATTTTAAAAATTGTAAAAGTTTAAAGACTTCACCCTAGTTTCAATAACAAATAGCCTGCCACAGTTTCATGGATACTGACAGGAGATATATGACTATGGATCAGAAGCAAAGGACATTATTACTCACAGTAATGTTAGAAGCCAGCAGATTAGCATTTTCATGCCCTGGTTCTCTGAGGCCTAGTTTCCACAGAGCAGACTGAAAAGCGCCAAGTGGTACTTGCACACACACTGAGTTTTATTACAGGAAGGAAACGCTAAGGTTAGCTTACCAGGATCTTATATACAGGACAGTAGCTTGTTTGTGCTTTGCTCCTGTGGGAAGACACTATGTCTATCTTCCATGGCTAACCACTATCAAATATCCTCAAACGGATGAGCAGAAATGTCTCTGCTGAACAGATATATGGAAATAAGGGAGGCCTATGGGGAATTCTCTCCCAATAACTACTGGCTTAATTCCTATTAAATAGAGCAACTTTAAGATAATTCCATACTGTACTCTCCTTTGTGCTATGATTTTCATATATATTACATTTATATATTTGATAATTAAAAAAACAGTGTTATAATTATTGCCTTATAGAGCCATGCTCTTTTAAAGAAATAGAAGAAAAGAAAGGCATATTCATAAACAATTTACACTTATCACTTTCAGTGCTCTTGATTTCTTCCTGTGTATTTGTATTAACATCTTTTGTAATTTCCTTCATTCTAGTAATTTCTTGTACTACAGTTTGAATGACAGGTATACTAGCAATGATTTGTCGCAGTTTTTGTTTATCTAGGAATATTTTCATTTCACCTTTTTTTGAGAGATAGAACACACACACACCCCCACACACACACCATACCATCCTATAGGTTTTAGCCTCCAGTGGTTTTGATAAAAACTCAGATATGGTTGCTGCCCTGTACACAGTGAATTATGATTTTCTTGCTCCTTTCAAGATTTTTGTCTTTGTGTTTGGCTTTCAACAGTATGGATCTGAGTGTGGATCTCTTTGTACTTTGATGTCATTTTTAAAAATCTAATTTGGGGAGTTGTGTGCCATTATCCTTCATTGTTTCCCTGTCCCTTTCTCTCTCCTCTGCCTCAGTGCCTGCCAATGCATCTGTGTTGCTCTACCTGATGTTGTCCTCCAGGTCTCGGAGGTTCTGTTTATTTTTCTTTCATCTTTTTTTTGTTCTTCAGATTATGTACTTTCTATTGATCTATATTTAGGTTCACTGATTTGTGGTTTTGTTTTGTTTTCTGTTATCTCAAACCTGCTGCTGTTAAGTCTATCTAGAAAATATTTCATTTAGATTGTTTTTACTTTTTACATTAGAATTTCCATTTAGCATATTTTTAGAATTTCTATTGTTTATTAAGATTACCTTTTTGCTGAAACATATTTTTGTTTTTCTATAATTCTTTAAGTATTGTTTCCTTTGATTCTTTGAACCTAGATATAATAGGTGTTTTAAAATCATTGTCTACAAAATCCAATATCTGGGTCCATCAGAGACAGTTTCTATTAACTAATTGTCTTCCTGAGTAAAGTTCACACTCTTTTATTTCTTTACTAGAGGCCTGTTTGCAGGAAGATTCTTGCAAGAATAGGGCTTTGCTCCCGTCTCTGCCTCTCCAACCCCGCCCTTCTATGCCGCTTCTCTCCCACCCTTCTCTGCTGCTCCTATCCCGCCTGTCTCTGCCGCTTCTCTCCCAGATGTCTCTGTTACCTCCGCTCCATTGCTTGGCTTCCTTCTAAGGTGTCTTCAGTCTTCGCTCCCAGCCTGTATATGCAAATTAGCCTCCATCTTTGTTGGCGGTTAATTTGCATATTGCTCTGATTAGCCAATGGTGGGCGTAGTGAAGATACAGTCAATTTGCATCTTTGTCTATTATTAGATAGGATATGTCTCAGTTTTGTTGTTGTTCTTGGAAACTGTGAATTTACACAACATATTGTAGCATTTTGGAATTCTGATTCTTTTTTTCTAACTGAGAAGTGGTGTCGCCAATGCTTTTAGGGGTTTTTTAAAAAATTTTTTAGTTTTTTGTTTGTTTGCTTTATGCCTTAACTTTCTTGGACTTAATCTGAGACTTTCTCTCCTCTGCAGTTTGCATTCACTGATTCTTCAGTTCAGTTGTTTGCATTCTAGTTTTATTTTTTAGCTTTGGTTCTTAGCGATTATAGCTGTGTCTGCAGAACTTAGTAGACAGCCGATGATTGGAAAAGTATGTGCTCAAACCTTAAATCAGTAAGGCTTCCACTCTCTTACAGTGGATCTGTGTACCTGATTGGAAAGTATTTCTGAAGTTCAGGCAGTTTTTAAGTCTTTCCATCAGACCCTCTCCAGTCTTTCATGTGCATGGGATTAGTTTCCTGTTCAGCCATAGTTGCTTGGAGATCTTGGGTCCTTTTGAGTCTCCTCTTCTTGTACCAATAGCTACTCCTTATGCTAGGAATATGAGGGAGCTTATCAAATTCTATTGCTTTCTTTTTTTCCTAAAATCTCTCTGCTAAAATCGAGGGGCCAGTGGACTTCCACTCAGTCAGAATTGCTACCTGAAGCTGGATTTGTTTGCAATTGTATTTGATATTTTTATTAGTAATATCATTGGGGTTGGATTTCCTACCCTCTGAAACAAACTAAGTCAGTATCCCTGCCAGAGAACCTTCTAGCTTTCACAGACAGCAGACAGCACTGGAAGAACTTCCACGCTGACTGAGATGAGGCAGGGGTATGGGAACATCCCTAGCAATCAGGGCTCAGAGTCCCACTGTTGTTATCTGAGGTTCTTTGTTATTTCTTAACTAAGTGCTCATTCTTTTTCTACTTTGTCTTTGACTGATTTCCAATATCTTGAAATGGATATCTGGGACAATGTTGTTCACATATACATTTGCTTTTGGGGGAGAATTTCCTGACCTCTTTACTCCTCCATAACTAGAAATTCTTTCTATTTTTTTCTAATAAAAACTAAAATGTAATTTAAATTATTTCTGCTTACTAACTTCTGAATTATTTTTTCAGGTACTTCTTAGTTAAATTAGTGTCATCCCTTCTCCCTTCGTAGAGTTTTAAAAATCATCTAAAAAAATATCCACTGAGTTTCCTTTTTGCCCTCATTAGATCCCAGTTTTAATGGTTCCCTTTTACACCTTCTGCTGCTATGTCCCTTCTATCTGACAGTGAAAGCCCCTGTAAATTCTCCTGTTGGTGTATCTCCCCTTAGTTAATTTCTGTGCCAAATCTAGGTATGAGCAAGTGAGATTATATATTTCTTTTTTAAAAATTATTTTTATAATCCTCACCTGAGGATATTTTTTCCCATTGATTTCTAGAGAGAGTGGAAGGAGAGGGAGAGATGGAGGTTGGGGGGAGGAGGGAGGGTGAGAGGGAGAGAGAGAGAAGATAAGAGAAAGAAACATCTATGTGAGAGAGACACATCGATTGGTTGCCTCCAGCAGGCACCCGGACCAGGGCAGGGGAGCAAACCTGTAACCCAAGTACATGCCCTTGACCAGGAATCATACCTGAGACTCTTCAGTCTGGGCCAGTGCTCTAACTACTGAACACACCAGCCAGGGTGGGAGTGTAGATTTCTATTATATTCCTACACTTCAGGAATTTTAGAAATTATATTTTCATCCTCTGGTATGTGACATGTAATGTTAGTGTGACGATCCAGGAGTAGGCTTTAACTTGAAATTGCAACACTGGTCTTCTTTAAAATAATTTCTCTAAGTATCAATAGAGTTGTACATTCCACAACACTCAAATCTGAAAGACTACACCTAAAAACAAAATAAAATAAAACAAAAATATTCCCAGAAAATTATAATCTAAATATCATATCAATTGTTCTGACTCCCTATCCCCACATGCCCTCTTTTTTTTTTATATAGTTCAGAGTAGAGTAAGGCCTGGGAACAGAGATTCAATTTCCTTTATATTTCCACTAGAGGCCTGGTGCACAAAATTTGTGCACTTGGGGGGGGGGCTCAGCCTGGCCTGAACCCTCTCAAAGTCCGGGAGCCCTTGCGTGTTGTCTGACTGCTGGCTTAAGCCTGCTTCCTGTGGGGAGCGAGTCTAAGCCGGCAGTCGGACATCCTTAGCGCTGCTGCGAAGCCTAAGCCGGCAGTCGGACATCCTTAGCACTGCTGCGGAGGCAGGAGAGGCTCCCGCCACTGCGGCTGTGCTTGCCAGCTGTGAGCCCGGCTAAGGGCTTCTGGCTGAGTGGCGCTCCCCCTGTGGGAAAGCACTGGCCACTAGGGGCAGCTCCTGCATTGAGTATCTGTCCCCTGGTGGTCAGTGCACGTCATAGTGACTGGTCGTTCCGCCATTGGGTCAGTTTGCATATTAGCCTTTTATTATATAGGATTTTACAGCTTTATCGAAGATTTTTTTTTTAATTTAAAAACTCAGTATTCCCCAATTCTTCTCCTTATAATCTCTTCTTAGACAATGTCATTCCCATGTCTGATGGTGTGATTTGAGAAGGTTATCAGATACATGTTAGATAAGCACCTCAGTTAGTATATATCTTCCTGCCTGCCAAACCTGAAACAGAATTTTCAAAATTTAATAATTCCCTGAAAAATAAAAGACAATCAGGCCTGGATTGATAATAGTTCAGAGTGAGTTCTTGAGCAGAGGCACAGACTGACAATGTGAATACCACCAGGTACTAGAGGAGTGGTGGCCTCTTTTGGAAACACTTGACTTACAAGAGATAAAGGAGGCCAGGGAGACTCTAGCCTAGTGGTCTCAATTCTTGCTTCACATTACAATCAGCTAGGGAGGCCTTAGTCTATACCACTCTTTATGTTCCACCTGGAAATCATTATTTAATTGTTCTGGGGTAAGACCATCCTTTAATTGTATGAGGTAGGCACTGCTTGCTTGAGCCTTTCTGGGAGTGGCAAGCAGAAATCTCGATTGATTTTATAGATTTTCTGCATGCACTCTTGGGGAGGGATCACATAAAGTAATGAAGGTCTCGGGTAGTAGAAAACTGCCTGGGCTATAGTCACAGTGTCCAAGGCACTGGTGGTTAGAAAGTCTCTACTTCCTATTGTTAGTCAAAAATTATCATTGTATTCTTTAGTAAGGTCATGGTCTCGGGCTAAATCATCCTTGGGCTCTGATAATATGATTCTTCGGGAACATTAAAGCAGAAAACCTAATCTTGAAGATAGTGACACGCTTGTGTTTTACCTGTTGAAGTTCTGCACACTGTAAGCACTTTTTTTTACATGTCATGTCCTGCACTTCCATCTCTAAACAGTATTTGTGACAGAAGAACCAGTTAACTGAGGCTAAGGCGGTATGTTATTTTGATATGCATGCCATTAATGAAATACCACAGACTGGATGGCTTAGATAAAAATGTATTTTCTCACATTTCTTGGGGCTGTCCAAGAAGGTGTCAGCAGCGCTAGTTTCTCCTGAGGCCTCTCCCTTTGGCTTGCAGAAAGCTACATTCTTGGTGTGTCCTCACATGGTCTTCCCTCTGTGGGGATGCATCCTGCTGTTTCTTTGTGTGTTGTAAACTCCTCTGTTTACGAGGCCACCAGTCCGATTGGATTAGGGCACCCCTGAAGACCTCATTTTAGTTTAATCGTCTCTTAAAAAACGTCATCTTCAAATTTGGTTACATTATGAAGTAATGGGGTTTGGAATATCAACATTCGAATTTCAGGGGGACAAATTCAGCCTATAACAGGGGCTGTAGCTGCTAAAAGAACACAGAGAATAAAGCTGAAATGAGGATTGTTCTAATCTGTGATCTTGTGACAACTACTTAATTTGTTCTTGGCTTCTTTACCTATAAAGTGGGGCTGGGCTACCATCATAGTAGGTAAAAACAGAAAACATCTATTAAGCTGATGCTGCTGTTAGAATACAGTTCTGCATGGATTCCTTATGTTTCTATGTGGTATCTTGACTTGTGTGCAAAGGGCATGTTTGAATACCAACTGGAATTGGAAGTTAGGAATAGAATATCCCTCTGGAAATATTTGCAGTCATCCTAGGATATTGAAGATAAAGCCTGCTCCTTCCCCTCACTTCAAACATTTGCTTACATGATTGGGTAATAACCTAGAGAGGGCATCCTACTCTCCCATGGAGGAAATTGCTTATATTCCACAGTAATGAGCAATGTCATCTTCTGCAGAAGAGAGGATGGGAAGGTCACAAATAGCTCTGATAAAGGTCAGTAGTTTCTAAAATTCAGAGTTCCTCTCCTGTGGTGATGTCTTCTTGGTGTCTCCTGTGGGAATTGGGACATAGTGAACCCCTGTATAGTATTGCTCTGGCCACTCGTTTTGCAGAAAATAAGGAATTGTCTATGTTTGTGACCCAGTGGTCTTGGTTCTTCTGTCAGTACATGAATATAAAAGTCTACCAAGCTAACTGGCTGCTTGCACATAGAGTAAAATTTCAGGCCTTTCACAATATCTGACTTAACACAGTAAGTACTAAACAAATATTAGTTCTCACAATTATTTTGTCAGGAATGTAGTTTACCTTAAGATGGAAAGTTTACAAAAAACAGGGAAACTGATCATTTCTCTCTGAAAATTATCTATCCAGGTGCACTTTAATTCCTGTGTATTTATCATATGTAGGAATTAAATTTTACTGAAGTCACTTGTTTCATTTACAATGTCAGGCACAAATCAATTAGGATCAAATACTGACTTACATCAATGAGAAGCAAATACTCTGCCTGAAATTTTTTGATTGTGTTAATAATTAGAATATTTTTGCCAAACTTTGATAGAGTGGATGTGTTCAAAATAACCAACAGTGATTATTATCCTTTTACACAGCTGGTAGAAGTTAATTTTGTTAGATTTAGAAAAATAGGACATCATAGCTGAGCTCTAATTAATGAGTTTGTTTTTCTTAAAAGAAAGTGATTGGGACATAGAAAATATTTTTTTTTTATTACTAAAATATGACTTGGTTCCCTGTCTTCAGAGCATAACCTCTTTGGAATCTATAACAAAAACAAGACACAGTATATATGGCAGCTTCAGACTATATAATACCAACAATGAAAGAACATGGATGAAATATTTTGAAACAAATCTATAGAATAACAAGTATATGGGATGATGCACTTCAAATTTGAGTTGTAATGGTTCTATGGCTAATGCCAAAATTTTTGGTAATACTCATTTCTAGTCCCTTTTCATATTTTTGTTCCATTCTTTCAGTACATTTCACTAACCAACATCAACACCTCTCCCACACTTTTTCAAAGTGTGTTTTAAAAGATAATCCAGAATAGTTCTGATGTAATCTAATTGTTGGCTTAGCCCTAGCCACGAAGGTAGCTGCGATTTAATAGCCCTTCCAGTTGATTCTTATGCATGCTAATTTTGAGACATAGGTCCCTGATCTTTACCTCTGAAAGTTTCCCATCATTTTAAAATTCAGGCCTTATATTTTAATAATTTACTTAATTGACTTTCACTAGATCCTCCTGGACTGTACTAATAATACTCATATTGACACTATGCAAGTACTTAATAGATATTATCTTGCCTAATTATCACACCAGTCCTAGGAAAGACTTATTCCCATTTCACATATTAGAAAATGAGATGGGTAGTTAAATAACTTGATGATTCCCTTGCAGCTTGTAATTGGAAGAACTTGGGTTTGAGAATACCAGAAAGAGGCCATCATTGAATAGTCAGAATCCAATTATACCTAGACCCTGGCATTTCTCCCTACAACTTCAATTACACCAGTCACTACCAGGCTGCCTCTATAATATCTATTTAAAATAATTTGCTTCTTTCTATCCCACAGATAGCTCTGCTGAGGAAAGTTACTCAATGTCACCATTATGTAAACAGACTACTCCCACCATTGAATATTCTTTTAGCTTCTACCTGAATTTTAACATGACCTCATCAAACTGCTAATTTAAACCGTTGTGAAATCCTCTATCGCCCTTATCAAAATTTCTGGGAAACTGAATTAGATTTTCATGCTTTTGTTCTCAACACGGCTCTGAGGCTAAAATTTTATCGTGTTCTTTTAATAATGTAACAGAATGCTCAGTTGCACTTTGTTTCTTGAAATTGGCTAGTGGGATCCAAAATTGGAGGCCAGACACCACTTCAGCGTTAGGAAGAGGGGCAGAAGTGTTCTGCTACTCCAGTTCTAACCCAGTTTCTGAACTCTCCATTTCAAGCCAAGTACAAATGTTTCCAACAAAATCACTTGTAGAGATTTAGGGTTGCCCTCGTCACGTGATTGCAGTGCTCCTTCATCAGCCTATCAGCTCCATGTGCCTATTTAAGCAGGAGTAGGGAGGGGATGGACATGACAATCTTAGGCAGGAAGAAGGGGCAAGGTGGAGCAGCGAACATAACCACCGCTTGCGTGACAAGGGCCTGAGGTTTCTATTGTATGTATAGTCCCTGAATATTTAATCTGAGACATGCTGTAGGTATCTCAATCAGGAAGGATGGTTTACTGACAAATGAACAAAAGACTGTAGGATGGTAGCTGAAGAAGGGTTGAAGAAGCTGGAGGACTCATCCTCTTTTGGGCATCTCTTGTCAGAGGTTTACCCAGATCTGCAGTGAGATAACCTTCAGAATTTTGTTATAAGAACATCCCCTAGGTAAGGGAGAAAGAAAAATGTGGCCAAAGGAGAAACTTGTTTCTTTCTACTTCTTTTGTTCCTATCCTGACCCAGGTAAGGAGAGATGGATCCAACAGAGAAAAGGAGCAGTGAAAAAGCAAACCATAACACCTATAGCATACATGTTACTAGGGAGGGCTATGGGTCAAACCTGACTTAGGCAGAGAAGTTGAGAATGTAAGCATTGAATTAGATAGGAGATGACAGTAATAAAGTTAATTGAACTTGTCTGCATTTTTTCTATCTGACAAGGACCATAAAATGATGGAATCTGCCCATGCCTGGATGAAGGACAAAGTCACTGAATATGTGTACCCTATTTGGTCCACACTGTTTAACAAACTAGTAAAGACTGAACTGCAATCAGATTCTTAAAAATAATGGCAATTTAATTTTCCTTTGCATTTTTGCCCATCATATGTGCCAGCATCTCCTATTTTTTTTTTGTTAGTCAAGAGTTTTTCAAAGTGCAGCATTTATACCAGCAGCTTTAGCATTACTTGGCATCTTGTTAAAAATGCAAATGCTCAGGCCCCAACCCCAGGGTCACTGAATCAGAAAGTTGGAAGAGGGGCATAATGATGTGTGTGTGTGTGTGTTTCTACGTGTTTTCATTGAAATATATTTAACAAATGAACTTTTTACATATTTAAGGTGTACAATGTTTTAATTTGATTCTTTTATATGTTGTAATATGATTGCAATCATAGTAATAATCTGCACCCCTAACTTGTTACACAATTAGATTTTCTTTTTAGTGGTTGGAATTAAGTTCTGGTCTCTTAGCAAGTTTGATGGTTGTAATACTATATTGTTGTCTATATGCACTGTACTGCGCATTACATCTCTCGGGCTTATTTTACTACTCATTGCAAGTTCATACCCTTAACTGACATTTCTCATATGTCTTAGACCCCAGCCCCCAGAAACCATGATTTTACTTTAAGTTTTTATGAGTTTGTCTTTTATAGATCCCACATATAAGTCATCATACAGTATTTTCTTACTCTTTATAACTTATTTCACTTAGCATAATATGCTCAAGTTCCACCCATGTTGTGGCAAGTGGCAGGATATCCTTTGTCATGGCTGCAATTAATATATATATATATAAACACACACACTGAGTGGCCAGATTATTATGACCATCTGATGTTTGTAAGCAAATTAGCTATAATTTTGCACTGAAGTTGCTAGAGGGCCAGACCATTATAAATAGGGAAGCAGGTTGTTTACCACGACAGTAGAAGTGTTTTTTTTCTGAAGATATGGGTAAACAACACGACTTAACAGTCTTTGAACATGGGATATATATATTGAGTGGCCAGATTATTATGACCACCTGACGTTTGTAGGCAAATTAGC
>NW_005360641.1:290050-294110 GCF_000412655.1 Myotis brandtii
CTAATTTGCCTACAAACGTCAGGTGGTCATAATAATCTGGCCACTCATCATATATATAATATATATATTATACTAGAGACCCATTGCAGGAAGATTCCTGCAAGAATAGGGCTTCCTCGGGCCTATTCCTCCAAAAATAGGATTTCTCCACTGCCTTGCTCTCTCCCATCTCCACTGCCTTGGCTCCCTCCCTTCTCCGCCACTTTGCTCCCTCCCATGTCCGCTGCCTCAGCTCTGTTCCCTTCTCCGCAGCTTTGCTCCCTTCTGCAACGCTTGGCTTCCTTCTAAGCTATCTTCAGTCTTTGCTCCCTGCCTGTGTATGCAAATTAACCATCTTTGTTGGGTTAATTTGCATATTTCTCTGATTGACTGGTGGGCGTAGCAGAGGGATGGTCAATTTGCATGTTTCTCTTTTATTAGTGTAGATATACCCCATGTTCAAAGGTTGTTAAATCACGTTGTTTACCCATATCTTCAGAAAAATATCACTTCTGTCGTGGTAAACAGCCTGCTTCCCTATTTATAATGGTCTGGCCCTCTAGAAACTTCAGTGTGAAATTATACCTAATTTGCCTACAAACGTCAGGTGGTCATAATCTGGCCACTCAGTGTATATTACTAAGGCCCCAATGCATGAATTCGTGCACCTTGAAAGGAACTGGGGGCTGCGAGGCTGTGGTGGACACAGGGGTGGGTCTTGACCCATTCTCCACGCCCCAACCTGGCCCCTCCTGCTGCAGCTCCTGGTTCCCTGTCTGCCAGCAGCCCCCCACAGGGCTGAGCAGTTGGGATTGGCATCAGGCACTGGCAGTGGGTAAGAGTGGGGGCTGCTGTCCCGATCACCCCTCAGGAGCATAGGGAGGTGGAGAAGCCCTCAGGGGATATCAGGGCCAGCAGCTGCCACTCACACCTGCTGACGGCACTGAGCAACCGGTACCAGTGGTGGGTACAAGCAGCAGCTCTGGTGCCAGCAGAGGGTGTGAGTGGGGCTGGCGTAAGCAGCAGGTGCAAGCACCTGGAAGGACCGCAGCACGTGGGAGCAAAGAATTTTCAGTAACCACCAGAGGCTCACCTGTTGACAGTGACCAGCGCCCCCAGTTACCTGCTCCAGCATCCCACCGCGGACGATGCTCACCATGTTCCATGCTCTGCCACCTTCTGCTGATGCCCATGTTTCATGCGTGCTCCCTGGTGGTTAGCTCACGTCATAGCGAACAGTTATTTGGTTGTTCCACCATTCAGTCTATTTGTATATTATATTCCAGATGATTCTACCACATACTGAAGTTTATTTTTAAAGACTCACTATGTATTTTTAAAAATTTATCTTTATTTTTGAAAGTAGTACAGATGTCCCCCTTTTTACCCCATTGACCCTGCATGTTTTTATTATTTAATTTTTTGTTAATCCTCACCCAAGGATATTTTTTCCATTGATTTTTGGAGAGAGAGAGAGAGAGAGAGGGGGTGGGGGAGAGGGAGAGAAAGAAAAACATTGATGTGAGAGAGATATATCCTTTGGTTGCTTCCCATATGCCCCCTTACCAGGCTGGGCATGGAACCTGCAGTGCCTTGGCACTCTGGCTGATGCTCTAACTACTACACTATGCTGGCCATGCACATATTTGGAATGTCTTGAGGGAAAGATTTAATATAAAATGAAAATTTTATAGTTTTCTATACTCATCACTTTGCCATTTCCATAGTATCTGATTAAACTTAAAAAGAACTATTTGGTCTTTCATCGCAATATTATATCAGTTTTATTCAATAATTTAATAATAGTTTATAATTTATTTTTTCCCAAATGAAAATGTCTCATTTCATATATTTATGTCATTAGTTACTGATTCTTTGATATACACTGTTGAAGAGATATTGTATGTAGGGGTCAATTTATTTAATTTTATTTGGGGCATTATAATCCAAGGCCTTTAAAAATGTAACCATTTCTGTAATTTTATTATTTTATTTTATTTAAAATCATAAAGTAAAATGATCAATGCATTCCCAAAATTTGTATCTGGCTCAATACTTCCTTAAGAATTTATAACCGACTAGTAATTTAACTGATAAAATATTTCAGTGTATTTTTTTAATTTTACTATAACCAGATTAAAATTAGCTTTTTAAAAAGGTTTATTGTCTGGTTTAACCTGTAATATGTACTTCTAACATTAATTCATATCTGATTTTTAAAAATTTACATTTCTTGTCCGTTCTACTATCCAGGAATATCAACATTTTAAGTTAAAACCTGGCGAACTCATATTCACTTAAAAAATCAGTGCATTACATTATGATAAAACAATTAAATAGATTGTTTTCTTCCTTTATACCAGAGTCATCATATTTTTCTAAAACTACACACACACACACACACACACACACACACACACACACACACTTCTTATTAAACCAAGCCTGATTCTGCAATACTCTAGAGCTAAATTAAGGGTGCATAAAGATTTGTTTAATATCTGTTTCTGAGTAAAATAGTATTTTTAAAATTATAGTTTTAAAAATACTTCTCAAATTTTACTGTGTTATTAAATGTAAAGCATTGCCACATTGTACTTTGAAAAGGTATTATAGAGAAAAGAATCTAATGGATAATGTACATATTATCACAAACAAAAATCCACTTCACCAAAAAACAGGTTGATCAGTGCAAAAAATATCTCTTGATTTCATGCTAGTATCTACAGTAATTCACATGCCCTTAAGTGTAATGGAATTTGATTTAACTCTGTTGGAGTGGAATAGTAACAAAAATAACAGCATTACTGTGTTTTTGCATGCTTGAAGGATGTTAGGAATCTTCATAACCACTAAAAATACAGTATAGTATACCAAACAAAGGGATGCTAAGAACATGTGAGGTCTAAAATTTGTGGATTTGTGCCAGCTGAGCACAGCAACAAGTAGTTCTTTTTAGTAGCCTGCACAAACACGTCTTTCATAGAGGAACACTCTGTCACTGTGCCCATCTCCTCCTCTCTCCCTGAAAAATCCCATACATGACATTTGCATTGACTTCATCGGCTTCAAATTGCAACATCATGAATACTAGCATGCATTTTATATTCTTTCCATCAATAGCCATGATGGGAGGCTAATTAACGGGCCACCATTGTTTTAAACATAGAGTTGCCATAAAGAGTAATTCTCTCTCACAAAAACCTCAACTTCAATTGTCAACTTAATCAGGAAAGGATTTTTCCCCTAACATAAACCAACCTAAGTCACTACCTATGTTAAAAACTTTTAATTTTTATACTAAAATGTGACCTGTTTTAAAAACTCTTCCAGCTCTAACTAATCTGACTGCTATATAGACTTTAAACTAAGTCATTAACTGAAACATAAAGTATTCTGACATGGTCAGAGTAATAGTACTGGGAACAAAATCCAGAACCTTTATTTCCATTATCTAATCACACAGCTGGCTGTGCTTTGGTCATATTTCACTGGGTTTTGACCTACCACATTTCTTAGAAACTGATAGACTTCTGATAAATAATAATAATTTCTTAAGCTTAAAACGGAATAACCATATATAATATGCAACAGAATACGAATTTGAACATTTTTATGTAAATATTCAATAGTGATGATTCTTTAAAAAGATATAGGCTTCACCCTAACCATTTTGGCTCAGTGGATGGAGTGTCGGACTGCAGACTGAAGGGTCCCAGGTTTGATTCCAGTCAAGGGCATGTACCTTGGTTGCGGGCACATCCTCAGTAGGGGGTGTGCAGGAGGCAGCTGACCGATGTTTCTCTCTCATTGATGTTTCTAACTCTCTATCCTTTTCCCTTCCTCTCTGTAAAAAAATAAATAAAATATATATTTTTAAAAAGATATAGGCTTGAAATAACTCAAATTATATAACACTATACATATTTATATATAATGTATATATGTATATATGTGAATTTATACATATGTATAGAGACATGTACAAACACATAAAAACCCATTTTTTTCTAACTATAATGGAAATTTTAAAAATATTATTTCCTGGATATTTTCTATAAAAACACACACTATATATATA
>NW_005360641.1:294181-295246 GCF_000412655.1 Myotis brandtii
ATATCTCACAGATGTTAAGTCCACCCCTCACCTTGAACAAATAGATATATACAACTTTTTGTATGAATTGGTCAAGGGAAAAGAAGATAAAACATTCTTATGTCACCTGATTGTGTTGCAGTTCTCCACTTGTAATTATATAATAGTTATGACTGAGAGAAACATCTCCTGTTATTATTACCATCGTTATGTGAGTCAGACTGTGTTATAACAAGGCCATGCAGTAAAAATTTCAAAGCACATTTATAGTTGAAAACCAATGTTAACAATAGTTTTTGAGGAGCTATTTTGTGCTTTGACCTATGCTTTAAAAAAAAATCTATTTCAAAAGGATCACCACATAAGTATAGTTAATAAATACAAATATACTTTCTCGTGATGAAAACATTTAAGATGTACTCTCTTGGCAACTTTCAGATATGCAATATAGTATTATTAACTACTAGAGGCCCAGTGCATGGATTCGTGCACATCGAAAGGAAATTAATTAGAAGAAATATTTTAGAGGCCAGGGAGGGACCATGGGAGATTGGCCAGCCAGGGAGGGACTGCGGGAGGGCTCCAGGGTGTGTCAGGCCGTCTCACCCAGTCCTGATCGGCCGGACCCCAGCAGCAAGCTAACCTACTGGGTGGAGCATCTGCTCCCTGGGGGTCAGTGCATATCATAGTGACTGGTTGAATGAACATCGGGCACTTAGCATGCTAGGCTTTTGTTATATAGAATAGTCAATATGCTTTACATTACATCCCGTATTTATTTTATTACTGGTAGTTTGTACCTTGTTAACCCCATTTACCCATTTTGTCCACCCTCATTTCCTGCCCCTGACAACCACCAATCTATTTTATCTTTGAATTCAGATTTTTTTAAAGATTCCATATGTAAATGAGATCATCTGATAATTGCTTACTCTGTCTAACTGATTTCACTTAGAGTAATAACTGCAATGTTCATCCATGTTGTCGCAAACAGCAAGGTGTCCTTATTTTTTATGAGTGAATGCTATTCTATATTGTGTGTGTATATGTGTGTGTATATATGTATGTGTGTGTGATATGATATAT
>NW_005360641.1:296813-308238 GCF_000412655.1 Myotis brandtii
CTTGCCCCCAATGGCCCCCCTCCCCCAATCAGCCTGCAGCCCCCCCCCCCATCCAGCCCTGCCCCCAATTAGCCCCTCCACTCCAAACAGGGCCAAACCACCCATGGCCCCTCCCCCACGCCGCTGGCCCCTGATCAGCCCCCCAACCCTATTTAGGGGCAGGGCTGGCCATCCCACCACCCTTAGCCTCTCCCCATGGCTGGCCCTGACCCCAATCACCCCCCCAATTGGTGGTGGGGCCGGCCAGCCAATCACCTGCAGCCCCTCCCCCCAGCCGGCTTGACCCTGATTGGCCTGATCAGGGCCAGCCTGCTGGCCAACCTTCTGCCATCTCCTCCTCCCGACAGGCCTGGCCCCAATCCGCTGATTGGGGCCGGGCTGGCTAGACCCCACCTGTGCACAGATTCTGCATATATTTTTTTGAGTTAGTGTTTTCATTTCCTTCAAATAAATACTCAGATATGGAACTGCTGGATTGGGATTTATAGTTTTAATTTTGGTGGACTTTCCACACTATTTTTCATAGTGGTTGCACCAATTTATATTCCCACCAATGGTATAAAAGTAGAATGCCTTTTATGCTATACTGGAACTACAAATTTAAATACATGATCTCAAAGATTTTAGAATAGATCTTCAGGATTAAGAAAAGCAACTTTGCATTTTTTCTTTGTTTTTGTTTTTCCTTTTCAGAAATCATTAACAGTGTGGCTTCTAAATGATTATCCACTAAGGTCTTTATATTAAAAATTTTAAAACTATAGCATGTGTTTTATAACACCAGAGTAACAAGTAGCATATCACAAACAATTTTCTTATTATAGCTACCAAAAACTGAATAAAAAAATTCAAAACATATGGGATAACATGCAACTATCACTTTTAGAACTGATAGCATCAAACTAATATAAGAGTAAACAAATATATTAGTTTAAAAATTATTAGCTTATATATCATTTTAGCAACATTGCTAAACAAACCAGAGTATCTGCAAAGTTTTGAATAATTTAGTGAAATGTAGTCTAAATTCTCCTCTTGCCTGTGTTGAAAATAGATGGCAGATGCTTACATTTCCATAGACTTCACAACATAAGCTTCTTTTGGTTTGAAATAAGAATGTTAAGGTTGCCAAGTATAACATGTATAACTGCTGTTATTTTGGATTATATAGAGTTATGAAAATCCAAATGTTTTACAAAGTTAACAAGTATTCTTTTTTTTGCTCACTTAAAACTCAAAAATCACTAAAGTCATTCCACCAAAACATGCCAAGAAGTCTAGCTTCATGCCATATGCCTGCATAATCTTAACAAATCACTGCTATTCACGTGCACATTCTCACACACATACAGTAAGGGGATGCCAAAGATTAAAACTATATCATATGTATTTTACATAAGCTTGAATTGAGACCATGACCTCATTAGAATGTACCATGTGGCCTATTTCTAAGCTTATTTTTAAACCATCCTTAACAGAATTATGTATGTGGATTATATTTAGTACTTCCTGTATTACCCACTGTAATTTTAATGTATTCTGATACTTATGCTTAATCTAGTAGATACATAATTTATTTTTAAAATTTTACTTACAATGTACAATTTTCTTTGTTCATCAGTTAATAATATGAAATAAATATAATGGTGAATGGTATGCAGGAAGCACCAAATAATCATTAGCTATAATATAATAATAGGTCTAATATTTAATAATAATAATTCTTATTAAAATACAAATATAAATAGATTCTTAGACGATGCCTATAAATTGATGTCTTGAAATAACTAAACTTTTTAAAAATATATATGTATATTTTTATTGATTTCAGAGAGGAAGGAAGAGGGAGAGAGATAGAAACATCAATAATGAGAGAGAATCATTGATTGGCTGCCTCCTGCATGCCCCCAACTGGGGATCAAGCTCACAAGCCAAGCATGTGCCCTGACCATGTGCCCTGACTGGGAATCAAACTGTGACCTCCTGGTTCATTGGTCAATGCTCAACCACTGAGCCACACCCAGCCTGGCATAACTAAACTCTTAATAAATTGCTCATTGACTTTTTTTTCTTTGTGGAATTTTATAATTCAAACAATCTGTTCTGAGACCATGATTGTCCAAATTTCCATATTATCTGTTTCTAAATACCATTGCATATCTTCATATAATCTCAGCCTCCAGTTCTGGGCCATTTATACCACCAATGGTATAAAAGTAGAATGCCTTTTATGCTATACAGGAACTACAAATTTAAATACATGATTTCAAAGGTTTTAGAATAGATCTTCAGGATTAAGAAAAGCCCCGCCCCCAAGCAAACGGTTAGGGGCAATCAGGCAGGCAGGCAGAGTGGTTAAGGGTGATCAGGTAGGCAGACCAGTGGTTAGGGGTGATCAGATAGGCAGGCAAATGGTTAGGGGCGATCAGTAGGCAGACAGCCCCTCGCAGGGCTGGGCCCATCCCCCAGCAAAGTTCTGAGTATATAGGAGGTTCTTTTTCAAGCCCATCTCAGTTCACCCTTCTATCCTAGTATTTTACCAATATTCTAATCCAAACCAACATTTGAAGATGTGTCCTTTCCGGGTTATCATTTGCACCATACACCTTCATCATTCCACTTTCATATCTCTGCCATTTATATTCACAATATCTTATAGTTGAATGTTCATTTTTATGTTATCCAGTAGATAGTGAGCTACTTTAGCTTGCCTTTTATTCTTAGACCTAGCAAAATGACTCAGTGTTTATTTCATATATGAATAAATGAGAGGATTTTTTTCTCTTCTGAGGAATACTGACAACTGTATGTAACCTACCCAGTAGGACTGACATTGCAATACATTCCCACTATTATGAATATAGACCTTTCAATGACTCTCAGCATTGGATGATGGTATAATCATCTGGAAGCTTTGAAAGAAAGAATGATGAAGGACTCACTAAAACAGTTATATCAAAATATCCAGAGGTAGAGGACACTAGGCATATCCTATATAATAAAAGGCCAGAGGCATCACAACCGAAAAGACCAGAGACTAGACCACCATGGCCCCTTGCGGGCTGGCCCCACCCCCAAGCAAGTGGTTAGGGGCAATCAGGCAGGCAGGCAGAGTGGTTAAGGGTGATCAGGTAGGCAGACCAGTGGTTAGGGGTGATCAGGTAGGCAGGCAAATGGTTATTAGGGATCAGGTAGGCAGACAGCCCCTCGCAGGGCTGGGCCCATCCCCCAGCAAAGAAAGAGGGAGGCCCAGGCCAGCCATGCCATCACACCTCAGCCTGCCGCCTGCAGAGGGAGGCCACCGGTGGCAGAGGAGGGGGGGCAGCACTGCACAGATGGCAAGCAGTGGCAGTGGCGGGGGTGGGGCCAGCTGGGAAGGAAAACCGATCAGGTAGGCAGACAGCCCCTCGCAGGGCTGGGCCCATCCCCCAGCAAAGAAAGAGGGAGGCCCAGGCCAGCCATGCCATCACACCTCAGCCTGCCGCCTGCAGAGGGAGGCCACCGGTGGCAGAGGAGGGGGGGCAGCACTGCACAGATGGCAAGCAGTGGCAGTGGCGGGGGTGGGGCCAGCTGGGAAGGAAAACCCCAATAGGTCCTGATCTCAGGCCAGGCCTAGGGACCCTACCCGAGGGGTCCCAGATTGTGAAAGGGTGCAGGCCAGGCTGAGGGACCCCCCCCCCAAGTGCATGAATTTTTGTGCACCGGGCCTTTAGTATTAGTTATAAAATCCCCCCAGGTAATTCTAATGAGTTGAGAACCACAGGCACAGATGAGCTTGTGTCTACCTATAAGGTTAATTTTTCATGTACGTATGAATTAGGCGAAGGCATCGATGAGCTGGTGTTGGTGAAGTTAGACCATAATGTGGCTAATATGAATCTACTTCTGGGCACTTTTCCATTGCACAAGGATGTTAGACATTCCTCGTGGAGTTCACAACATTTTGTAACCTATTTCTTGTGACCAATTTTGGGCATGGGTTTGAGACTTAATTTGTCACTTTAATTCTTTCTACATAATCTTTTGAAGATTTTTTCTAAACTTCATTTGAACAAGTCACTTTGTGTTTCTCTTGTGATATAGTTTATTTCTGTTAATGAATTGTTCTAATTCTAGACAGTTTTCGTGCTTAGGTTGACAAAGAAAAGCAACTCTCTATAATTTACAAATGAGATAAATCTGCCCCTTTTCACCTATAAGCCCATCAAGTATTTGAAGATGGTTATTATATTTACTTTTCTAAACCATATTTCTGCACTCCCTCTTACAGTATGTTAACTTGGTTTTTGCATTACTCTGTAGCAATTCCAATTAAAGTGAAGTACTGTACAATTATTTACTATTGTAGATGGATAGTGAACTAGCAAACATTAAAATTAATCATATCTTTTGAGATGAAGATTCTCCCTTATTAAACCAAAGTAACCCCTGCCTTCCTACCAATTCTCTATTTTTATTGTTGGATTTAAGTCTGAACACAGAATTTCCTTTTATCATGGCTAGGTTTCTGGTTGTTTATTATATTCAATAATCCCTATCAGGAATTTTTGAAATCCAGTGTGTTGATGTAGGGAGTAATGTTTTGAGAAAGCTGGAGGCAGAGATATTTTTTCCAGTCATTTGGGCACAGTGGTTTCTCCCTGTAAGAAGGTATGGCCTTGCTGATGCAGACTTTTGTTCAAGACTTCTATACATTTTATTAACAACAGAACATTAATCATTTAAGTTTCCCCAAAATGTCAATTAAAGTCTCATGTGTAAATGATAAGAATCATACCCCAAATTGACTCTTTGGACCCTAACTTAACCCTATCTTGTTTAGATGGTGTGCTATAGGTAACTGCCTTCATCTTTTAGGGACTCTGGTTACATCTATTTTGTCAAAAGGGAAAACTCATTTCCATTATGATTTATAGCCTTGGATAACTAACTTGGGAGCATAGTCTGTGTAAAGTGTATTTATCTATATGTATGTATATGGGCATGTTTAAGTGTATGCATGTTTTTTTTTGTTTTGTTTTGTTTTGGTAGATGAACATTCCTTTTCTTCTTATTCAACTTATTTGAAAGGAAATATGCAAGTATGAATTATTTCTCTCCCTGCTCTGGCTGATCTGTGTCATTAACAACCAGAATATCTTTACCAAACACATTAACAAAAATGTTGAAGAGAATAGGACCAAAGACAGGACTTGGTAACATACCACTTAAGACAGCTCCCAAAACCTCCTATCCCCAGTTTGAAACAATTTGCTACTAAACATTCATATAGTTATTTGTAAAAAGCAACTGTATTATAATTCACATAAATGTCTGCATTTCACCATGAGTTATAATGTGAAACTTTTTCGTATGCCTTAAGAGGCTAAAAATATATGTCTGAATACCCTGCAGATACAGTAGAAATTATATAGGTTAGTCAATTGAAAATATTTGTAAGGACCCTAGCTGATTTGGCTTAATGGTTAGAGTGTCTGGAGGGTCCCAGATTTGATTCCGGTCAAGGGCACATACCGCAGTTGCGCGCGTGTGCGCACGAGCGTGACAGGTTCGATTCTGGTTAAGGACATGTACCTCAGTTACAGGCTTGATCCCCGGCCACTAATTATGTGTCTCTCTCACATCAATGTTTCTCTGTCTCTCCTCCTCCCTTCTACTCTCTCTAAAAATCAGTGGAAAAAAATATCCTCAGGTGAGGATAAATAAAAAAGGAAGATATTTATTGTAAGGTATGTTAATATGAATGTGGCTCTTTGGTCAGAAACTATCATTATAAACTTTTAAATCTCCAGGCAGCCTTCACTAATTTCAGTGAGTGTTTTGATGAACTATGAAATAATCATATCAGTAAGTGATCACAATTACTAAATGGCGATTTCTGCAAACCCCCGTGTAGTCCTCTAGTGGATTGAATTGGTCCAAGTGGAACAATTTTCTTAAATACAAGCCATTGGGAGAAATATTAATCTCTGAAGAGAAATTTCCCCAAAGCTCTATAGAACCAGCTGAGGCTGTTATGACTTTGTTAAATGAAGGTATTAAGTGGTGTACAGCATGCCAGACTGTGAGCTGTTGTTCAACAACAGGCCACAGGAGACACTGGAATAGAGAACTTTATTTCTCACAGGTCCTGAAGGAAGTATGGGGTGTGCTGTGAGAGGCCACAGTGGGAGGTCAACACCGAGTGCAGGCAGTGAGAGAGGCAGAACTAGGGCACGTGCCTTTATTAGTAATGATAGGTGGAGTGCATTGAGGTTCCAGGACTAGGGCCAGATTGGTCAATTCAAACCAAAGGAGAGGATTTGGGTAGGTCCCACAGGGCTCTTATCTAAGAGGTACATTAGGCATGCGACAGGCGAGGCTTGTTCACGAGAGCTGTTGGACAAGGCCTAACAGTACATTGTTACTTTGCAGGCTGCTGTCTAGGGCATGTGCTTACATGAGACGGCTAGAGTCAGTTTAAGGTCCCTGCAGGCCACATGGCCATGCAAAATGGCTGCTGAGACAGCCAAAGTATGGAATAGCTTAACTAAACTCTCATCGAAGGGGTATCTACAAAATGGAAACAGGACTTTATTCTCCATCCATTATTACCTAGAAAGTTCTACTTTAGCATCAAACCGCAGTAATTGTTCTTGAATTTGAGCTAGCTATATCTTGAGTCAACAAACTAAGGCCCGCTGTGTGTTAGGAATTCATAAGGTAAAAATAATTTTTATATTTTAAAAGATTGAAAAGTAAAAAGAAAAAGAAAAAAAGGAATAACATTTCATGCCATGTGAAAACTGTGCAATTTAAATTCGTATCTATAAAAATATTTTTTGGAGCAAAACTGTATTTAGTCATTTGTCTGTTACCTGCAGCTGCTTTTGTGCTACAATGGCAGGGTTCAGTCTACGCACAGAGACTCTTTGCCTGCAGAGACTGATTTACTTTTGGCATTTTACCGAAAAAGTTTGCCAAACTCTGAGCTACCTCAGCACTGTTCTTTTGTTGATGGAAGTAGTAGAAGATGTTATAAGCAACTCTTAGAAACCAGCGACATTGTTCTATATCTACTGTGAAGTCATGATATAGCCAGGCCTAACATGTGGTTCAAATATTCCAAAAACATAAAATATATATGAAGAGATAACCTAGAAATATTAAGAAAATAAAGCTAAGCAAAACAGAAAATGAATTGAATTCTAGAAATATTGGCACTGTAATGCAAAAAGAAAACAACAAAAAACAATAACAATTACATTTGTGATGGTTTGGAAATTCTAGGTTTAAGATAAAATTGGACAAGATTTTCATAAACACAGACTAAATGAGATATAATTTACTTTAGGAAGAAGATAAATCATCCTATCTAATAAAGAGGCAATATGCTAATAGACCTTCACACTATCACAAAGATGGCAGAGCCCATAGCCAATAAGGAGGGATTATGCTAATTGACTGCTCCGCCCTCAAAGATGGCAGTGCTCACAGCCAATAAGGAGGGAATATGCTAATTGACTGCCATGCCTTCTTAGATGGCGGTGCCCACAGCCACAAGATGTCAGTGCCCAGTCCCCTCAGCCCCTCCCTCCGGAGTCCCCCAGTCCCCTCAGCCCCCCAGCTGCTGAGGGCCGGCCCGAGGCACAGACAAGCCTTATATGGAAGCTGCCCAGCCTCCCAGGGCCGGCCTGAGGATCAGGTAACCAGGGCCGAGGCTCAGGTAACCAGGGCTGGCCTGAGGCTCAGGTAACCAGGGCCGGCCGAGGCTTGTGCTGCCGGCAGTGGCAGCAGCAGACATGTGATCGGATGTCGCCTTCCCCTGATCGCTGGGTCGCCTCCCGCCCCTGAGGGCTTCCGGACTGTGAGAGGGGGCAGGCTGGGCTCAGGGACCCCCCTCCCGCGCATGAATTTTCATGCACCGGGCCTCTAGTATACAGCATAAAAGAGAAAAAGAAGGAAACATTATTTATGATATATTGACTGATACAGCCTATAAAAGGAAAACATTAAATTAACATAAATGATGCTTATTTCAATGCTACCTTAAATATAGCATCCTTTGTAATACTTTTATCAGCAACTGTTCTTATCTCATGCCTCTACCATCCCCATCCTAGAACCAAAAATAATTTGCTCATATCTAATTCCACAGTATTTTTCATGTGCCTGTCTTATAACTCTTATCAATATGCTATCTTGACTTTTAAAATATAAATTTGCTATAGTTAGCTTTTGCTGTTAAAAAATGATATTGCCCTTCAACATGTGAGGACGCAGAAGGCTCCAGGCATGCACAAGAGGACCCAGAACATGTGACCATGCCAGTGCCCTGAGCACGGACTTCTAGCTCCCAGAACTGTGAGGAATAAATTTCTATTGTTCATATGCTTTCCACTGTGGCTCTGTTCTGTGTCTTATGTAAGGGTCAAGGCTGAAGGAGCAGCTTGTATCTGTGGTATACGTGTTTTGTGACAGAGGGCAGAATAGTTAATGTCAAAAAAACACAACGGCTCTTAAAACTTCTGGTTGAATGTGATATGTCACTTTTCCTATATTTCCTTGGCCAGAGAAAATCCTGTAGCCAATCCTGATGTCACTGAGAGGACTGGTGTATTCATCACGTAGAAAGAAGCATTGAAGTAATGCCTCAAAAATGTGAGCAGTAGATTTTAGAAAATATAATACAACCTACTACAGAGTTCTTTATGTTCAAAAGCCTTGCCTTACTTTTAGCTATATTTCTAGAGCCAACATTAATGCCTATAACATAATGAGATTTTTAAAAATTAAATTGTTATTGTTGAAAGTATTACAACAATATCCCCTCCCATTAACCCCTTCTAGACCATCCCACCCCCACCCCAGGCCTACCCTATAATAAGATTTTAATACTTGTTTAATGAAGGAAGGGTTGATGGATGGATTAATGAACAATTGAATGTTTAATTTTGCAGTACTAAATATATGTGCCACTGAATAACAAGCTGAGGCATTTTGTATTTAATGAGACAAAATATTATCTGTATAAAAAAATAGCTAAAAAATTCTAATGGATTATGGAGCAAAATTTGGCCAGAATCCCTTGGAGAGATTGTTAAATATGTAGTTACTGGAATTAGATCTTCTGAATCAGATTCTACAGAAGGGCCTAGATAATTGTATATTTTTTGATGGACATCTTTCATGATTCTAACAGACCCTAAAGTTTGGGAACTTCTCATTGACACATATGAGAAAGATAAAGAACTAGGACCTAAACTTTCAATTTAGAGACTTTGTGGAAAGGTAATTTCTGGAGAAAAGGACACAAAAGAATCATCAAAAGATAAAGCTGTTGATGTGACAAGATTATCTATTAATCCTGCCTTTAGATGTCATGTTCCACCCCCTCTGCCTTCTGTTGATGTTTCTCTCTTTCTCATTCTAAAAATACAAGACTCTTTTTAGGTAAAGTTATCAATTATCCAAAGAGCAGTATCTTTTGACTTCTATTTGCAAACTCTAACCTATTGCTAAATTGTGCCCTGGAGGAATGGGATAGAGGTGAAGGTAATATCAAGAGGTTGGAAGAAGGGAAAGATTGGGATAAAAGCTATAAGGGCTACACCAGAAATTGGAGAATAAAAAATTAGTAACAATTGTCATGGCATCGTAATTAAGTCTCAAATTTACTTTTACATGTGCGATAAAGCATTATTTTCACTTTCTCAGAAAAGCAGAAGCATTCAATATATATTAAGCAATCAAAAAATAATTACCTGTCTAAAGATATATTCTACTGTAGTCTCCTTATACAACTCAATTATTTTCACATAAATGCTCAAGTTCTTTTAGATTTTTTCTTTTTCCTATTTCTGCACAATTATTAAATATTAAATATAGTATGCATAAATATGTAATAGGTTGTATTCATATAAAATATTAGTGAATAATTCATTGTTTTTCAGTATCTTTATTTAATTTTAAAAATCTAGAATACTTCATAATGTAATCTATGGACCTCCCTTATGATTATTATTGATATGATATTACCCTTATTATTAGATATTATAGGTATTCAATATTATTCCTTATTTTAAACAAACCAATAAAAACACATTAATTAAGAGAACAATGGCATCAGACTACTCATGTTTGAATTCTAATTCTCCTAATTAAACACAACAAACTTCAGTTTACTCATACATAAAATAGGTATAAAACAGGTATAATACCTATCTCACATAATTATGAGGGCAGACTAAAAAAAAATCTTTAAAAGGCAACACAGGATAGAATAAGAAGTCAATTGATGTTAACTATTATTAGATATTGGTATGATCACTTATAAATTGTATGTCAAATATCTATATATTTCTTTGTGCATATATCTGACTATTTCATTAATATCAATATGTATTAATATTAAGAATTTTGATACATTGATTTATTCTTCAGTAATTTTCTACAGAGATCATGCATGGGACATAACCTCGAGTCTTCTATTCTCACAGGTTTATTTTTGTCCTCCCATTTTCAATGTTTGTTTGGTTTAGATATAGAATTCTAAATTCCAAGACAGGTACCCTTCTATCTGCAATATAGTGTTTGAATTACCATGGCTTTATTCAACACAGAGTGCCTGAAAAAAACAAAACAAAAACAAAAAAACAAGGCCTTATGCATTAAGCTTATTTTTCAACTTGTTCTAAAACATTTTTAACATAATTCAGTTTTAATATTGAGAAAGGTGACACCACTCTTATTTTTATTCTTTTGCAGGCAATTTGTTTTATTTCTAAAAGCTATTCACATTTCCCCCTTTTCCTTACAGTTCAAAAGTTTTACTGATGTTTGTCCTGTGTGCCATTTCTCATTCTTACTTCTTGATACTTGGCAAGCCCTTTAAATATATTGAATTCTGTGTTTTTCAGCTCTTAGAAATTTTCTTCTATGAGCCCAGATTTATTTTAAGAGACCCCAGTCCTAATATAATTACTAGATTTTTTTGTATCATTTTACATTTAAATGTATGGTTTATTTTTAGTTGATTTGTGTGAAATATATAAGGCCTGTCTAGATTAATCTTTTTAGATATGTTCCCACCAGGCCGGCAGGGGTGTTAGTGAGGGATGACCAATTTATTGAGTAGACTGTCCTTTCACATTGAATTGCCTTTGCCCCTTTGATAGCTATATAATGTAGAAAAAGAACATTTGAGAATTGATTATACAAAAATAAGAAATAAATTATTTGTGTATATAAGCTGTGTGGGGCAACCAGGCTGGCATGCAGAGGCAGGCTGCATGGGGCAACCAGGCTGGCTTGGGGGTTAGTGAGGGACGACCAAATGACTGAACAGCAGGATGTGTGGGGCAACCAGGCTGGCGGGGGTTAGTGAGGGGTGACCAAGTCAGGAGGGGAGGCAGTTGGGGGTGACCAGGCCAGCAGGGGGGGCAGT
>NW_005360641.1:308360-324351 GCF_000412655.1 Myotis brandtii
TGAGGGCGACATGGTCAGCAGGGGGGGGCCAGTTGGGGGAGATTAGGCCTGCAGGGAGGGCAGTGAGGGGCAACCAGGCCAGCAAGGGGGTAGTTGGGGGTGATTAAGCCTGCAGGAAGGGCAGTTAGGGGTGACTAGGCTGGCAGTGGGGGCAGTTAGGGGTGATCAAGCCAGCAGGGGGGCAGTTAGGAGTGACCAGGCAGTCAGGCAGGTGAGCAATTAGAAGCCAGTGGCCCAGGATTGTGAGAGGGATGTCCGACTGCCTGTTTAGGTACGATCCCAGGGATCGGGCTTAAACCGGCAGTTGGACATCCCCCAAGGGGTCCTGGATTGGAAAGGGTGCAGGCTGGGCTGAGGGGAACCCCCCCCATGCACAAATTTCATGCACCGGCCCTCTAGTTTTATCTAATAAAAGACAAACAGGGTAATTGACCGTACCTTCGCTACACTTCCCATTGGCTAATCAGGGTGATATGCAAATTAACTGCCAAGAAAGATGGTGGTTAACCGCCAACAAAGATGGCGGTTAATTTGCATATGTAGGCGCAATGATGGGAGGCGAAAAGGGAAGGACTGAAGAATGGTGATTGGAAACCCAGGCGCCTTTGCCCTGCCCCCCAGCCCTGGATTGGAGAACTGGGGCGCCATTGCCCACCCCCAGCCAGTGATCGTGATCAGAAAGCCGCCGTTGCCCTGCCCCCCAGCCCCCAGCCGGTGATCGTGATTGGAAAGCCGGGCCGCAGGCAAGGCGGTAGCCCCGGGACCCAGGAGCCGTCTTGCCTGAGGCCTGTGATCCTGATCGCGAAGGCTTGGAGGCGGCTCCCACAGAATCAGCGTGGCTCCCTCCTGCCTCCAGTGGAAGCAGCGCAGCTCCCGGCAGTGCACTGCGGTGCCTGCCAGCTCCCGCGGAAGCAGTGGGCAGCCTACTGAGCAATATTGCGCAATGGGCTACTAGTAGTATATAAAGGAAAATGTGTTTACTCCAATAAGGACAATCCTAAATGCAGCAAAATAATTTCATTACTTTAAAATGAAATTATTTTTAAGTCAAACCCAAATTGAATCTAGCAATAAGATTCTCCCAGAGTTTCTGTAAAATTTCAAGGCATGCGGACCTACACAACAGTCATAAGAGTAAGGAGCAAACATCATAGACACATTCTAGAGACAATAAGATCAATTCTCATTTTCTATAGGGTGTCCCAAAATTCACGCAAGATTTGAATTTTGCATGAGCATTAACGACAACAACAAAAAATAAAAGCCTAATTTTACTTGGTTTATTGAATCAGATTCTAATATCTGTTGCCCTTTGATTTCAATCCCTTCAATTTGATAAGCATTACCAAGTACCAATTATGGCCCAGGAGCAGGGACAATGAAGACCAATGAAGACCACGGCTTTGCATATGTGCCAGCAAAGCTGTGGAGGCCATTTACCTGATGTGCTATTTCATACATAACCCTATTCTGTATCCTTTATGAATCAATTAAAAATTTTCAATTTTTAATTATAAACCTGTGTGTTCTATCAAAATTACTTCTTGTGTGAATTTTGGGACACCCTATATTTATCTCCTCAGGCTCAAATTTTGGTCTTCATTATTGTCTTTTGCCTGTTTAATCTTGGCCTTCATTTATGTCCCTTTGTGTTCTGCTGGATAGAATGTTGGGAATTTACAAAGTACGTCTCTCCCATGTCTTGCCACCTAGCTTTCTAATAACTTCTGCCAATAGGAAGCATTGTTGGTGGATCAGAGGTGGGAGGAAGTGAGGAGCTTTCTGGTTCTGGCCGTTATTGGCAGCTGCTCGCGTTATTTAGAGCAGTGATGGCAGTAAGGATGTTATTGGGCTTGAGCTCTTCTGTGATTGTTTCAATGCTGATGACATTGTTGTGTGTCCAGAGCTACTGCTATAGCCTCTTCTGTGCAGTGCCTGATGCAGGCATGTGGCCTCCAGCCCAGAGGCATTGGATTTTTTTGTTATTCTCTCTTATTCCTTTTTCTTTCTTCAACCCCTGACATCTGTCTTTTGATCATTCAGCCTTCTGCCACTGTGTAACCATTCAGCCTGCTTGAACAATATGGATTGATTTTTCTTTCCTTGACTAGACTGTGGAAAACATAGTAACTTGATATATAACAGGAAGGCAATGATGAGAGAATTAGCAATTTGTCTAAAACTCATTTTGCAATACAAATGAGTGAATGTGATATAATGCATAGTAAATGAGCATATTTTTATATTTTATATGCATATATCCCTCTAGTAATCTGAGCTCTCTTGACCAAACATTGAAAATTGAAGAAATTAATCATACAGGTATCTAGATAACTTAAAATAACTGTCTAAAGTTTAATACCTTAAAATCCATATTCTGTACTCTGTTGGATTTATCTTGACTTTTTACTTTATACACACTTCTAACAAGTTCTTTTATCTTTTTGTTCAGCCCAAAGTAAACATCTTTGGAACAACAATTTTATGTGGGGGTGTTTAAATGATTCTTAAAACCACAGTGACCAAAACCAAGATTGCTAATTGACAGCTTAACCATAGAGGAAAAAGAAATGCTCAAAAAAGAAACATAGGAACTCTTAAAGTATAATCATACAGAATAAAATGTATAGAGACATTCATTTACAGCTTTCAAAATGTCCCCAAATGTCTAAAATAATCAATTTTCCTATGGCATTTAGTCATTAATAAAAGATACTTTCTGTTAGATTCTAAAGTTTAAACCACCAGGGGTATAGAGTTGTTAGGAAAAATTACACAACAAATATAACATGTTTTAAATAAGTAGGGAAAGTACATAAAGGGCTCTGATACCTAAATAATATTCCTTATACATATAATTTATATAAGCAGTTTCAATTTATATTGATTTTCTCAGCTTAATTTTATTGGTGTCTCCTTGCCCACTTAAAATTGTTTTGGTTTATACAATAAATTGCATGGCTATCCCATCAATTGGTAATATACTTTCATATATTATTATAAATTATGAATATTGTTACTATCCAGTAGCTAACACAATTTCTGAGACATAGTGGTGATGACAGAGATTGTTAGTTGTCCTCAATATCTAGAGCTCCATTTTTCCAAAATTATACATACCAATTCAGAATATACATGGCTTTATAGAAATCCAGGTGTGATTGTGTGGATAAGTTGGAGTCAGATAGAATATAGAGAGAAATATTACCTGGAAGCTTCTAGAAACCTTCCTTAAGAGAGAGCTGGCAGACCCATTTGGGCCTTCTTTTCATCTCCTCCTCCTTGCAACTTTTTGGGATGTGCTTGCTCTATTTTGGGAATGAAGTTGGAGGCAAACCCTTCCAGACCATGACTGGGTTCTGAACAGGAAAGTCCTGGGTTCTCTGGGAGTTTATAGAACAGAGCAATAACCAGCCCTGGACCACTTATCTCTAGATTGTGTTTATACAAGAGGAAAACAAACATATATCCCACTTAAGACACTTTTATTTGCAGCCACAGTAGTCTTTACTGAGATAGTAGACATTTAATTATTGATTCAAGATCAAGCTAACATTCAATCCAAAGTAGAGACAATGTTTTATTTCCAATGATTTCATCTGCAAGGTGCAGAAAAGTCAACACACATTACTTGGAACAATATTAACATATATTTATTTTATCATATAACAGGAAGGCTACTGCTAGCATAGATTTCAAGGTCTGACAATTTTTTAATCCTTATTTTGAAAGTATCACATATGTCCCCCTTTGTTCTCCCATTGACTCCTTATAGCCTCTCCTCTCATCCACCCCAAGGTATGACAATTTAATGGCACAATAATATACCAATTTATGCATATTTTTCTATAGTTCCACTTGGTCATCCTTTGATAGTCATTATAGATTTAGAATGATTTCTTGAATTAATAACAATTTTATTCTGCAGGCAAAGGATGACTGTGGCCTAAATTTTAAAAGGTGGGAAAGTTTTGCCCTGGCTGGTTGGCTCAGTTGGTTGGAGCATGCTCTCCTATACCAAAAAGAGTTGTGGGTTCAATCCCCAATCAGGGAGTGTACAGGAAGCAATCTCTCTCTCTCTCTCTCTCTCTCTCTCTCAAAATCAATACAAATCAATAAAAGCATATTCTCCAGTGAGCATTAAAAACAGTGGAAAACTTTTATCAGAAGTCAATGATTAACTCTTATTTGTGTTTATTGTACTAATTTCTTGCACTCTAAAAATAATATGTACTGATTGACTTTGTGAGGTTTCTGGAGCAAAAATAGCAAGGGAGATGAGATATTCATTAGCATCTTAGACTATTCATAGCTCACCCAACATCTACATTAAAGTGGAGGTGGTGTAGGTGGTAGTTGGAGAAGGAATGAATGTCTGTGGAGGTTAGTACCTTCCATTGTTGACCACTTTGGCCACCTGCCTTCTGTATTTTCTCCCTTTTCATATACACTTTCAAAAATGCTCACTGCACTGTCCCCATGAGTCTCATGTCCAGAATCTTAATACAATATCCACACAATCACACCTGGATTTCTATAAAGCCATGTATATTCTGAATTGGTATGTATAATTTTGGAAAAACGGAGATCTAGATATTGAGGGCAACTAACAATATCTGTCATCACCACTTCATCAAGTGTAGATATTTTTCTTCATGGCCTAGTATATCCATATAGTGTAGGCATCCCCAGTAAATGTATATAAATATAGAGTATTTCTAAAAGTTATAATAAAGAATCTCCTTTGTGATAATAAATACCAGTCTCTCCACATTCCTTTGTTCTCCTATGACATCTTGTTGCACAAGTTGTAGTGTTCTCTTTAGGAAGATCCCTGGGTTAATTGTTCCTCATGGTTTCATCTATGATTAATGCATATTCCAGTGTTAGACTACATTTAAACCTTAAATTATAAGTTATACTAAAAACTGTTGTCCGCAGTTATACTAAAAACTGTTTACCTGTACTAAAAATAAAGTATAGATAAAAATGGCAAAGTATTATGTTACTAAAGTACCTCTGCATTATTAATTATTAGTACCATGGTAGAATGAAGACAACTGAAAGAAATCCTATATAATAAAAGCTTAATATGCTAAGTGTCTGGTCGTTTGTTCAACCAATTAGAACATAATATGCTAATGATTTGTTAAGGTTGCTCAACTGCTCACTATGATGTGCACTGACCACCAGGGGACATCTGCTCCAACCAGTAGGTTAGTTTGCTGCTGGGGTCTGGCCGATTGGGACTGAGCAAGAAGGATCAGACATGCCCTAAAGCTCTCCCGCAGTCCCTCCCCAGCTGGCCAACCTCCTACATCCCTCCCCAGCCCCGCCTTGGCCTGGCCTGTGCTCTCTCACAATCCAGGACCCCTCAGGGGATGTTGGAGAGCTATTTTTGGCCTGATCCTGCAGGCCAGGCTGAGGGACCCCACTGGTGCACGAATTCATGCACCGGGCCTCTAGTGTAAAATAATTATCTAAAAAAATTAGCTATAGAAACATTGTTTTATCTATGGAAATAATTTGTTATCATTACAAGTTAGAAAATTCTCATTTTATTGTAGAAATTACAGAGAAGTTATATTTAATGAAAGTGAGTATTGAAAACAGTATGAGATTGGGACAGTTTTCTTATATATTTTTTCTTAGAATTGTTTTATGTGTAATCTTCTATGTATTATTACCTACATTACTAGAATTTGAAGTTCAGCAGCGCATCGCCATATATTTAACTTGCTATATAAAAGTGTAGTCACAAAAATAAAAGTTTATTTTTCTTTAAACATTTAAAAAAATAAATTTAGCTTTAAGGCTACTTTTCTCTAAATATTCCTAGGGCTACAATGATTGCTAATACAGAGATTTCAAATAATTTGAACTACAAAGTTACACCTGGAAGGTCTGTCATTTTTGCTCTTTTATTTCTTTTGAGCATTTGGCAGGACTAATCATATGGATTGATATGTGGTGAAAAGGACTGCTGTGAAAACTCCTTCTGGGCAATATGCTGCTGATGAAAATGGTACAATTTAAGATTTTTAAATAAAGATAGGATAACTTTAGTATTAGGTGATTTCAGGGGGGGGTGAAATAAGACTTCTATTTGAACTGATATCAGTTAATAGTCAATCTAGGGTACAAATGCCACTAGCATTTGCTGTCAAAAAGAGAAAATGAGGCTTAAAAATATCTAGAAAAGTTTTTCTTATGGTTGGTTGTTACATTACAAATCAATCTTGAAAAATTAAGTCAGGGGTTTTCAATGATTAGAAAGTTAATTATGCATTTTCCTTCCTTTGATACATATATTTGCACTCTTACACTCAATGTTCTTGGTTAAATATAATATGATAACAAATAATAAAACTATATTTTCCAATATCACACTTCCTATTGCTTTTAAAATTGACTCTATTTATTGTAAAAATATATTACAGTGAAAAGTCTCTTTGGAATGTAAGATGTTTGGAGCAAGGAGATTAGAAGGCTCTGTTAGAATCATGGAGAGTTTACTTCCTTGGGGGAGAAAACTCTATGAACACTCCTCAGGCAACACACACCAAATTCCATGAGGTGAGAAGCATATCTGTTTTATTCATCTCTGGACCACCAATAGCTATCACTGTGCCTGGAAAAAAAATAGATTTTCTATAAATATGATGATTATATGAATGGATAAAATTTCACAGATCTTGTCTTCTCTATAAAGGATATCAGTAGACAAATGTCAGATGGGTCTATGAGATTAATTTGATCTAAGTCCCAGTTACCTCTAAGACTATACTCAGTGGTACCATGAAAGAAGAAAAGAAAATAGGAGCTTTTGTTATGTAGAGATATTCTTTACATTTCCCATTAGAAAAACTTACATAGTTTACAAACTTACTGAATTTGTTGCATAATTATTTTATACTAGAGGCCTGAGCTGCCTTTCTGCCTTCCCACGCTGCCCAGAGGCCCAGAGTAGCTGGGGCGGTGCGGAATGCCTGCGTCATCGGCATGGTGGCAATGCAAGCATCCCGCCCCGCCCCCGGCTACTCGGCACCTGTGCATGCAAATTAACCCACCATCTTTGTTGGGTTAATTTGCATACTCACTCCTGATTGGCTGGTGGGTGTCGTAAAGGTATGCTCAATTTGCATCTTTCTCTTTTATTAGTGTAGATTTGTATGTAAGTGACTAAGAAACAAGGTATGTGCCTTCTGTGCTAAAATATCTATCATAGAGACTTCAAATAAGGAACATTCCCTCACTTATGAAATCAACACTCCATTGTCAAAGAGTATCATTAGATATAAAGTGCAGCATAGGGAATATAGTCAATAATAACATAGTAACTATGTACAGTGCCAGGTTGATACTGGAAATATCAAGGGGACCACTTTGTAGAGTATATGATTGTCTAACTACTATGCTGTACACCTAAAACTAATACAATATAACATTAAATTTAAACTATAATTGAAAAATATAATTTTAAATTTTAAAAAGTATAGAGTAAGAACACACATTACAATTGAACACTTGTCTGCTTTAAAGTTTATAACTTTTGCTGGTGCTGTTATGTGTTCTGTAAATGTGTAATCAGATATAGTTCTTGCATATATCTAACAAGCAGCACCATGCTCAAAACAACAGTGGGACATAACCAAAACAGTCTTATGGAAATTTTTGGAAAAGTATAGCACAATTTAGTGTTGCTCAAACTGGGAAAAACAATAGGGGGGGAAAAAAGGCCTATGTGTGTGGAAATTTACTACCTTATGTTTTTTTGTTTGTTTGTTTGTTTTTAGGATTTGAGAAGTTCTCTAAAAAGTATTTATTTTTGGTTTATAATTTTAAATTATGAGAATTCCTTTTAATTGTGTAGGAGTTTAGTGGGAAAACAATCAACACATGTTATTTATTTTTATGTTTCTGATTAAAATATTGTTTTCAATTACTGTTTATAGTCAGTATTATTTTGTTATAGCTTCAGGTATGCAGCATAGTTCTTAGACAATCATATACTTTTAGACACAAAACTGGAAAAGGAGTGAACACAAAATGTATAGACCATTCAAAGAGACAAATGAGCTTGACTTACAGGAGAATTCCCAGGTTGCCTCCACCACCCAGACACCTGCACAGATTCTTACTGACATTTAAAGATACACAAGATGTTTCCTTCACTCACATTACCAACACACTGATTACTTAGAAATTGCTTTTTTACAAATTTAGTTGATATGAGGAGGGTGGCAGATGTTCAGCAACAAATACACCCAATCTCTGTACTTGTATATAATAGTTGCAAGCAGAGATGAGTAGCAGTAGGTAGTGGTCTGGAGGAGTGACAGAAGAAAGTGCTGTGTTGTGAAGAAACTCAGAATGCTTTAATACATGACACAACCCAATATTCCTATCTCAGCCTCTGTCAGTAAAACCATGAAATTCACAGAATAGCCGACACTAGTAGAAAGATGGCAATAGATCTGGCTACTGGGGGCGCTATTTGAAATTGTAGAGGAATGAAGAGTTACTATCTATAATAAAAAAAGCATAATATGCTAATTAGACCAGACAGTCAAACGACCTTCCAGACATCATTCCAGACGTCCTTCTGGACGACCTTCAGGATGAAGCCCAGGCGGCGAGGGCTGAGGCAAGCAGCCATGACTGCAAGGGCCCATCACAGAACACCGGCTAGGTGGGCAGGGCCTCCCTCTGTGCAGCATTGATCACAGAGACCTGGCAGGGTGGGCAGGGTGGGCAGGGCAGGCAGGGACTCCCTGTGGGCGGCAATGAATGGCAGAGCCCAGGCCAGGTGAGAAAGGCCTCCCTCTGCTCTGTGATTGATTGCAGAGCCCTGGTAAGGTGGGCAGGTTCTTCCTCTGTGCTGGCTGCCATCAATCACAGATTCCCCAGTAGGGTGGGTATGGCCTCCCTCTGTGGGGCATCGATCTGGGGCCTTGTGATCCATCGCCCCACAGAGGGAGGCCCAGTCCAACCAAACAATGGCACCCCATGCCTTTCACCCACAGAGGGAGGTGACCCGTGATGGAGTGGGGGCAGCGCCACAGATGGCAAACAGTGGCAGCCTCAGGGGCGGGGCCAGCTGTAGGCAGCCGGGGGATGGAAAACCCTCATAGGCCCCTGCCCCCACCAGCCCTGCCCCCACCTGTTCCCCCCACTCCTGACCCTGATAGGAGGGAGAAAGGAGCCCGATTCTGACAGTCCCTCCTGTGTCGATGACAGAATATGTCTGAAGACCAACTATTGGCACAATGTACCTCCAAAGCTGAAAGAAGCCAGCATCGTCAACAGAATATGTCTGAAGAACAGCCATAGACAAGTACTACCAATATTGGTAGGAGCTGCCTTCACAGCGAAAATGAAGTAAATGAGGATGCAATTATTGAACATAGATGTGGTGGAATGACTGTTATATGTCAATTTTGCCCATCACTAAATTTCTCCGATGAAATTCCATCTGATGGAAAATTTACTCAATGTTGTAGCAAAAGTAAAGTTTGTCCAAATGATATACATTTTCCAGAATACCTGGCATATTTTAAAAAATTAAGGATAAATGAAGATTTTGACAGTAAAAATTCCATGGGAAATATTTGTTAGATAGTTTTTGCTTTTGCTTAAATGGGTGTAAATATTACATCGCCATCAGGATATGGGCCATACTATTTTAGAATATATGGACAAGTTTATCAGTGTACTGGAAGTTTACATCCTTTGGATGGTGTTTCTCTGAAGTTTGCTCAACTCTGTATTTTAGATATGGCCGAAGCAATGAGTAAAAGATTAGCAATGCCAGAAAACCAGGGCTGCTCAGAAAGACTCATGATCAACATCAATAACCTCATGCATGAAATAAATGAATTAACAAAATCATATAAGATGCTACATGCTGATCTGAAGCAGCAGCGAAAGGTATTGCTCTCACAGAAGTAACAATAGTGATTAAATATGATCGTTACAGTGATCTGGGCAGATATAATTCTCCCTGTGTAACCAAGGTTGTCGTCATATTCAGAAATGAATACGGAGAACCTCCTTTTGAAAGGTACTCACCCATTCATTGTAAACCAGATCCCAATAATCCGAATGCCACTAAAATGAAACAAATCAGTATCCTGTTTCCTACATTAGATGCAATGACATATCCTATTCTTTTTTTCACATGGTGAAAAATGCTGGGGAACGGATATTGTATTAAGACTCAGAGACGACAGTATAATTGACAATGATACTAGACAAAATGTAAGGACATGAGTCACACAGTATTATGGATTTCATTTCTCCATCCAGGACATGTTCAATCCTATTTTAAATGCAGGAAAATTAACTCAGTATATTGTCGATTCATATTCAAAAATGGAAGCCAATAAGATAAATTTCATGAAAGCAAACCAATCTAAGTTGAGAGTTGAAAATTATAAATCAGATAAATTTCATTAAAGCAAACCAATCTAAACTGAGAGTTGAAAAATATAGTGGTTTGATGGATTATCTCACATCTAAATCTGAAAATGACAATGTGCCAATTGGTAAAATGATAATAGTTTCATCGTCTTTTGAAGGTAGTCCCGGAAATATGCAGCAGCGATAATAGGATGCTATGGCAATTATAACAAAGTATGGCAAGCCCGATTTATTCATAACTATGACATGCAACCCAAAATGGGCAGATATTATAAACAATTTACAATGCTGGAAAAAAGTTGAAAACAGACCATACATATATATACATATATATGTATATATGTATAATTTCCCCTTATTTGGCAAAGTAATAGCTAAAATTAATGTCATTGAATTTCAGAAAGGTGGACTGCCTTATGCTAACATATTATTACTATTAGATAGTCAATCTAAATTACAAACAGAAGATGACCTTGACCGTATAGTTAAGGCAGAAATTCCAGATGAAGACCAGTGTCCTTGACTTTTTCAAACTGTAAAATCAAATATGGTACATGGACCATGTGAAATACAAAATCCAAATAGTCCATGTATGGAAAATGGAAAGTGTTCAAAGAGATATCCGAAAGAATTTCAAAATGCGACCATTGGAAATATTGATGGATATCCCAAACACAAACGAAGATCTGGTAGCACCATCTCTATTGGAAATAAAGTTGTGGATAACACTTGGATTGTCCCTTATAACCCCTATTTGTGCCTTAAGTATAACTGTCATATAAACATTGAAGTTTGCCCATCGATTGAAGGTGTCAAATATTTACTTAAATACATCTATAAAGGTCACGATTGTGCAAATATTCAAATTTCTGAAAAAAAATATGGTCAGTTATATGTTGCTTTCTCTCAAGTTCAAAGAGCGTATGATGTTAAAGTTAAAGTTGTAAATACTTCATCACAAGGGAAATTGGTCAAGCACTCTGAAAGTGTTTTCACTCTTAATGTGGTATACAGGGAGATATTAGAATAACTTTAATTAGTTTATCAGTCATTGCTTGTATCAATGTTTTTATGTCATGTTTTTGTTGTTTTCATATCATGTTTTTGTTGTTTTTATATCATGTCTTTGTTGTTATATCATGGTGTTATTTATTAATAAATTTATATATTTTCATATACATTTTACTAATTTTCTTTCATCTCTGACACTTCTATTATAGAGAAAGGACAAATAGTAATATTAAAATATTTCCTCTAATTAATTTCCTTTCATTGTGCCTGAATTTTGTGCACTGGGCCACTAGTATACCATAAGCTGACAAGTATCATTGGATTATCTATCTTTATACAAATACACACAAATATAATTTTTAAATAGTGTTTCATGTATCCTACAATATGCAATGATTCTAATACCATAAAGTCCTTTTGGTTAGCTAAATGTCAGGCTGGGAAAACATATAGAGCCAGTCTCTTCACCTCTCTTCAAAACACAGTTACCTCTTAAATTTAAGCTTTGTTTTTAGTGTAATTTTGAGTGAACAAATTAATCATGTGCAATAACATAAAAAAAGAGAGGACAATAGGCCTCAAGGGAGAGGTGAATGCAAATGAACTGAAGAATTGAACACTCAGCTTCAGTGCAATATTATGATTTCCTCTGAGCAGATGAGAAACAGCAGGGGTGTGCACTCCCCAGATCACCAGGACTGTCAACTCTTCCCTGTTTCCAAACTGACACGCCATCAACAACCTGAGTGCCAGAATAGAATTTCAGAGTCCAAAAAGCCTTTAATGTTGCAAACTTATCTGTGCTACTGTTCTATGCACTGCATACCAAATGTAACTATTTAATTATTTAGCACCTATATAAATCTGTGCATTTCTGCATGTGTTTGCACTTATTTCTTGCAAACACCTGCTTCTGCCATGCATTATGTAGAACAGTCCCAAACAAGAGGACACGTATATAGAATTTTCCAATGTACTCTATCCTGCTATTTTGGTACTGTTACATATAAAATATGTGTAGTGAGTTTCATATGTTTTTATTGCCTAAAGCAAGTAGGCCACAGAATAACTTAGATGGCCATTGTATTTTATTGTTTTGACAGTTTCCAGAGAGACAGAAATGAATGGAACCTTCTTTCACCTATGTCTGTCATGTCAGAAACATTCTATATTGGCTTAATATATAAAGGGATTTTGTAACTAGCTAGTGATGACTAAGTACCATCTGGAACATACAATATCTTCAATACTGGAATTTTAGTATTACAGGAAATTTAGTAACAGCCAGTAGGAACTGATTTTCTGTAGAACATTAATTTGGGGACCGGTAAATTAGTGTTTTATGTTTCTGAGTGTTCTATAGAATATGTACTCCATAGCTTAGATATCAGAGTTCAATTCCCACAGAAGATAGTGGTGAAAAGTCACCACAATACACAACTTCCTCATCAATATAATTTCCAAGGAAAAGATAGATTGTACTTATTCAGGCATGTAGATAAACATATTTTCCACTGATGTAATAAAAATCATTCACAAATGCTTTAAGGATTTGGACAACAGAGACAACATAACTTGATTGTAGGCAAAGTAACTTAGCATGCTAATTTTCCTGGAAAGTTATCTCTCAAGTTCCTGGTAGGACATTCTTATTGTTGAATCTTCTCCTGAATTGGTAGTCATTGTGGAATTTCTTTTCTTGATCTATGATGTTATGAAATGTAGGAAGTATATGCATTTAGATCTTGTACTCAAGCTTATTTCAAATAAGCCCAAGGTGAGGGACCTTGAAGAGTAGTTCAAACCCTGGAGGTTTCAGTCATTTCTAGTGGCTTGCAATGATGGTTGTTCCTGATTTAGATAATGGGTATAAATTGCACATTTAGCATAGCACACAGACCAGATACTCCAGGAATATCATGTCACTCCCTCTTTTACTAAGATTTCTTTAATTTTTGAAAATGTATTATAAGGGATTAAATTCAACTAAACAATGATGTCTGCAGAATGACCCAAATGTTTGCTATTGTACTCTGACATTGAATCCAGTGAGCCTACTTTATTGATTAATAATTAATAATAATAATTAACATTAGTGATGTTTCGGTGATGTATTCTTCTAAACTTAATATTTACATTCTCAACAACAAAATCCTGGCTCAAAATATCTTGTTTAGAAAAATTTAACATTTATTGAGTACTGTTGTAAGATATATAATTATTTTAAAAATAGGTATTATCTTTACTTTTCAGTCAAAGAGGCTAAAGAATTTAAATAATTTGCCCACATTTATAAAGCTAACTTTTAGACACAGGTTTCTTTGGCTCCAAAGTACATCTACCATGCAACACAACATGTCTGTAGTTGTGCAGATGGAAGATACTAAACTAGTATGCTCTATAGCTTTCTTCAATATCTTGTTTGTGATTCTGATCAAAAGATATATTTCTAAATGCAATAAAAACAATTGCAAATGTATGATATTAATTATGTCAATAAATACATTTTCTATTCTATCAAAATTATGACGTAAAGGCTCGTTTGATAAGTAGAAATAAAATAGCAAATTGAAGAAGCTGTAGATCAAGACTAGTCCTAGCTTTATAAAGGATACAAAGTAAGCATATCGTAAGCTGGTGGAAAGGAGAGAAAAGAGGAAAATCAAGGAATAAGAAACATGTTTCTCTGAGATCAGGTTTAAAGCTTAAAGTTGCAATTACAGATTGGTTTATAATATGTAAAATGAGGAACACATGCACAACTCTTCCTTGCATAGTTGAGTCATTAAATTACCTCTATCACATGCATTATTGTCATAACTTCCAGATTCCTTAGGGCTAACTCTCCCATATTGTCTCATTTCCCTCTTCCCCCAGGGCCTATAATTAATTTTCTTTTTCTTCAAGCTCTGATATTTCTCATTTTCATTCCCACTCCACCAAACTCTTTCTATTCTATTAACCTTGTTCAACATTTTTAATGTATATATTGTTTCTTTTTCTTTTTTTTAACTTTTTAATTCTTAATTTTTAAATTTATTTTTCCCTCTTTACCTAATTTACTGAGGTGACACTGTTAACAAAATTACAGATTTTAGATGCACCCACTGATTCCACTTCTGGGAATTTATGTAAAGAAACCTGACACACTAATTCAAAATAATATATGCACCCCTATGTTCATTGCTGCATTATTTATAACTAGGGGCCCAGTGCACGAATTCATGCACCTTGAACAGGACTGTGGGCCTCAAGGCTGTGGTGGGCACTGGGGCAGATCTCGGCCCATCTTCTGCGCCCCCATCCTGCCTCTCTTGCTGCGGCCCCCAATCCCCTGTCTGCCAGCAGCCCCACTCATGCCCCCGTTGCTCCCACACTCTGACAGTGCTGGCCCCATTCTCACCTGCTGACAGCGTGGAGCAATTGGGGCCAGCGCTGTCAGCGGGTGCAAGTGGTGGCTGCTGCTCCAATGTCCCTCAGGAGCAGAGGGAGTTGGAGAAGCCCTCAGGGGTGATCAGGGCTGGCAGCTGCCACTCACACCCACAGACAGCACCAAACGATCGGGACCAGTGTTGGGCACCAGCAGCGGGTGTAAGCAGCGGCTGCAGAATTGGCAATGGGTGCGAGCGGGACCGGCCCAGGCAGCAGGTGCAAGCGCCAGGCAGGACCATGACAAGCGGGAACAAATAATTTTCAATAACCACCAGATGCTCACCCTGATGACAGCGACTGGTGCCCTGCCTTGGTCTGGCGCCCCCACTCACCTGCTCCACCATCCCTCGGTGTCAATGCCTGCCATGTTCTATGCATGCCCCCTAGTGTTCAGCGCACGCCATAGCGACCAGTTGTTCGGTTATTCTGGTTGTTCCACCATTCGGTCTATTTGCATATTAATCTTTCATTATATAGGATAGCCAAAATTTGGAAGCAGCTCTTCAGGAAATGAGTGAATAAAAAAACCTGTGGTACATTTACACAATGGAATACTACTCAGCCATAAAAAAGAAGAAATCTTACCTTCTGTGATAGCATGGAGGCACCTGGAAAACAATATGCTAAGTAATAATAAGCCAGTCAGAGAAAGACAAGTACAGATGATTTCATTCACACATGGACTCTAATGAACAAAATGAACTAACAAGCAAAATAGAGATAAACTCATAGCAGACTGACAGATATCGGGTAGGAGGGTCAGTGTGGTGGGTATATGGATGAGTAGAGGGACTGAGCAAAAAAGAGGAAAAACTCATAGACACAGACAACAATGGGTACTTTTTCTTTTTTAAAATACATTTTAACATTCTCTTTCTCACTTTCTTTTTCTTACCTTCTCACTTCTTTCAGCTTCTCATCAGTGTAAATGCCCTTGTCTAGTGTACTTCTACCCATGGCCTCGCTTCTCTCCCAAGTCACTACCTTGGGAACCTTAATTATGTCCATTATCTCTCCTGTATCTTCAGATGACTTTTTTTTTATTAAATCTTTATTGTTCAGATTACATTTGTTCCTCTTTTTATTTTCCCCCCCATAACTCCCCTCCTCCCAGTTCCCGCCCCAC
>NW_005360641.1:325767-333028 GCF_000412655.1 Myotis brandtii
GGTATGCTGTTGTCTTTCCTTCTAGTTGAAGAGTCTCTCCTCCAGCCAGCCTCCTGTGGTTCTGGGTGATATCCGTTCCGTCTTTTAGTTGTATTTTTGAAGTGGTTGTTTGCGGCAGCAGTCTCTGGTGTTTACCTATGCCGCCATCTTGCTCGGACCTCTCACGACTTTTTTTCTTACCTTTCTTCTAGTTGTCTCCATCCTATCTCTCTTTTAGTCTAAAATAAACTTTTTTTTTCATGCTGTACTATTTTTCTCTACTCTCTATGTGACTTTTCCTTCACAGCAAAATTTTCTGAATAATATTTAAATTTGTTTTTAATTTTTCAATTTTCATTCTCCTCAACTTAATCTTACTGATCAATAGAACTAACTTTTGATAAAGTCACTATCATCCATGATGTCATCCATGTCAGTTAAGCCAACAGATAATTGAAAGAATTATTTCATCTCTTAGAAGTAATTGACCCAGCTACATTCCCTCTTCTTTGACATAACATTTGATACCACAATTCTAACAGTCTTTAAGTGCTATTTCTCCTCAGTATCCTTTGCTATTTTCCCCCTTAAATGGTAGATGTCTTAGTGGCCCTAACAGGTTGACCTTTCTATTTTCCTATATTTTTTCTAATAAGGTTTTATTCACTGCAAGTACTTCTATCACCATCAACTTCTAAATGCAAATGACCATACTAAAACCTCTTTCCTAAGAACTGGAATGGTTATACAACTTTAAAATTGACATCTCTATGTATTTTCTCACCACGGGCACCTCAAATTCAGTACATGTCTAACTGGATTATTGTGCACTTCACCACAAATCTGCTTTTCCACCAGAGTTCCTACTGCAGTTATTACATCTTATAATACCACCTTTCTCAAGCCACACACCAGAGAGGCATTCTTGATTATTCCCTCTCCTAACACACTAATAAATAATGTAATAACTAGTTAATCATCAAGACCTTTCCATTTCACAACTTAATAGGCCTTTCCTGAACTTGTCCACTGAGCTCAATCATGAATAACTCTATCATACACAAGCATAGGTCACTGTCTTACTAACTCTTTGAATCTAGTCTTCCTTCAATTTATTTCACCCACTGCATCCTGGGTGATCATTTATTTTATAATGTATATATAGTGATTAATATCCTTTGTTGCTTTCCCATAGACCTTTGGGTAAAGGCCTGTATCTGCCCTTCATGACCATGTAAACAGCTTCTACTTTCTGCTTCAGCACTTTTAGCACTACATCCCGTATATCTCACTCCTGCTTTCTTCTCTGTTCTGAGAAGTAATTTTCTTTGCTTTTGAACATCCTCTTCTTTTTTATTGAAACCTCTCCTTCATAACCACCTCATTTACTTATCAAACAGACTCATGTTTAGGTCTCAGCTTCGTTGCAACTTGCTCTGGGAGAACATACCTTTCTGTTTTCTAGGTTAGATACATAGTCCTTTTGACTTTCACATTCTTAATATTTATTGCACTTAAAATTATTTGTTAATTGTCTGTCTTTCCCAAAAGGCAATATCTTTGTTATGTACCACTGAGTTTCGAGGACCTAGCGTGGGGCTGGCATATAGTAGATACCCAGTTAAATTTAATTTAATTTCTTTTTTGTCATGAATATTCCCTATACATTTATGTGAACACTGAAGTTAAATTAAAAAAAAAATCAAACATGTAATATATATAAGGTAATATTTCAATAGCAGTTTCAATAATGCATTATCTATGCTATCATTTTGCTTTATATCCTGGCACATACTCTACTTCTATTAATTAAATGTATTTTCTTGGGGGTTAAGGGGTGGTAATTGAGGGAGTAGTCTATATCATTCACTCTCATAAAATCAGGAAAACTACTGGGCTTTGAATGACCACTTTTAGGTAGTTCTTAAAGGGAAATTCAGAGAAGATAGTTTACAGAGAGTAGAGTTATAAGGTTGGTCACACACGCATTTTAAGATAAATATTTATAATGACAAATGGAAAAATAATGAGTGTTGGTCTGCTAAAAACAAAATGAACCCTCTTTATTTAGGCTATTGAATCAGTGCATATAATTAAGAGGAGAAGATTCTGTCTATTAAATCCTCTTTGGATTTGCTTGATTATGTTCTGTTTCTAAGCAATCTGTAACCTATTCAGAATCTTTTTAGAGATCTTGGATATGATTGTTTTAATTATAGCTCTGAGCTTCGTGTAAAAGCGTGGTTTCCTTTCTCTGTAATTGTGGGGAATCTAATGGCACACACACACACACACACACACACACACACAATTCATGAGTGGTTATGCCTGTCAAGCAAAGATTTGTCTTTCCTTCCACTTTTTCTAAAAATGAAAATCAGATTCAAAGTCAAAAGTTCTGGTTCTACTTAGTCCTGGGATTTTAAGTGATTTATTTCATTTTAAGCCTCAGTCTCCTATCTGTCCATAAAATGTGTATGTGAGATTTCTGGATCACTTGCTTCAAGTTGAGAATAAAATTATGTAGTGACTGCAGAAAAGCTTAAGTCACATGAAAAGCATTCTATACATTGAAAACAATAATTTAACTTAGTTGTTTCTCTTTTTTCTACACTAGATTACTCATAGCAGTGTGATAGACCTTTATAAATAGGGGGGGTCCTATAAGAACCTCATCCTATTTATATTTATATCTAAACATAATTTTCCTAGTCACAATTTTTACAATGAATTTAACAATTTACTAGCCAGTTACTTACTTCTACTTACTGCTATAGTAAGTTTAAATTTGATATTCCCATTACATTCACGAGTCACTCCTTTATGTTCTAGTCTACACTAGCAGTTCACAAACATTACCATGGATTAAATTCACCTCCAGTGCTTGCTAACACACCAGTTACTGGGTCCCAGCTCCAGAGTTTCTGATGGAGTAGGTGGGCCTTGATTTTGTATTTCTTACAAGTTCCTAAGTGACATCGAGGCTGCTACTCCAGGGGCAGCACATTGAAAACCATTGCTCTAGCAGGGCTTCTTAGATTTTAACCTTCGTAACAACTGCCTGGCTTCATCCTCAATAACAATGACTTCATTTCCCTCAGGCACGCCGCTAATTTTTTTCTTTAAAAAAGAAAGAAGAGTTGAGATTCACTGCTTTAAAAGCAGTTTTTCAAATCCTCTTGACAAAACCATACCCCGCTGAATCAAAAGGCTAGAGAACTGGGGTTACATATTTCATGCATGGCCACTGTGCTCTGTCATCTAACCAAATATGCAACCCAGATACTTTCATCAGTAAATAGGAAAAATCTGTTTGCATAACTACTAAGTACTACTTATTTGTTTCATCCTCTCTATGAGCTATTACCAATAGATATCTATACAATGGGGTGTAGTAATCAGATTCTCCTCCTCCCCTGCACTTTATTCAAACATGGGATTTTACTGATGAAAACAAATAAATAAATAAATAAATAAATAAATATCCCATACCTTGAATGTTCTGATGGAGAAATTGTAGCCAGTTTACCAAGATTCCACACAGATGCTATCTTGCTGACAATTGTATGACTCTATTTGTCATATCAAAGAAGATGTGGAAAACAGAATTATGACCGATCTCTTGTCTACTAGGGAGTCAAGAGATACCCATTCCAAGTTAGCTCATTCACACAAGAAATAACTTTCCAAGGCTCAATTTCTTTATGACAGAAATGAAATGCAGGAATTTCTTACCTTGTGAAAAAGCAGTAACTCCAAGTGGCTTGGAATCTATTGCATTAAATAATACAAAGGACACTTTAATCTCTACCATTTTCATGTTTGAGACTTGGAATGTATTTACATTTATATCCATACTTACTCTGAAAACACAGCTTAATTATGTGCCTTCATTATGGAACATTGAACACATATTCTATCATGAGCTATTACAGACCATCACCATATGATAGTTGATATTTAATGAATGCTTCTCAATAAAAAAGTATATAGTGTGCACTTAAAATGTTTATTTAATACAAGACATCCTTTCTGGGTACATCACAGCAATAAAAAGTTTGTTGGAACAAGAATTACAGTGACTAAGACCATTTTAGCTCATGGTACTGTTATAAATCCTCTGTAAAATATGTTATAGTCATCATAAGTATTTTTTAAATGCATATAATGAATTCCTTAGTGGTTCATCAAATTAGTTTATTATAAATAATAACATGGTAAAAAAAAGCATTATTTTTTTCTGTAAGATCTTTTTCCTACAGAATAAAATCAGTCTTAGAATCATAGGGTAAATGGAAATGATCATTTTTATGACATGATTTTTAAGTTATAGTAAGTCATATTAATTTAAAAAATTTAAAGATAGAAAAAACATAAGGTAGAAAATAAAAATCAGCCATCTCTATTCAATACAAAGATGGTAACTTTTGACCATTTTTGGTATTTATTTCCCCTATTTTATTATATGTTACTAAATGGTTAGTATCTATTTTACTTAAAAGTTTAAGTATAAAAATTCTTATAATTCTTCATAAATGTTATTTTAATAATAGTAACAAGGTATTATTTATGTTTTGTGCAGTAAAATTCATGTTTTTTTACTTTGATCAAGTATTTTCACAACATATAACAATATATTTTTACATCTTTTACAAAGAAGTTTAAAAAATACATTGTACCTATTTTTGGAAGCTATAGCACCCTGCTTCCAATACTTTACTAAGTATTAGTTTAATATACATAAATGCATATATCATTGATAATTTTCACACATGGATAACTACATTGCTATTAAAATAGAACATTACCAGCTCCATAGAAGCATCTTTATATGGAGGTCCAAGAATTAGCCATTAGCATATCTTCTAGGACTAGGGATTAGTTTCACTTCTTTTTGAGTTTTTATCTAAATGAAATTATACAGCTGGTTCTCTTTTGTTTATGGCTTCGTTAGTTGCAGATACCTTTTGTGTGAGATTTATACATAATTTTACAAAACCAGTAATTGATTCATTGCTATACACACACACACACACACACACACACACACACACACACACACACACACATATATATATATATATATGCCAAAACATCAATTTTAACTACATCCTGCAGTAACTTATGGTCCATAATAAGTATGTGTATACAAATATGACTAAATTGACTAGAAGCTGAATAAGGTTTTAAATAACCAAAATAGATAGTGAATGATAAATCAACTTATGATTAAGTACTATGCTTATATAACCTCCACAAACCATTAACAGTTCTCAGTAAATAAGCACTCAAAGAGTTTAGAAAGATTATATTTTATATTACTAAATTATATTTTAAAATATAAATTTAAATAAGTATCTGTTTTGCCTTTAATATCATAAACCCCCACCTCCCAATCTTAACATCAATGATGGGAAATGTTTAATAAATGATCTATTTTAACATCTATCATTTCAAGTATTTATATGTCTAGTTAGGAGAAAAATATGTTAACTTAGTGTTAGGAACTAACTTAAATTGTTGATGATTCTAAATATAATGAAATGAGCACTTTATAAAGTTAATTGAACATAGGTAGCTAATGACAATTAAACAAGTTAATGGATAAGCTATTAATAATTTACATAGTACATTCTTATTTTTATTTGTTTTAATTATACTAAAGAAGAAGTGAAATGACAGTTATGACAACACAGACAGATCTATCAATAGCAGCGTTCTCAATATCTGTGATTAGGAAGTTTCCTATAATGGTGACTACTCTCTATCCAGCTTCCATCAAACCCATCTTCCTCTTGTAAAGCAATCCTCTGAGCACCCATGATGCCATGCATCTCAAGGGAAGCATGCACTCCTCAAATATAAATAGTAAACAACACATTGTGCCTATTACTATAGAACGTGTATAAACTTAAAGATTAGTATTCCTGAATTATAAAATTTCTATTATTGAAATCATGTTACACAGAGAAGACATATCTCGCTCTCTCTTGGTTTCCATTAACAACTGAACTGGTGCTAAATGATGGGGGATTTTCTTAAAGCCAGTCTGTAAAGAGCCAGTCAGGGACATCGTGTTCAATGTTAGAGATCAATTTCACAGTGTATTAAATGAAACTTTCTATGAAAGTAACTGGAAAAGAAACTATCAAATATTTAAAAAACATAGTGCCAGTAACAAAATAACCTTTTCATTTGAGGTACATTTGTGGTTCTACAATAATAAATAGATAAAACTAACTGAATAGGAGATACAAAAAGCAAAAATAATATTTTAATTGAAATTATAAAATACTAATATATTACATATAGGTATATTTAAAATATGTCAGTATAGCTCCAAAATGGAAATTAAAAATTACATATAAATAGTATCTAATAAAATATATATGCATATATATATGAATTTGAAATTCTCATATTTAAATAAATATTAACATCTAAGCCTATACATATAAAGTATTTTTACAAATTTATGCTTAAGTGAGCAGCTGAGAGAATTATATATATGTAATTTTATTATAGTATACTTAATTTTAGTATACCAAATATAAAAAATAATAAAATATATTAATTCTAGTATACCAAAATTAATTTAGTAAGAAACCCCAGGACTTATTTCACATTAAATACCCACTTCATGTCAATAACTATAAACACTTTATACAGATTATAGTGATGATATTTTTCTGTTTTAAATTCTAGAAAATATTTTATTTATAAAACATGGAACACTATATTTTACCTTTAAATATCAAGACAGCATATACACAGATACCTAGAACCTATAGATATAGCCAGTCTGTGCTTCCAAACAGAAGTGTATTTACAAAATAATATATTTTGTTTTTGAAAAGATACCATTTTTCCTTTAAATTTGATTTGATGAATTCATTCTATATAACTCTACCATCATTCTCATTAAGGCATGGAATTTTACACAACAATATTGCCCCTTTCACAAGAAATTATGGTAACAACATGGCCTATAACTATGCCTCATCTGAAATAAATGGCTTTAATGTTACACCAATGTGTAAATATGTTCTATCGGTATTGTTTCATGCTGTTTTGTGTCATTATGTCAGAGTACTTCTTATTGTGCATTGCAACAACTTTGTAGAAAATACATGACTTGAACATATTGCTTTTTAACAATTAGATAATTTAAGTACATGTCAATCAACAGAGTGATTATAAAATACTAGGGGCCCGGTGCACAAAAATTTGTGCACTGGGGAGGGGGTTCCCTCAGCCCAGCTTGCCCCCTATCACATACTGG
>NW_005360641.1:334237-347705 GCF_000412655.1 Myotis brandtii
AGCTGCCTGGCTGCCGGCTGCCATCTTGGCTGTCAGTTAATTTGCATATCTCCCTGATTAGCCAATGGGAAGGGTAGCAGTCGTACGCCAATTACCATGTTTCTCTTTTATTAGTGTAGATTTCATAAATACATGTTTAATACCAAATTTTACAGCATATGTTTTAGGTGGCAACTAAGACTTTTGATAGTTTACATGTTTTATGCTCCTTATTTTTTCATATGTGTGTTATAATCAGTTGATGGAATGGTGGAATTTATTCAAACTGACATGTTCTAATCTCGCTAAATATTACTCTATTGACATATATTAACATTAAATATTAACTTATTAAACTTGTGACTTTGGGGAAGTTTAACTGCGTTATAGTTTATATTTTTCGTTGAATTTTTTTTTTTTTTTTATGATTGGTAGGTGTGATGAGAGAATCGGTTGATACTGTGAATAAGCAAAACCTGGTTTTAATGTAGGATCATTAAAATGGTACCTAAAACCATTTCCCTATGTTCAAGGTAAAAAAAAAAAAAGTCCTATTCTTTTCATTACTCTCCTTTACTGTTTTTCCCTTTAGATATTTCACTATTAGTTTTTAAATGTAAACTGCATGATAATGAATCAAATTTCCACTTTAAGTTGTTAAAGAGATAGCTTAACAAATAAAAATAAGTAACTGCATATAAAAATGTAACATTTTTATTTTCATGTGCAATTCACCTTGTGTATAATGCAGGTGTGGAAAATAAGATGCTTTGTTTGAATTTTCTACTAAGAAATATATAATGCAGCAATTTGTATGAGTAATATACATTTCTGGCCAGAATCTTACACTGCCAAAATTTTATTGTGCTTTCAGCTGCATTTGAATGTGTGTGGGGGAGAAATTAAGTTTTGCGTAAGCCATAAACACAATTGCTTTTCAATAAGCATTATATTTAACCACAGAACATCTAAGTTGTTATAACATTGGTATATAAACTTAATGGTTTTATTTTGTTAAAAGCAATTTTAATGTTCCATTTTATTAAAACAAAGCTTCTTAGACTACAGGTCTCCAAAAGAGACATAGAGATAGAATCAAGCAAACTAGATTCTTTTATTCAAAGAATTTTCCACTTCAGAATTCTTAAGACACTGAAAGTATATATCCATTCTAGAGGCCTGGTGCACAAAAATTTGTGCACTTGAGGGGGTCCCTCAGCCCGGCCTGTGCCCTCTCGCAGTCTGGGACCCATCGGGGGATGACCACCTGCTGGCTTAGGCCCGCTCCCAGGGGGATTGGGCTCAAGCTGGTAGTCAGACATCCCTCTGGCAGCCCAGGAGCCCTTGGGGGATGTCCACTTGCCAGCGGGGAGCAGGCCTAAGCTGCAGTCGGACATCCTTAGCACTGCTGAGGAGGCGGAAGGGGCTCCCACCACCACCACTGTACTGGCAGCCGTCAGCCTGGCTTGTGGCTGAGCAGAGCTCCCCCTGTGGAAGCGCACTGACCACTAGGGGGCAGCTCCTGCATTGAGCGTCTGCCCCTTGTTGGTCAGTGTGTGTCATAGTGACCAGTCATTCCCAGTCGTTCCCCTGTTAGGGTCAGTTTGCATATTACCACTTAATTATGTAGGATAGAGGCCTGGTGCATGGGTGGGGGCCTCTGGTTTGCCCTGAAGGGTGTCCCGGATCACGGTGGGAGTCCCGCTGGAGTGCCAGGACAGCCTGGATGAGGGGCTGAGCGCTGTTTTAAGACTGGCCACACCCCCTTCAGGGAGGGGGGTCCTGCTGGGGTGCCTGGCCAGCCTGGGTGAGGGGTTGATGGTTGTTTGCAGGCTGGCCAAGGCCCCCAGTGGGGACCCTCACCCCATGAGGGTGTGGTCAGCCTGGGTGAGGGGCTGATGGCTGTTTGCAGGCTGGCCACAGCCCCTTCAGGGTGGAGGGTCCCCGCTGGGGTGCCTGGCCATCCTGGGTGAGGAGCTAATGGTTGTTTGCAGGCTGGCCACGGCCCCCAGCAACCCAAGCTCCCAGTGGAGTCTGGCTGAAAGCAGGTATCTGGGATTTATTTATCTTCTATAATTGAAATTTTGTTGCCGTGAGTGGAGCTCAGGGCCGGCAGGGCAGGCAGGAAGCTTGGCTTCCTCTATAGCCAGGGCAACCAAGCCTCCTGCTTGCTCCAGCTCTGTGGCTGCCGGCCACCATCTTGGTTGGGTTAATTTGCATATAGTCGCTCTTATTGGCTGGTGCACCTGGCTTGGGGCATAGCGGAGGTGTGGTCAATTTTCATGTTTATCTTTTATTAGATTAGATTAGAATGTAAAATTAGAATACATCACAGAAATACCAACATATTAAACTTTGTTCACTTTGCTTTTCGATGTTTTAGGCTCTTGATGGATATTTTATATGTGTGTCTTATAAAGGCAGATCCTTCAGTACTTCTCCTCTAAGAGTTAGGGACTCCTTATTTTAAATCTCATACTCACTATAAAAAGAAAGGCATTTGAAAACTCCAGGACTTCGTGCCTTGCCTACTGTCTGAAATATTTTACTTTACATTCTATTTTAAGGGTATGTCAAGTGTCTGAAAATAATTAACCTCAGAATAGGTGCTTTTTTCTTTATTATTGAAAGTATTATGTATGTCCTCCTTTTTCCCCCATTGACTCCCTCCAGCCTGCCCCAGTCACCCCAGCCCCAGGCCTTCACCACCCTATTGTCTATGTCCATGGGTTAAGCATATAGGCATTCAAAGTCTTTGGTTGAGTACCTCCCACCCACTACCCCTCCCCCTCCTTCCCTCTGAGTTTCTGTACTCTGTTCCATGCTTCCATGTCTCAGGATCCACTCCATTCATCAGTTTATTTTGTCACTTAGATTCCACATATGAGTGCGATCATGTGGTACTTGTATTTCTCTGAATGACTTATTTCACTTAGCATGATACTCTCCAGGAACCTCCATGCTGTCTCAAAGGGTAAGAGATTCTTATGTTTCACTGTTGCATAGTATCCCATGTACCACAGTATAAATGTACCGCAGCTTTTTTACCCACTCATCTACTGATGGGCACTTGGGCTGTTTCCAGATCTTAGCTATTGTAAATTGTGCTGCTATGAACATGGGGGTGCATATATTCTTTCTGATTGGTGATTTGAGCTTCTTAGAATATATTTCTAGAATGGAATCACTGGGTCAAATGGCAGACCTATATTTAATTTTTTTGGGGAAACTCCATACTGTTTTCCATAATGGTTGCACCAGTCTGCATTCCCACCAGCAGTGTAAAAGAGTTCCCTTGTCTCCACAGCCTCGTCAGCACTTTTCATTTGTTGATTTGTTGATGGTAGCCATTCTGACAGGTGTGAGGTGGTACCTCATTATTGTTTTGATTTGCATCTCTCAGATTATTAGTGACTTTCAGCATTTTTTCATATATCTCTTGGCCATTGTATGTCTTCTTTGGGAAGTGTCTAGGTCCTTTGTCCATTTTTAATTGGATTATTTGTCTTTTTGTTAAGTTGTATGAGTTCATTATATATTTTGGATATTAACTCTTTATCAGATGTATCATTGCCAAATATGTTCTCCCATGCAGTGGGCTCTCTTTTCGTTTTGTTGATGGTTTCTTTTGCTGTGCAGAAGCTTTTTTTATTTTGATGTTGTCCCATTTGTTTATTTTCTCAGTTTCTTTACCTTAGCACAGGTATCTGTAAACATATTGCTATGAGAGCTGTCTGAGGTTTTGCTGCCTATAGTTTCTTCTAGGATTTTTATGTTTCACAACTTACATTTAAGTCTTTTATCCATTTGGAGTTTATTTTTGTGTATGGTGTAAGTTGGTGGTCTACTTTCATTTTTTTGCATGTATCTGTCCAATTTTCCCAACACCATTTATTGAAGAGAGTCTCTTGACTCCATTGTTTGCTTTTTTCTCCTTTGTCAAATATTAATTGAGCATAGTGGCTTGGGTCAATTTCTGGGTTCTCTGTTCTGTTCCACTGGTCTATATGTCTGTTCTTGTGCCATACCAGGCTGTTTTGATTACAGAGGCTCTATAGTATAACTTGAAATCTGGTATTGTGATTCTTCCAACTTTGTTTTTCTTTCTCAAAATTGGTGCAGCTATTTTGGGTCTTTTTTGATTCCATATAAATTTTTGAAGTATTTGTTCTAGTTCTGTGAAATATGCCATTGGTATTTTAATAGGGGTTGCACTGAATCTTAGCCTATTTAGTATTTGGTTGAATTTATATTTTCTTTCATCCTGATTTTTGAGCTTCTAACATCTTCATAATGTATCTGATTCACATATGTAATTCACATATCATCATATTCAGTCTTTTAAAGTGTCCAATTCATTTGGCTTTACTAAAGTTGTACAACTGCCACCATTATTTAATTCTAGAAAACTTCCATGATCCCCAAAAGAACTCATTGGCAGCCATCCCTAATGATTTACCCCCAATTACTGGCAACCATTAATCTGCTTTATGTCTTGACTGTTTTTTTCTATTCTGAGTATTTCTTATAAAGGAAATCATGATATGTGGCCTTTTATCTGATTTATTTCATTTAGCCACATGTTTTCAAGATTTATCCCAAACCCACTTTACATAGTATGTATCTTAATTTTACAACACAATTCTTACTGGTTCAAGTAATCTTTTGAATTGTTTCACATTCTGGAAAGTTTGTTTTTGTTGTTTTGTGTTCTGTTTTGCAATGCTGCATTTTTTTTCAAAGGCAGAGAGGCAAATGTAAGCCATGTGCCTTCTAAATGAAGTGAGTTGGAGTTCTCATCCTTCACTTCATCTCTTTTCCTGATTCACTAGCTATTTGTGTGATCTCTGAAATAAAGGTGATGTCTGGCCCTGTCTGTCACAGTTGCCTGCCAGCAGCCATTACACACTGCATAAAAACTACATAAGGTCCTTTCATCATGCACTGGAAGGTTGGCAGTGCAGGTAAAATCTTTTTCCTGTCAGGTAATTCATTGTTCTCACCTTAGGATACAATTTAAAAAGGCCCAAGATAAATGGGAAATGATCTTAATGTAGATCTAACACTTTTAAGCAGAAGAAAAGTGATGAGCTGCTTTTACTTCCTTCAGAAATTTAATAGATAAATCTATTTCTAAATTTTATATAAATGATGATATGCATCAAAGATAAATCAACAAGCCATATAAGAGCAAAGTAGGTACTTGAATTCTTCTCTATAAAATTTCAAGTAGCCATATTTTAGAATGCACAACTGCTTTTCAGGACTCTAATTTATGTTAAATGTTTTAAAATCATGCAAGCTAATACTGATGATAATCAAGAATAAATATCCAGAAAAGAAGAAAACATACTGAAATATACTTGTACACTTGTATTGCTAACCTGGTTCATATTAGCCTTCTACAAATTAAATTCTATGGTTGAGAAGATAAAACTATGAAGACCTTGAAAAGCAAATTTCTTGAATGTTCAAATTAGAGTTAATAGTGTAGGAATTGTGCTATTCATTTTTTAAAAAAATATATTCCATTGATGTTTTACAGAGAGGAAGGAGAGGGATAGAGAGATAGAAACATTGCTGAGAGAGAAACATCGATCAGCTGCCTCCTGCACACTCCCCACTAGGTATGTGCCCGCAACCAAGGTACACGCCCTTGACTGGAATAGAACCTGGGATCCTTGAGTCCGCAGGCTGATGCTCTATCCACTGAGCCAAACCGGTTAGGGCCTATTCATTTTTTAAAAAAAATGTTTTGTTGTGGTAAAATACACATAACTTAAAATTTAACATCTAAATCTTTTTTAAGTACAGAGTTCAGTGGTATAAAGTACCTTCACACTGTTGTCCAAACATTAACACCATTCACCTCTGGGAGTCTTTTCTTTCAGAAAAACTAGAAACTATATATACATCTAATTTAATAAAAGACAAACATGCAAATTGACCGTACCTTCACTACGCCTTAAGCCACCCCACAAGCCAATCAGAGCGACTATATGCAAATTAACCCAACCAAGTTGGCGGCCAGCAGCCACGGAGCTGGAGCAAGCAGGAGGCTTGGTTGCTCCAGTAATGGAGGAAGCCAAGCTTCCCGCCTGCCACGGCCAGCTCTGAGCTCCACTCAAGGCAACAAAGTTTCAATTATAGAAGATAAATAAACCCCAGATACCTACTTTCAGCCAGCCGTGGCCACAGAGCTGGAGCGAGCAGGAGGCTTGGGTTGCCCCTGGTGATGGAGAAAGCCAAGCTTCCTGCCTGCCCTGGCCAACTCTGAGCTCCACTCAAAGCTACAAATTTTCAATTATAGAAGGTAAATAAATCCCAGAATAAAAAATAAAAATAAAAAAGAAAAACAGAGCACTGGGAGCTTCCGTCACCTGGGGGCTTGGCCAGCCTGAAAACGGCCCTCAGCTCCTCAACCAGACTGGCCAGGCACCCCAGTGGGGACCTCCCACCCTAAAGTGGGTGTGACCAGCCTGAAAACAGCCATCAACCCCTCATCCAGGCTGGCCAGGCACCCCAGTGGGGACCTCCACCCTGAAGGGGGTGTGACCAGCCTGCAAACACCCATCAGCTCCTCACCCAGGCTGGCCAGGCACCCCAGCGGGACCCCCATCCTGATCCGGGACACCCTTCAGGGCAAACCAGCTAGCCCCACCCATGCACCAAGCCTCTATCCTACATAATTAAATGGTAATATGTAAACTGACCCTAACAGGGGAACGACTGGGAATGACTGGTCACTATGACACACACTGACCACCAGGGGGCAGATGCTCAATGCAGGAGCTTCCCCCTGGTGGTCAGTGCGCTCCCACAGGCGGAGCTCCGCTCAGCCACAAGCCAGGCTGACGGCTGCCAGTACAGTGGTGGTGGTGGGAGCCTCTTCCGCCTCCTCAGCAGTGCTAAGGATGTCCGACTGCAGCTTAGGCCTGCTCCCCGCTGGCAAGTGGACATCCCTCGAGGGCTCCCGGGCTGCAAGAGGGATGTCTGATTGCCAACTTAGGCCCAATTCTCTGTGGAGTGGTCCTAAGCCAGCAGGTGGTCATTCCCCGAGGGGTCCCCGACTGTGAGAGGGCACAGGCTGGGCTGAGGGACCCCTCCCCCCCGAGTGCACAAGTTAATCAATAACTCTTTACCTGCTCAGCTATAGGCAAGCAAGATTCCATGCTATGTCTCTATGAGTTTGATTACTCTAGGTAGTTAATATAAGTGGAAAAATACACTATTTGTCTTATTAACCAGAGTATGAGATCCTCAAGGTTCATCTATGTTGTAGGATGGGTCAATAGTTCAAAATTCTCTTCCTTTTAATAAAAAAGTATTTTTAAGTTATAGTTGACATACAATATTATATTAGTTTCAGATGTACAACATAGAGATTACACATTTATATACCTTACAAAGTGTTCACTCCAACAAATTTAGTATCCATTTGACACCATACATAGTTATTACAATATTATTGAGTACAATCCCTATGCTGTGATTTAGATAACCATTACTATTTTTATGACTGGCAATTTAAAATTTTTAATCTCTTTTCCACTTATCTCCCAACCCCCTTCCAAACCAGGGCTATCAATTTTATTTTTGTTTCTATAAGTTTGTTTCTCTTTCATTTGTTCATTTTGTTCTTTAGATTTCACATATAAGTGAAATCATATGATATTTTTCTTTCTCTGACTTATTTCACTTAGCATTATACCCTCTAGGCCCATCCATGTTTTCAAAAATGGTAAGATTTCATGGATGAGTAATAACCCCACTGTATATATGTATCAAATAATACTTATGCTGCTTTCTGCTTCCATACCTTGGCTATTGCAAATAATGCTATAGGGGACATAGGGGTGCATATATCCTTTTAAATTAGTGTTTTAGGTTGTTTTTTAGATAAATGCCCCAAGGTGAAATTGTTGTCATATGGTAGCTCTATTTTACTATTTTCCACAGTGGCAGCATCAATTTGCAATCCTATCAACAGGGCACAGAGCTCCCTTTTCTCCACATTGTTGTCAAAACTTGTTTGTTGATTTATTAATGATAGCCATTGTGACAGGTGGTAGGTGATATATCAAAGTGGTTTAAATTTTCATTTCTCTGGTAAATACTGATGTTGAACATATTTTCATGTCTTTTGAAATCTGTATGTCCTTTATGGAAAAATGTCATGTCCTCAGTATATTTTTAATTGGATTATTTTATTTGGTGTTGTTGTATGAGTGAGTGCCTTCTATATTTTGGATATTAACCTCTAATGGTTGTATCATTGGCAAACATCTTTTCCAATTCAGTAGATTATTTGTGCAAACTTCTCAGTTTGAGGTAGTTCCATATTTCATCTGTTTGCCTGGGAGACATATCCAAAAATTATTGCTAAGAGTAATGTCAAAGAATTTACTGACTCTGTGTTGATTTCTGGTCTTACATTGAAGCCTTTAATCCATGTTGTATTTATCTGTATATATAAAAGCCCAGTGACCTTTACGGCAAAACGACCAGAACAACCAGTCGCTATGATGTGCACTGACCACCATGGGGCAGACACTCAATGCAGGAGCTGCCCTCTGGTGGTCAGTGTGTTCCCACAACAGGAGCACCACTCACCCAGAAAGCTGGGTTCACAACTGGTGAGTGCAGTGGTGGTGGCGGGAGCCTCTCCCACCTCTGCAGCAGCACTAAGGAGCAGCAAGCCAAGTGGTGAGGAGCAAGCAGGCAGGTGGTTAGGAGCAAGGGGTCCTGGATTGTGAGAGGGATGTCCGACTGCTGGTTTAGCCCGATCAGGCCTAAACCAGCAGTCGGACATCCCCTGAGGGGTCCTGGATTACAAGAGGACATAGGCTGGGCTGAAGGATCTCCCACCCTCAGGGCACAAATTTTGTGCATCAGGCCTCTAGTTTTTATATATGTTGTTAGAGACAGTCTAGTTTCCTCTTTTGCATGTATCTTTTTGGTTTTCCCAATACCATTTATTGAAGAGACTGTCTTTATCCCAGTTTATATTTGGGCATTCTTTGTCATAGATTAATTGACCATAAAGGTTGGGTGTGTTTCTGGGTTCTCTATTCTGTTCTATTGATCTATTGCCATACCATGCTGTACTGACTACAATACCCTTGTTGTATGGCTTGATATCACGTGTTACTAAAATGCATGTGTCTTTGTCTCCTCATTTTCTGACTCCCTGTGTTTATTTCTATGTATTAGGTAGATTGGCTACATCTCCTGGTCTTGGCAGGGTGGCCTTATGTAGAATATGCCCTGTGGCATCGTCTCCCTAGTTATCTGAGCCGGGTGCTCCAGGGATGTCCCTGTATGGATTTTGTGTGTCTCCTGTTATAGTTGGGCCTCAATTGCTGTTGACACATCAGTGTGTGGAGTTGACCATCAGTCTGGCTGTGGCTACAGCAGATGAATGTAATGTAGGAGTTGAATGTAGTGTGGGATTTGCTTTAACTGGGCTCTGGTGTCATTCAGGTGTGTCCACTGTAGGTCATATTGTGTGGTGTCCTGGTGTGGTCTGAAGCTGCTCACTATGTGCGTTGGATCTGGAGCCTCTTGGGAGGGGCTCCAGGGACAGGCTAGGTTCAGTCACCACTTTTTCTCTGATTGGGACACGTAGACAGGACAAAGTGATCTGTGGCTAGTTGCCACTTGCACTGGGCTTGGAGGCACTTGGGAGTGGTTAAGCTGAAAACTGAGGCTAGTTGCTGCTTGTGCCAGGTTTGGGACTCTGGTGGACACCACAGTGTGAGCTGAGGCCAGCGACATTTTGGGCCAGGTTTGTGGCCACTTAGCTGAAGCTCTGTTCCAGGCCCAAACTGGCTGCTGCTTATGCCAGGTATGGGGCCACCAGCTGAGACTTTTCATGGGCGTAAGCAAGAGCTGCAAGGTGCACAGAGGCTGGCCACTGCTTGTTTTGTTTGTGGACCTTTGAAAGATTTTGGGAAAGTCCACAACACTAACCTAGGGAGGCTGCTTGTGTGGAGAAACATTGAAGAGACTGTGGCCAGGTGGTCAAATTGGGTAGGGCAGGGTCTAAGGGATTGCTAGGGCAGGACAAATGAAGGGCTCAGATTTGGTCACCATGTGCACTGGGCCAGCTGGGTTGGGGAGCTCTGCAAAGGAACAATGGTGCCTGCCAGTGTTTCCATCCCCCAAGACAGTTGTACTAACCCTTGCCCTGAATCTAGTAATTTAATTCCTCCCCCTATGTCCCTGGCACTTTTAGAGCATGTGAGTGCTGACCTATTAAGACCTGCAGTGCTCAGTCTCCCGTAGCCTTTTGTCTCTCATGGACAAGATCCCAGCTGTTTTTCACAGCTAGATATTATGGGGAATCAGCTTCCCCACGTTGATGCCATGACTGGTGACTCCTCACTTATCAGGGGCCATTTCTGCAGTCTAGATAGTCTCCGCATTCTTAATCAACAAACTGTGGATGTGGGACCTGCGTGATTCACATCTCCACCACTCATACAAGTCTCAACATGGCTTCTTCTTTATATCCTCAATGATAGGAATTCTATTTAGCCAATCTTCAGGTGGTTCTCAATGATGGTTTTTTATATAATTTAGTTATAATTTTGAAGTGGTCATGGGAGGAGGTGAACACAGAATTTACCTATGCCGCCATCTTGATGGGCGGTCCCAGCAAGTGTGTCTCACTTCAGTTCTTAATTAGGGTTACATAGAAAGGCAACGGAGAAAGGTCTTACTTTTACACTTGATTAAAATCAGTGCCCCCACATTCAAGTTAAATTTACTCTTCATCATGTAAAAGTGATATTATTATACTTGCTGAATAATTAACTGAGATTAAAAACCAGCAGAAAGGTAGGTATAGTCAATAAACAACTGTTGAATGACCTAAAAAATAATCTGGATGTTTGGGCTAGAAACAATTAATAAAGTTTTACTTAAAGGTCTTAAGGTCTGCAAACTGGAATGCAATGAGGCAATCCCCGAAGCGTTTCAGAGAAAAAAGTAAAACTGAGTGTCCTTACAGTAAAGAGTGCATTCTTGAGAATTAGTCCCACATTCTTAGCCTCTGGATTGATCCAAGATGGTCATCCTCTAGATGACTATTTTTCTGGATAATGGATGTCAGGTGATCTGGATTCCTGAAAATTTTCTCCTTAGTCCTGCAGGGGGTAATCAGAGGATTAGATAGAGCTGGACGTTTGATGCATATTCAGGCATTGTGACAGGACTGAAAGTATAAAATGTAAAGTTCCCAGCTAGTTAAAACAAGAATAAAATCATTTCCTCATACCTCAAGCTACTTGAGTTTAGTAATTTAACAGCTTGACTAGAGACACCATTTTGTTTCTTCATTCTATTTCTCACACACAACCCACCTGTCAAAATAAAAATTTTGGAATTGCAGACGAAAAGTTATTTAAATGCACATAATACCAATATTCCACACTGAATAGCTGTGTGAGGAGTACTACAAGCACAAATATGGAAGCATTGACACTAGTCAGACATTTCTACCGTAGAACCCTGGTTTGTCAGTGTCCTAGTTGTCTTCTTTTAATTAACTAATGATATTTGCAAATGTCAAGTTTTTCATCTATAAAAATAAATTGTTAATAGCAGCATTTATTGAAAAATTATGAGATTTAAATAAGTGATATTTTAAGGACTGCTACATTGTTGGGCATATAAGATTGGCTCATAGCAAATAATAGCTACTATTAAAATGCTATCCTTTTAAGTTGAATTATCATACAAATTTTTTCTATCTGAAGCATTTTTAATAAAATTAACTTAGTTTTATGATTTTAAAGCTAAGTCTAGTAAAGTGGAGAATGGATTAGCTAGAACCAGAACACTACCTAAGCACTGGATTCTTTCTCCATTAATAGCAAATTTTAGGGTATGTTTCAAAAGTTTGTCCTGGAAGAGCTTTTTGGTTAACAAAAAATAATAGCAATTTTTAATAAAATCAACAAAGTTTACTTTACAAAGCAAACTATGGTTAAAACCAGGATATACCATTTTCTGTACTTCTTTCTACTATTGTCAATAATTTTCGAAGCTAACATAGCTAGTAAACTCACACTTTAGTCATTGCTTTCAGATTTGGTAGTTTCATGTCATAGCATCTGTAAAACATATAAAGGAAGCAAGCAGTCAATAACCTTTTCAAACTCATAAAAAAATACATAGTAAGTAGAACAATAAAACTCAAGGCCTTGTTTTTTAAAGCATTTTATAAGCTTAAATGACTATTTTATGTTAGGAATTTGTAAATAACTCAATCCTTCAAGTGATAATTCATGAGTTTATAAATTAGTTTTGACTAATTAGTTTCTTCTGCATCATTTTAAAATTTTTACCTTTTCAAGGATTTGGCCATTTAGTATCTTACTGGTAACTGTGTCAGAGACTATATTGAAGCAGAAAATATTTCACTAATATTGTTTTGTTAAATTTTTGGTATGGGAAGATTGAAGATATTAAATATAATTGAAGTAGAGAATTCTCTATGCATTGTTCTTATTCTCATGAATAATTAACCAAGCATAGAAAGTGTTTTCTACTTGTTTGCATCTAATATGTATAATGAATTATTTCCAAATTTTGAAATATTTGAATATTTGTAGGTACCTACAACAAATCCTCCTATATAATAAAAGGCTAATATGCCAATTGTCCCCTCGGGAGTTTGACTGCTCGCTATGATGTGTGGTGACCACCAGGGGGTGCCATAGAATGAAGGAAGGCCCTGATCGGCCCTGATTGCTGGCCAGGCGGGAGTTTGACCGCTCGCTATGATGTGTGGTGACCACCGGGGGGTGCCATAGAATGAAGGAAGGCCCCGATCGGCCCTGATTGCTGGCCAGGCATAACAACCCTACCCATGCATGAATTTCATGCATCGGGCCTCTAATATTACACATAATTCCTTTTTTCTGTTAGTAATGGCCTAAAACAATAACTACTAAATGCATACTAAAATGAAAGTATTGCCAGACATAAACAGACTTGTTTCAAGTATTAGTACACCTGAGAATTGATTACGATGGGGGAATGTGACACTCATGTTTGAGATTTAACAGTGAGAGTGGTATTTGTGCACAATACTAGAGATCTAAATCAGAAATTATATACTGAGTGGCCAGATTATTATGACCACCTGATGTTTGTAGGCAACTTAGCTATAATTTCATGCTGAGGTTACTAGAGGGCCAGACCATTATAAATAGGGAAGTAGGTTGTTTAACATGAGAGTAAAAGTGATTTTTTTAATGAAGATATGGGTAAACAACGCAGTTTAACAGCCCTTTGAATGTGGGATATATATATCCTATCTAATAATAGACAAACATGGTAATTAACCATACCTCCGACATGCTTCCCATTGGCTAATCAGGGCGATATGCAAATTAACTGCCAACCAAGATGGCGGCCGGCAGCCAGGCAGCTGAAGCGAACAGGAGGCTTGCTTGCTCCAGTGATGGAGAAAGCCAAG
>NW_005360641.1:348964-366379 GCF_000412655.1 Myotis brandtii
GGGTGCATGCTTTCATGCTGTTTCCACCAAATTCTCACTCTGCCATCTGCATGATGCAACTGGAAACATGATTCATTGGACCACATGACTTTTTTCCAATGCTCGACTGTCCAATCCTTGTGTTCCTGTGCGAATTGGAGACGTTTTATCTTGGTAACTGCAGACAGTAAAGGTGTTTGGCTTCCATATCCCATATGATGCAGTGTATGGCTAATTTGCCTACAAACGTCAGGTGGTCATAATAATCTGGCCACTCAGTGTATATTTTAACATACTAGAGATCTAAGCACAATAAAGAGTGATTCAGTATAATCACTCAGATTATCTTTCCATTTGTTTAGATTTTCATTAAATATAATCATTCATTATTGTGCTTAGTTCTCTAGTATGTTAAAATATATAGATTCTGACTTATAAAACCACAAAGTAAAATACTTTAAAAGGCAGCTGTTAATAGATAGAAAAAATCATTTTTGTAGAGTTCTTAAATTGATTTTTGTATCAGTTAGTATTTTATTTTGACTTTTCACACACTCTCAATTTCTAAGATTAGAAGCCTTACTCACCTATTTCCTTTAACTCTCAACTTAAAAAGTGTATAAGAGATTTTGTAATATTTCCTTATTTCCACACCACTACATTACCCATTTAAGACATATAACCCTTTGCCTAGTATTTGTCTAAATGTTCACTCAAAATCCAGTCTTCCTTTATTTATATATTACTAATATTGTGGTTACTTGTTATCCTATGACACAGTTTATATTGAACCATTATTTTCACAGCTATTTATCATCTATTAAAAAAAACTTCTTCATTTATATACATGGCCTTCTGGATTATATCACTGCAACATTCCATCTTTTTAAAAAATTATTACATTAAAATCTGATATATATTAATTGGTTTCTAGACTCTCTATTCTGTTCTATTATTTTATTTTTCTGTAAATACCACCTTATTTCAATTATTTAAGCTTTTAATAAATCAGTTTTTCTCATTGTCTTTTAAAATATATTCCTGGAGATTCTATTACAGATGAATCTGAGAATTAGCTTATCAAGGACCATTTTATTGGGATTTCATTTAAATGTATAATTTGGAGATAATCAATATTGGTAAAATATTAAGTGTTCTTATCTAGAGAACAGATAAAATATTTTTTATCTGTTTAGATTTTCATTAATATTTTTCAGTAAATTTTTATACTTTAAAAATATATTGCATACTTTTCATCAACATTTATCTCCAAGCCATCTTTCACCTCCACCCACCCACCACCACCCCTGCAATCACTTTCTTATTTATATATGCAAACCTGTCTCATACTTTAGCCAAATACCAATTTGCCATTCTCTAAAATGATAGATATATAGCACTTCCAAAAGTTTGTGTCATTTTATAAAACTTCCATTCTTTCCCCTTTCTCTACCTACTCAAAACCTATAATGTTGTTAAGGTTGAAGTCAACTCTTTTAATCCATTTCTTCTAATTTCTTACCCAAATGGATAATTTCAACTCCTTAAGATTGACTTATTTGTACATGTAGTACAATAATTTAGTCTTTTTTCTGTTAAATTATATACTAGCTTTTCCATTTGATTGAAGGTGCCTTGAATACAAGGATTACATCTAATTTGTGTTCTTTTCCCTTTTATGTTCCCATTCATGATCAGAAATATATTTTTATCCTTACATAATTTGAATGTAAGCATATTGAGCATATCTCTTGTCATTATACATACTTTTTTGCTATTTGATACAATAGAAATTTAATGATACTTCTCAAATATGTTATTTACTGTATTCTGAAGTCTTTGTCATAGAATGGATGATGCAATATTAGGAAAGTATCAGCCGATTCTCAGAATCCTGCTGCATACTAATGCAGATTACATTTTATATCTTGGGCAGGAACATTATAACCAGGACTGAAGAATTGAAATCTCTTTAGCAAATAATTTTTCTTTAAAACTTTTAGCTAAGATTTGGAAGAAATAAAATTGTTTATTTTATCTTCAGAAATAACATTGAAATGCATTTGTCAATATTTCTATATTTAGTGGCTTCTATATTAAAATATACATGCTTGTATAATGTATAATATTTATAAAACAACAAAAATGCTACTTTTTAACATCTATGAATGGTATAAATGACTGCAATGATGATGCAGTTAAATGTATACCATCGATAAAAAAGGTTTTGTCAAACATGCATAGTGTATGGTAAAAGTACAGTGGTGGTCAAAAGTAAGTTTATATTTGTGAGCTCACAAAAAGTTTATTCTTATATTATTATTTATTAATTATTGTATTATTTATTTGTATTACAACTATAAACTTACTTTTGCCTACCCCTGCATACAAGGCATAACGCAGGTTTCCATAAATACCTTCAAAAAAGAGAACTCCAATATCATGAGCATCTACTACTTTCATCTTTATGTTGTTTTGTAGAAAGATATAGAACTGGATAAAGTATTCTATTTAACTTTTTAAAATAATTAACCACTAAATGGCATAATTATAGTGTGTTTTTCATAATATTTTGAAAGGTGAGTTTTAAAATTGTAAGTTTTTGACTAATTTTTACAACAAAGAAAAAGTAAATAGTACTATGCTGCATCAGGAAATCTTAAAGACTTGGAAAATAAATTGGCCAACTCAAATATTTAACATATCTAATCCTCAATATGCTTGGAATTAATTTTCTAAGTAGTAATATAAACAAACACAACTAACTAACAAACCAAACAATTGTAAAAATCACTATATAACAGACTACTCTTAGAATTAAAATAGTAAGTAGTGATACTTCCTTGGTATATAATTCAACAAACTAGTTTGTCTATGAAAACTGTTTTTCTTAATTTAATTTATTTTATAACCCATATAGAAAGCACTCCAATTCAGTAAAATTGTATTAATTTTGATATATTTTTGTGTGTGCTTATTTTTTTTCTTTTTTATTGGAGTAGCATAGTTTGATAAAATTATAGGTTTCAGTTGTGAATTTTATAATACATCATTTGTATATCATATTGTGTATTCACTACCCCAAGTCAAATTCACTTCCATTTACCCTCCCTTATACATTATACTTTTCTTTTTTTATATATATTTTATTGATTTTTTACAGAGAGGAAGGGAGAGGGATAGAGAGTTAGAAACATCGATGAGAGAGAAACATTGATCAGCTGCCTCCTGCACACCTCCCACTGGGGATGCACCCGCAACCAAATTTTTAATGATTCAGTATTATGGATTTTTAAAGTATCTTTCAAATTACTTTGATGAGCAAGATATAAAAACATAGGTAAAGATGGCAGTCAAGTACAATGCTAAGAACAGTTTATCAGAAGAAAAGCTTATATTTTATTTCTGCTCTGCCATTTCAAATTTGTAGTCACATAATATTTAATTGTTTTGTGGTGCCTACCTTTCTTTGTCTCCATCTGTTTCCTAGTGTAGCTCCTGCTATTTACTGGTGATAGGATGCTGCAAGTATTAACAAAAATGCTACCTAACTACTCCCAAATCACTAAAGTACCATTTTTCTCAGTTACCTGTTGAACATATAGCCTTGCCAGCTGTTTCTCAATCAGGGTGTATCTTAAGTGGTCTTGTCCATGTCATCATTTGACAACAATAATCCTCATTACTATCCCTTAAACAAAACAATAGGACCATGTCGCCTTTTCCTCTAGATGTCAAACATATATTTTAGTGATTTTTTTTCCATAGATCTCAAGTTAGCAATCTCTGAAGCCTCAGTCAGAAGGTAAGGTAAATGACCATGCTCTGTGGTACTCAAATTACCAGTTTCCCCACCCTAGGGCTTTTAACAGCTCATACTAATTACTATAACGACCTTTCCCTGAGAGTGAATTATTTCCCTGAGGTTGACTTGATATTTCCTATAATTTGATCACCAAAACAACCTCTCAACTAATTTTGAAAGAATGTCTGAGAATGACACAATACTGTGGTGATCACAATAGGAAGTTATAGACAGTCTGTATATATTCAGAGGTATAGAGCTCATAACCTACCCTATATTGTACTATTTATACATACATATACACATTTGCTGAATATTGGATATTTAATTTCTGGCTATTTCACTTATTATTTTCCACCAAAAAAAGTATGAAGCTGTTACAAGTTATCAAAATTTTATGGATGAAGACATTAAGGCACAGAGGTTAGGTTATTTGCCCAAGATAAAAAAAAGCTAATATATGAAAGAGATGAGATAAGAATCTTGGCATTTTTGCTCCAGAGCTAATACTTTTTTTAAATGGTGGAAATATTTACATTGTTTGTCTCTGACCCTGCCTTTTGTCTCTCTCTAGATTAAATTGATGTAGTCACGTATACTCAACTATTTAACTCAAATATGAATCAATAAGCCTAGAATCTCAAGAGAAAATTCATTATTATTCAAATCATTTAAATATTTTAGCCCAAGGCTTTAACTTTGGAAGGTTTCTTAGAAGGTGACATTGAATAGAAAGTTTAGTCATTCTATTAAATCAGTTAATCATATATGTATAGAATATCCACTCAATGTTTGGTACTATATTGTTTGTTTGTTAAAATAGAGAAATAGGACAGAAAAAAAGTAAGACCTTCTGGTGACTTGGAAGAGCTTTTTTATCTAACTGGGTAGGTACAATTGACAAAGATTAATGTTAGATGGCAATAAAGCACTAAATTGTGATGTGCTGTGCATTCACACTAAAGAGAAGGGAAATTAATTTTAAGCCAGTGCCATCAGTGAGGAGATGCTACTTGAGCTCAAAATTTTAAGGGTAGTTGGGCCTTTAAAATCAGAGAAATGGCATGGAATTTTTCTAGAATATAGTAGAAAAAGTAGATAACTATAAATATAACAAAATTTAAATATAGAATGGCAAATGTGGAAACAGATACATGGATCTGGTGCTAATTTCCAGGCAGTGTTCAGTAATATGGAATAGTTTTCATCCCTGATATATGGTTATTTATTCAGAAATATTATTGAATGATAACATTTGTGAAGGGTCCTGAGCAGGCCTTTTTTAATTTTCTTATTTCTACTGCAATTAAAAGGTTTGATTTTTACTTCCTTTTCTAATAGTACTGTAAAGCTCTTTCAAGATAAAAAAAGTTAAAATAACATAGTAATTTCTATCTCTAATAGAGCTTACAAATGGACAAAGTAACCTGGATGGAAAGGAGAATCTCAATTATAAGCAAATTCAACCCATGTATGTCTACATAATTGCAAAGAAATAGCTTAGAACAAAATAAATGGTATATATAGATATAAATGCATCATTTCCCATCCTCTCTATACAAGATTTGAAATGTTTTCGATGACAAAGTTACTTATATTCCAGTAATGGCCATTTTACTCCAAGCAGATTCTGATTATTACTTTTTAACCATTTTACGGGGGAGTCAGAGGGCTACATAATTTCAGTTCCAATTTTGAGGAAAATAATAGAAGTAAATTTCCAGCTTCAATTTTCTAACTGCACACAGGTAATGCATTTGGAGTCACTGAAATTTTTACTCACCATCTAAATAAATGACATTACTAGTAGAGACACAGTCTTTCTTACTGTTTGTTGGGTCAAAATTTGCCTGTTCCCCATATACTGTAGAGGGAAAAATAAGTAATTAAATTAATGTAATAAAGATACATTCTAATAGAATAATTAAAGATTTCACTACTCAACAGTTGATAATCTTGAGTGATCAATGTGACATTTGTATAACCATAGCTTAATCTTCAGAAAGGATAACTGTAGTGTTTCATGCTTTACATAAAGATCTAACCATAAGTCAGTAACAAATATTGTCACGATTGATTTATGTATTTATTATTTAGATCTCAGATGTCAAAATTACAATGTAATTAAAATATTTCTATGAAAATGCATAAAAACAACTTGAGAGAAGAAAAAACACACAATCATAATGTTCACTCATGCACAAAGCAACTGGAATATAGATTAATTCATATATGAAGAAAATTGGGGGGGAAAGTAACTCCCTAAAAAAGCAAACAAGACTCATCTAACAAAAACTCTGTTTTACTTAAAGTTACGAAAATAACTAACTTCCATAGACTAAACCATGCATAATGTAGTAAACTTAGATCTAGAAACACACAGAAGTACATTATGCAAGACATATATAGAAGTATTCGCTTTGTTCAAATAAGTCTCACAACAAATATCACGCACACTTTGCTGCAACCCTTGAGCTAGGTTCAGAGAATAAAAAAACAAAGATGAAAACTTTCTTGTAGAGCTAGCAGCATGTGTGGCAAACAGTTACATGAGCACCATAAAATGATGTTCAAGTTTAATGGTAGAAATACACATGAGGTTTGATGAACATACTAAAACAAGGTAACTTACTCTAATGTTTTTGGCAGTGTGTGGGGTTTTGAGGTGGGAGGGAGTTGGTAGATGGTAGTTAAGAAGGCACCCTGAGTATAAAAGAATCAGTCAATCATAACTAGAGGATATCTATGTGCTATAAGAAGGACATTCTAGACAAAAGGAGTGCGGTGAGCACTAGCATAAATATAAACACTTTGTTTAGGGAAATAGTCTTTTGGTGTTTCTATAACACCAATTTGAATTAGAGAGTAGGATCAGATATGGGAGAAATAAAAAGCAATGAAAAAATATAAACTATGAAAATATATCAAAAAGGATAATTTGTCAAAATAAATGTAAACTTTATTCAAAAGGCAATTATTATGTTTATTACAATTAATCTGACACTAACTACTGGGAATTAGCACAGACCCCACAGGACTACTGTCATTTGAAATGCCATCTACAAGCCTTGGGGGCAAGGCAGGGCATGCCTCAAGATTTTCCTACTTCTAACCAACTGGCCACATATTTGAGGGTTCTCATGATCAATCCCCTCAGGTTTGATAATTTGCTAGAATGATTTGAAGAACACAGGAAAGTGTTATAATTGCAGATGTCTGACACAGATACACATAGGGTGTACTCTGGGAGGGAATACACAGCCCTCTCCTCATGGCGTGTCACCCTCCTAGAACATCAATATGCGTACTAACCAGGAAGGTCCACTAGGCTTAAGTGTACAGAGTATGGGATTTCATCAGAGAAGCATAACTGATTAAATCACTGGCCATGTATTAGAATCGAATCTCCAGCCACCCTCCTGTCTCTGGAATTTGGGCAAGCTCAAAGTGTCTATCACTAATCATGTGGTTGTTCTTTCTGGTGACCAGCTATCAAGGTAGCCTTCCAATAATGACCTCATGAAGAACCTTCAACATTTATCAAACCTTGGCTAATATTTATCTATACTCCTTTCTTCTTCCCTCACATTATTTTAAGGCAAATCCTAGGCATCATCACACTTTATTTATAAAATGTTTGAAAGGTTTTCAGTTTTAATTTGGCTTTATTCTTATAAAGAATACATTCATTAAAGAATACAAAAAAAATACTAAGATTGAAACAAAACTACATAATAAGAAACAAAATCATTATTAACTCTATATGTGAAAATTTAAGCTAATTTCCAATTTAGACAAAAGGGAATGGGAGCTATGATCTTTATGTCAGAGTCAATGCTTAGACATTATCATAAAATGTTAATTCAGTGTACCGTCATCAATGAGATGACTGTTGTGTATAGTTTTGCACCTTGTGGTTATAAAAGCAGATAAAATATTTAATATGTAATTTACAATCTATTTTACCAGCTCAGCATACAAGATGTATATAGTTAATATTAAAGTAGTAGTAGAAAAAAAATAAAGTAGTAGTAGATAGTTAGGGGTCTGTACAAATCTTGCAAAAATGGTAGTTGGGTATCTGCTAGTTTAAAATAAAAACAAAAACAGAAAGTTTGTTCTTTAGAAGTGATAATAATTTAACCAAAGAAATTATATACGTAACTCATGGATACAGGAAATAGTGTAGTGAAGGCCTGGGGGTGGGGAGCGGGTGAATGGAGGCCAATGGGGGAAAAGAGGAACATCTGTAATCGTTTCAACAATAAAGATACATTTTTAAAAAAGGATATATAGATATAGTGTGAGGGAGAGCAAGGGCAAACAAACTTGTGGGAATGAATTGAAACCTATGAAGATGAACTGGAAAACATATTAGTTTCTCAGCACCTCCAACTGTCCAACTTCAATGATTCGGATGACTTACAGAAGAGGCTGGTGATAAACACACACCTGGCTCAGGAGTCAGAAGAGTTGGAGAAGGAAATACGGCAGAAGATGGAGGAGGTGGAAGCCCAGTTGCTGCTTCACACCAACAAGGTGAGTCAGCAAGTTGAAGACAATGCATGAGCTGTAACTATACCTGATTTTACAATTGCTTCATCTAGCTATTGTTCACTTTCACCTTCTAAATCTTACCCATAACTTTTTTTTATGGCCAACTTCAGCCCAGAACATTCAGGAGAAAGAATTCTGGGAAACATTGTTCCAGCTTGGCTAAATTGACACAGTAAAAGCTATCAAGATTCATCTCTTGCCATTTTATAATCCACAGTCATCTATTTTTAATCACACATAAGTTTCAAATCATGCTTCCTCCTAACATGATTCAACTGTCTCTTCTACAACTGCAAACACACTAACAATTTTCCTAAAAATATATTTATAAAGTCCTTGGATTTGTCTTTTATAGTCATTCCTATTTGGATGAGTCAGACTTTCTCTTTAATGTTCTGTAACCTAAATATTAGATATAAGGTTAGCTACTGTCAGCACATTTTATGTCTGTTGATAAGAGAATATTAGAGGGGAAGAAACTGCTTAAATTATACACAAATACATCCCTAAGGGCAAAACACTCAACTCAGCAATTTACAATGAGGACATAATTGATATTTTCCACAACCATTTTGAATGCCCTTTGCTCTCAGCAATTGCCTCACTGGTTTTGGTTTCTTGCCTGGTTGAATGAGCAAATATTTTAATCCTAAAGTAGCTGGGTCATTAAACATACCGACTGTATTGGGTAGATGTGGTTTCCCCTGGACATTAATCACAGGGCATTGCAGTAGCCATAGGAGTCCCCAAAGCCATTCTTCTCTTTACACCATATTTTCTAGTAGCATCACAATTTCTTTTATAATCACAATCAATCATCTCAGCCAGTATAGGGATTCTATTTCCTTTGTGGTCTTAAATTTCAGTTACACTTTTTAGAAATGAAAAATATATAAAATATGTTTAAAGAATAGTATAGCATAAATCTATCTCTAACAAGAACAACTGACAACCCACTAAATGAGAAAGGAAACAACTGATAAAATTTTAACAGTACAGTTTTATTCTTTTGCTTCCCACTTGTTATGGTCTGAATCTTTTTGTCCTCCCAAAATTCATATGTTGAAATCCTGTGTCCAGTGTGATAGTATTAGGAAGTGGGGACTTTGGGAGATAATTAAATCATGAAGGTGGAGTCTTTATGAATGAGATTAATGCCCTTTTAAAAGATGCCTGAGAGAGCTTCTTTGCCCCTTCTACCATGCGATGATACAAGAATTCTGAAGACCCTCCTCTGACCACACTGTCACCCTGATCTTGGACTTCCAGCCTCCAGAATCATGAGAAATAAATTTGTCTTGTTTATAAGCTACCCAGACTATGGTTCTTTTGTTGTGGCAGCCAGAACTGATTAATATATTGCTACAAAATTAAACAGGAATCTATTTAAAGTCAGCATGTTAACATACTTTATTATTCATTATTCATTTACTTAATAAATATTTCTCTAGTGCCTAATATTGGGTTGACTGATCTAGTCATTGGAAATCCAGCAATGTATAAAAACATAGTTTTTGTTGTTTTGCATTTATATGGTAAATGCCTCTTTCTTTATCTGCTTACATGTCCAATCATCTTATACTCTACTTTAGACACATGACCACAAGTTAGTTCTTTTGATCTTTGTTTTAATATATAATTTTATTGATTTCAGAGAGAAAGGGAGAGACAGAAACTTCAATGATGAGAGAGAATCATTGATCAGCTGCCTCCTGCACACCCCATATTGGGAATCAAGCCCACAACTCAGGCCAGGAATTGAACCATAACCTCTCAGTTCCTAGGTTGACATTCAACTGCTGAGCCATGCCAGCCAGGCAGTTCTCTAGATCTTTCAATGATCATTAACAGCCACCTCTTTCTTAAACTAATTGCAATTTCAAATATGTCACTATCTTATTAACATTTCTTTTCCAACTCACTAACTGTATTACTTCAATTACAACAGTTCTTCTAACCCAGCAGTTCTCAACCTGTGGGTTGCGACCCCTTTGGCGGTCAAACGACCCTTTCACAGGGGTTGCCTAAGACCATCCTGCATATCAGATATTTACATTACGATTCATAACAGTAGCAACATTACAGTTATGAAGTAGCAACGAAAATAATTTTATGGTTGGGTCACAACATGAGGAACTGTATTTTAAGGGTCAGAAGGTTGAGAACCACTGTAACCCATCATAATCTACAATGAATTAATACTTTCATCTTTTTATAGTTTCATGATAACCTTATATCTTTTCCCCCATAAACTGACTAAATTGCATTATCAATTGTTGTGGTCATTTTATTGAAAATATCCTCATTCCTTTTCAACTCTCTTATTTTTTTCACATTAGAACCCTGGTCCCAAATCTAATTTACTGAATATGGCTAAAGAAAAAGCATCTTGATGAAATCTTCCAATTTAAATTTCTGATCAATGATTTAAATTGAACATTCACTGCTATTTCACAATCACATAATTTTTCTAGAATCCATCCATTCTCCCATTGTGAAAGATGACTATTTTATATTTTCTTCAACATTCCCAGTTAATACTCCTGCTTTATATTTCACTGACAGAATAGAAGAATAATGAGAATACCCACAAGCTCCTGCAATTTTCCATAATTGTGTTCATGTGCTATACCCTATGTTCTCTCATTAATAAACCACCAGATTCATTTCTAGATTCAACACTTTCAGTTACACATTCAATTCCCAATCCGCATTGCTATTTCAAGTCATTGCTCCAGAAATTCTCCTTCTCTTTGTTTCTGCCTTGCTACTGCATCTATACTTACAGTATAGTATAAAACCACCTTCTTATTCTATTAAATAAAACAAAACCATAAGGCTTCTGTCCATCTCACTTCTCCATTAATTTGTCTCTGCTTCTCTTCTATTGCAACAAAACTTCATAACTAAATATACTTCATTTCACTTCCTCTTATCTTATTTCCTTCCCTCCCTTTCTCTTTAAATCCACTCCACCCAGGCTTTTGCTACCACAATGACAGCAAAATATGTTAGTCAAGTGTCAAGACCACCAGTGATTTCTAAGTTGCCAAATATAATACTCAATTCTACATTGTCATCCTGAAACATAGCATCTCACACAGTTGATCACTCTCTTTCTGGAAACATTTTCATATTGTTTTAATTTATTGTGTTTAATTCTTAAGTTATTGAATTTTAGAGATAAATGGAGGAAGGGAGGAGGGGGGAGAGAGAGAGAGAGAAAGAGAGAGAGAGAGAGAGAGAGAGAGAGAGAGAGAGAGAGAGAGAAACATCTATTTGTTGTTTCACTTATGCATTCATTGGTTGATTGGTTGATTGTTGTACTAGTAAGTGCCTCCCCAGAGATCAAACACACAACCTTGGCATATTGGGACAACACTCTACCCACTGTACAACCCAGCCACCGCACAAATGCTTGGAAGCATATTCTTCTTTGGCTTCCAAGTATCTTCCTTGATTTGGCACTTACTTCACTGACCCCCTGTTTCTGAATTTCCTTTGTTTCTTTCTCCTCATGTTCTCTTATATAGATCTTGGAGTACTCTAGATATTTAGCCTTGGAATATTTTTGGCTTATATGTACTTTCTCAGGAATGTCATTGTCTCATGCTCTAAGTATATTTCTATACCATGAAGAGTTCCAAAATTACATTTCCGGCAGAATCTCTCCCCATATTTGATCCACATATCAAAACACCTATTTGACATTATCACTTGAATGTCTAATAGGTATTTCTAAATTAAAGTATCAAAAACTGAGCTACTGATATGATCATGCCCCCTTAAAAAGTATTCCTCTGTTATATTTGTTTTTACCAACTTATTGCTATAAGTTGATCATTTCAAATCCTTTGAAATTCTCCTTGACTGTTTTTTGTTGCTGTTTTTATCCCCATCTCATTTTCCAAAAGTGTATGTAGTAATCTTGTTTGCTTCAAAATCAAAATTAACCTCAATTCAAACATTTCTCAATTCCTCCATTGTTACCACTCTGGTCCAAGTCACCAAAATAGGTCAAAGGTAATACAGTATATCTACTCCCTCAGCCTTCACAACATTGACAATATGCTCTGCAATCTTTAGTCCTGTGGTTATATTCTGGGTGCTTTTTTCAGATGCTGTACCCCTGTCTTTGATTCTGTGCCCTTCCACTCTCTACTTCTAGCAGAACAGGATCGACTCTTCTGAAAGCTGTCCTGAGCAGCTGCAGTCAGTTTGCCCCCAGAGATCTGAGAGTTCCTGGGAACTTACAGTCCTTTTGGCTTGAGATCGGCTTGTGCTGGGATATAAAAACCCAGGTGTGTTGGAGTCAAGTGGTTTGTACTCCAGGACTCCTCTGCAGGATCAGACTGAGTCTAGGACTCAGGCTGAAATTATAGTCTTGTTTTGCTCCTTCCCCTTTCTTCCTTGATTACACCACTGTTTTATGATGTTCTTCTGGGAATAGTTCATAATAAATCATTTGATAGAAACATCAATGATGAGAGAGAATCATGGATTGGCTGCCTCCTGCATCTCCCACACTGGAGATTGAACCTGCAACCCGGGCATGTGCCCTGACTGGGAATCAAACCCTGACCTCCTGGTTCATGCCGGCTGGGTTCTTTCCCTTTTGCTTTTCCTCCACGACAGCAGGCATGTTCCCTTCTCAGGTCCATTGCATTTACTCCCTGTGATGTGAATACTCTTCCTTCAGATATCTGCATGGCCCATTGTTTCACTCCTCCTATGTATTTGCCCAATTATACCTTCCCAAGGAGACTCCTTTTTAAAAAACGCAGTGGCATTCCTCACCCCCAACACAAACTGTCCCTCTATATTTCTATCTTTGTTTTCTCCACCATAGTTATCAGCCTAAAGTGCATATATTGCCCTGATTGGTGTGGCTCAGTTAGTTGACTGTCATCCTTTGCACTGAAAGGTTGCTTGTTTGATTCCCAGTCAGAACATATACCCAGGTTGCAGGTTTGATCCCCTGTGCATGGGGGGCAAGGGGACAACCAATCAATGTTTCTCTCTCACATGAATGTTTTTCTCCCTCTCCCTTTTAAAAATCAATAAAAACATTTAAAAAAGATAATAAAGTGCCATGTATTATGAGTAACACTTGCTTGTTTACTGCCTCCTATCAGTAGACTACACACCCGGAAGGCAGGAATTTTGACTCTCCAGATTCTTAAACAGTTCCTGGCCCACTAATGTGGCAAGACGACTAGTTTTAGGATGAATCAGATAAATATGCATTCAATAATGATATTTAAATATTGTGTTATTTGTATAGAAAATACAAGTAAGTCCTTACTTAACTTTGTTGATTGGTTCTTGGAAACTGGGACTTAAAATGAAACAATGTATGATGAAACCAATTTTACATAGGCTAATTGAAACAAACAAGAGTTACATTCCCACAGCGTATTTCTGATCATAAAAACATTGCAAAACTTCTTAAATAAAGATCTAAAACACTTCTTATATTACATATTTACATAAATGAGTTGTATGTACATTTAAGAAAGATGAAAGATAAAGACTTCTAACCTGGTTATTAGAGTTCAGTGTCATCAGTGGCCAAAGCCAACCCCAGCAGCCAACCCCATACTCTCACTCAGACTGGGACAATTTACACATGAAATTGGAGGGCCTGGAGAAAACACACACAGACATGGGAAGACCATCCAAACTCCACATAGACAGTGCTCCCCACCCCACCCAGGAAACAATTTTTTTTCTCATCAATGTTATAACAAAACAATATTATTCAACACCTGCTCAACTGTATACTATATCATTGTGAAGCATGTTTTTGTTATTAAATTGTGTTTTTGAGATTAATTTATGGCTATACTAGTATACACACACACACACTCAATGCACAAGTTTCATTCATTCTTATTTGTTTTTGTGACATTATTTCATCTCAAAGTAGTAGAGGAAAAATGCTTAGTAGAAATTATATTAAAAACTACATTTTTCTGAAATTGTTACTTATAGGAGAGAAAATGTATATGGTTAAATAAGTTTTCTAGGAATTAAATTAATATAAAATTAGTTCAATAAGAAACTATTGTCTCAATCACTAAGAATTTTTGTATTGTTTTTTACTTTTAGACTTATACCTGTAAATGAAATTCTGACATTTTTTTCAAAGAATGTCCTCTTATGCTATATCCAATAACAGACAGAGAGTTTTACAATTTAAAAGGAACAATTAAATAGTAGAACACTTACTGCACAGACAGAAGGATGGCAAAGAATATCACAGCATAGTAATTCATTCTTTAAAATCTAGGCAAGGTAGTCTGCAAGTAGTTGATAAAACACTTTATGGGATGAAGACAGAATTAAAATTAGTAACAACATAAAGATTTTGACTAGAATCAATGATTGTATTAGGAATATATTTATGAAATATAATTCATAAAAGAGATTTGTCTTAAAAGCTCAGAAATAAATATGAGGATATTATAATTTTTGAAATATTTAATGAGATTCTTGTTTCATAGGGAAGCAGGGATGGGGTGAGGGTGATGGGAGAAATTAACCAATGAATTTATATGCATACTAGAGGCTTGGTACATGAATTCATGCATGAGTGAGGTCCCTAGGCCTGGCCGGTGATTGGGGCTGATTGGGACTGCAGGAGGTTGGCTGGTGGGGGGAGGGGCCATAGGAGGTTGGCTGGCTGCCCCATCGGAGAGGATGGGGCCAGCTGGCCAGAGGAAGGACTGTGGGAGGTTGGCTGTGGGAGCACACTGACCACCAGTGGGCAGCTCCTGCATTGAGTGTCTGGCCCCTGGTGGTCAGTATGCATCATAGTGACCGGTCGACTGGTCGTTCAATCATTCAGTCGCTTAGGCTTTTGTATATATAGATATGCATAACCCATGAGGAATGCCTGGGGAGGAGGTGGGAGAGGGGTGGAGGAGGTCAATGAGAGGGAAAAAAGGGGAACATCTGTTATACTTTCAACAATAAAGATAAATTTTAAAAAGTGTTGCTATGTACTAGTGGGTTTAAAATGTACACAAAATATATTTATGAAATAACCTGCTTTTAAATATTTTCTTAACTTCAAAACAAAGTGCTGTTTGTGAAACTGGGTCAAATATTTTTCAAACACAAAATGATTTGGAAAATTATCAATCTACAGGAATAGGTTTTCCTTTTTGTAAAAATATACTAAAAATGTTTCTCATTGCCCTGGCATGTTCTTTGAGATCACAAAGCCATTGTTTTTTTTAATGAATTTGAGAAGAAACATTACTAAGCAAATTAAGAGACCTGATTCTGGGCCTCCTCTACCAAATACCTATCTACACTAATAAAAGAGAAACATGGTAATTGGCGTACAACCGCTACCCTTTTCATTGGCTAATCAGTGAGTATATGCAAATTAACTGTCAGCCAAGATGGCGGCCGGCAGCCAGGCACTGAAGCCAGCAGGGAGGCTTGCTTGCTGCAGACTACAACGTTCCCCGCCTCACTTGCCAGCCTCTCAGTTGCAACTGTAAGCAACTATATACTATGTTGCAAATAAGAAGCTAAACAAAACCCCAGAAAAGGGTTTCCATTCAGCCGGGCTCGGACCGCAACATTGTATCTATGTTTTCAGCAGCGAGGCCTCAGAGCTAAAGCTGGCCCAGAATAAAAAAAAAAAGAGAAGAAAACAAGGAGCGGTTGGAAGCATTAGTCACTCGCCAGCCGGAAAACAGCACTCAGCCCCTCACCCAGACTGGCCAGGCACCCCAGTGGGGACCCCCACCCTGATCCAGGACACCCTTCAGGGCAAACCAGCCAGCCCCCACCCATGCACCAGGCCTCTATCCTATATAGTAAAAGGGAAATATGCCTCCCAGCACCGGGATCAGCGGAGCAGCGAGGCTCCCGGCACCGGGATCAGCATGACAGGGGGCAGCGCCCAAACCCCCTGATCGCCCTGCGGCTCTGTGTGTGACAGGGGGCGGGGCCACAACCTCCCTATCCGCCCTACTCTGTTCGTGACAGGGGAAGGCACCCCAACCCCCTGATCAGCCCTCCTCTGTGCCTGATAGGGGGGAGCTCCCCAATCTCCTGACTGCCCTGCGGCTCTGTGTGTGACAGGGGGCGGGGCCACAACCTCCCTATCCGCCCTACTCTGTTCGTGACAGGGGAAGGCACCCCAACCCCCTGATCTGCCCTGCTCTGTGCCTGATAGGGGGGAGCTCCCCAATCTCCTGACTGCCCTGCGGCTCTGTGTGTGACAGGGGGCGGGGCCACAACCTCCCTATCCGCCCTACTCTGTTCGTGACAGGGGAAGGCACCCCAACCCCCTGATCTGCCCTGCTCTGTGCCTGATAGGGGGGAGCTCCCCAATCTCCTGACTGCCCTGCGGCTCTGTGTGTGACAGGCTGCGGGCACAAATTTTTGTGCACCAGGTCTCTAGTAATAATAATAAAAGCATAATATGCTAATTAGACCAGACATCTTTCCGGATGACCTTCCGGATAAAGCTGGAGCTGCCAGGGAAGCCCAGGTCCTGGGTCCCGGAGGGAAGCTAGTGCTGGCAGTCAGGAGAAGAAAGGCCTACTCTTGCACAAATTTTGTGCATCAGGCCATATATATGGAGATTTACTTAGATACAAATAGCATTTCTACTTTTGAGTCATTATATATAACTAGAGGCCTGGTGCACAAAAATTTGTGCACTCAGGGGGGGGGTCCCTCAGCCCAGCCTGTACCCTCTCACAGTCTGGGACCCCTCAGGGGATGACCATCTGCTGCCTGAGGCCTGCTCCCCAGGGGATTGGGCCTAAGCTGGCAATCAGACATTCCTCTGGCAGCCCAGCAGCCCTCGGGGGATGTCCACTTGCCAGTGGGGAGCAGACCTAAGCTGCAGTCAGACATCCTTAGCACTGCTGAGGAGGCAGAAGAGTCTCCCACCACCACCGCTGTACTGGCAGCCATCAGCCTGGCTTGTGGCTGAGCAGAGCTCCTCCATATGGGAGCTCAATGACCACCAGAGGGCAGCTCCTGCATTGAGCGTCTGCCCCCTGGTGGTCAGTGTGTGTCATAGTGACCAGTCATTCCCAGTC
>NW_005360641.1:366601-372818 GCF_000412655.1 Myotis brandtii
CAGAGCTGCGCCGAGGCAGGCGGGGAACCTTGGCTTCCTCCATCACTGGAGCAACCAAGCCTCATGTTCGCTTCAGCTGCCTGGCTGCCAGCCGCCATCTTGGTTGGCAGTTAATTTGCATATCACCCTGATTAGCCAATGGGAAGTGTAGCAGAGGTATGGTTAATTACCATGTTTGTCTATTATTAGATAGGATTTTTAGAAATGTCTATAAATAGAGTATACTCTTTTCACCAGTATGTGAGCTATAACAATTAAAGCAGTTTCGCAAGTTATATCATATAGTTTTAGAATTAAAAAATTAGATAGTTGCCCTAGCCAGTTTGGCTCACTGGATAGAGCATTGGCCTGGGGACTGAAGGGTCCCTGGTTCGATTCCGGTCAAAGGCATGTACCTTGGTTGCAGGCACATCCCCAGTAGGGGGTGTGCAGGAGGCAGCTGATCAATTCTTCTCACTCATCGATGTTTCTAACTCTCTATCCCTCTCCCTTCCTCTCTTTAAAAAAGCAATAAAATATATATTAAAAAAATTAGATAGTAAAGTATCATCATGTTATCTTCTAGAGAATCATCACCATCATTATTACAGACAAAATTTCAGAATAGCTTTTAAGGAAGCTGTTCCACATTAAATTTCCCAGTACAATTACAACCTATCTTTGTTCTTAAATCTGCCAACTAATGTTGAAACCATTTCTATCTTACAAATAAGAGTTCACATAATTTCACTGACATTCCCAATGTGTGGCTGGTTAAAGGTGGCCACACGAGATCTGCCTTTGATAGGTTGGGTAAATGAAGTCATATTTTGAAACCTGCTTTTACTAGCTATTAAGAATACATTTTTCTTGTCTCTTTTCAACTCTGTTAACTGATGTAATGTCTGTAGCTTTCATTCTGCCACAGTGAGAATAATTACACCAAAGAAATCGGTCATCGCTACAAATCAGTGCTTGATTTTTGGAGATAGCTTATCAGGGTATCCTAACTTTTTGATCAAATTTGTCTCTGAGACAACTTTGGCCATGGTCAACGCTACAAATCAGTGCTTGATTTTTGGAGGGAGCTTATCAGGACTCCACTGGGTATCCTCTTCTTTTTGATCAAATTTGTCTCTGAGACAACTTTGGCCAATAGTTTTGGCAGAAATAATGCTACATCAGTTTCCTGGCCTAGTTCTTCAGAGATTGGCCTACACTCTTAGAATATTTGCTCTTGGAAAAATGCCCAAGCTATCCATGAAGAGAGGCCCACATGGACAAGAATGGAGACTACCAGATAATAGCAGGCATTAGTGTGCCAGCCACTTTCAGATGGATTCTTCAGCTATACTTGATCCAGTCCAGCTGACAACACGAAACAGAGATGAATTACCCCCTCCCAGCCAATCTCAAATTGTAGATTTGTGAGCAAGACACATTATTGTTTTGATTTTAAGCCACTACATTTTGGGGTGGTTTATAATGATACAGTAGGTAACAGGAACACAAAGACACAGCTTGAAAGTAGCCAAACTAGGACAGGAACATAGGTTTATTAAGACCTTATTTAAAGTTCTGTCAACAATGTCATGCTTCCCCTCCCCCCCCACATCCATCCATGATAGTATTGGAAAATGAAAGAATATATCTTTAATCTTGAAAAATGTAGAGAAAAACAAACTCAAATTAGCAAATTAGCTACTGTTTTTCTTATAGTATTTAACATATACTTTCAAAATCACTACTGTGGCATCATTATTGGCATTCTGAGTCAATATTTTAGGAATATGTAATGATGGGCTTTTTTATCTGATTGTAAATTTCTATGGGATAAGCATAACATTTTGAAGCCAAGTCATTGGTCTTCGCTATTTGTTTAAAATTGTATCTTATCTTTATTTGTTTACGTGCTGACTACCACAAATATCATGAATAATAACACTGGAAGAATTCCCAGGAAACTGAATACATTAATCACTTTAAGTCAAATTAAAATAACATAAAAAATAACTCTAGTGTAACATAAGTTATCTTTCTTATTGGCATATCTGAAAATATTTTTGTAGATATTTAAAACAAAGCAATCAGGATAGAATCATATTAATTAATAATGTAAAGTGTTAGTAATTATAGACATTTCCAGGACTACATTACATTATTTAAAATCTGTTTATTAGTGAGTAGAAAATAAAAACACAATTCAACACATCCAAGCTGCTTTCCAGCATTAGTGCTTCAGGTCTTGGTTATCTGTCACCATAAGGGCATTCTAAATGTTATCTTCCTTTTATAGATATATTACTCCAATATTACACCTCTAAAGAATAAACATCAAATCCATGTATTATGTGTGCAACCTTTGTGTTCAAATCTCAAAACTTCATTCTACTTCTTAAACCAGATTACTCTCTTTCCCTACTATTTCCCACACACATTCTCATCCCTACACCTTAGGCCATATTGACTCCTTTCTCTGAGAGCCCTTTATTTCCATCTGTATATACTGACGGTCAGCCAAACATCAACACCCAGTTCAAAAGCACACATGAAACATTCACAACAACCCACATCTAAAGTAATGGCTCATGCTCCGATATTCACCTTTCTCTACTAAAGCACTTTACAGGAGTTAATATTTTATTTATGTAAAAGCACATTCATACTGCTAGTAATTTCCCACTTTCCAATCTTACCTTCTTTCTTTCATTATTTGTACTAAGTTTTAATTTAGTACATGGCTGCACAGACAGAATCAGTTTCCATCCCTTTGTAGATGTGATTGTAATTAAACCATTGCCAGTTGCTTTAAGTTTACATCTGTCCCTTAAAAAAAATTGGCTTTGGTTCTCCTTTTTTCTCCTTCCATGGTTTGGGCCTTGGACTTGGTTCTGGTGAACCAGATTTAACTGTGCACATAATGGCAATAGATTAGGGAGAGGAGGAAATAGACATAAGAACCCCAATCCCTGGATGGTAGGGATTTGGTGGTCAAACGACCCTTTCACAGGGGCACTTAAGACCATCCTGCATATCAGATATTTACATTATGATTCATAACAGTAGCAACAATACAGTTATGAAGTAGCAACGAAAATAATTTTATGGTTGGGTCACAACATGAGGAACTGTATTTAAAGGGCCAGAAGGTTGAGAACCACTGGTCTAGGGGGACAAAGCTGTCTACCTACATTAGATCACCAGCCTATCTCATTGGTACATGAGTGGGAAACACACAGATGACACTACAGTAACATAGTCTACATACCCTAATACACTAAGGTGCTAGTCTCTAAACTTTATCAATATTGCAATTGTGAAGTGGCTGCCTTTTTAAAAAATATATTTTTATTGATTTCAGAGAGGGAGAGGGAGAGAGAGAGATAGAAACATCAATGATGAGAGAGAATCATTGAACTGCTGTCTCCTGCACACCCCCTACTGGGGACGGAACCCACAACCTGGGCATGTGCCCTTCACCAAAATCAAACCCGTGACCCTTCAGTACACAGGCCGACACTCTATCCATTGAGCAAAACTACCTAGGGCTGCCTTTTTTCTCTATATCTCCTATACCTACCACAGGGCCTTATAAACACTAAGTGTACAAATATCTTTGTTAAATTACATTGCACAGAGCTGAAAAATAATGCTACTTGAAAATATCTAAGTTTTGTTCATTAAACTTATATCTTATCTGCATTAGCTTATCGTCACCATATATTAAATAATCAAATCATTAATTGTCCTACTAAAACCATTAAGATATTCATTGTTTATAATTTAAAAAAAAGTATATTCCAGAATTAAAGTATACATGTGGAAAGGAAACACTGGTTAAGAGGATAAAAAAATGCAGAGAAGAAAGACCTCATGAAGTATCTATGCTTCATTTATAGTAATGCTATGTGCATAAAGGAACCTCCTTAAAATGACCCACAAAGCAAATGGTATTTCAATAGTAAATATCACAAAGGCCAAAGGAAATTTAAATCTAATTCGGAATTATTCCATAAAGGTCAGTGAGAAGTGAATAGGGGGAAAAAAAAGAACATCAGATGATAAATATTTTCAATAATGTACTCATCAGAAAGGTCAGTCCAACTTATTTCCCTACTGTTTTCAAAAAAGATAAAACTTTTCAATTAAGAATTGCTGGGTAGTATTAAACAGAGATCACTTTGCCCTCAGCATTATTATTTTTTTTTTTTTACTGAAAAACCCCAAATCATTTTGTCTTACTTTGTCACTACATATGAGAATCAGGACTAAAAAAAATAAATAAAACAACAACAACAAAACACACACACACATATACACACAAACTAAAATTTCTCTATGAGCCCTCTGGCCTACACAAAGCTTCTGTCATCTTATAACTACAAATGTAGAAGACGTACTGAAGGCTGAAGCCATGCGGTTTTATTATTAAACATAATTCTGAGTTACAGAGCTCTCTCTCACAGCTTCTGCAAAAGCTAGGAAAAATATGCAATTCAAACAGAATGTTCCATATAAATTCGGTTGGACTGTGGACATCATGGACTTATGTAAAACTCCTGAATCAAAAAAAAATTACCATAGAATGAAATAATTCTTTCTTTACTTTCAGTTCTCCTATACTCTGGCCTAAGTATAAAAATAGATAACTTCAATGACTTAAAGTATTCCACAGTACATCTGATTTCTGGTATATTTAGGTAATTGGCCCATGGTATGTTATAGGGAGTTCCTTGCATAACAGGGAGCAAATATTAGCTGATGTGGTGGGAATTTAGATGGTTTCAACATTTATGAATGGCACGAATAAAGGTTTCTGGGTGTCACTTTTCATGAGTGAACAAGTAAAGTGCTCATCTTTAAAGGTAACAGACTCAGAACAAAAGAGACTATTATGAGGAAAATATCTCAGAGGTAGACAGAATGAGAACAGCTATAAGAAAATAAACTTGTTTACAAGGAAGTAGGATTGCTTTCCTGATATTTTCATAGAACATAACAAAATGCTTTTAACTGTGGCAAGAAATACAAATTTTAGTAGATATCAGCATCTTCAAGAGGAGCAGTCAGAAAAATCACTCCTTTGGCACATAATAACAGTGGCGTTTTTTGGACATCAGAAGTCTCAATAATAAATTACCTTAGGGACCAGATTAAGGAGGATGGGATTTGCCAAACAGTAAAAACTAACAATGTTATGTCAGTCCATTGTGACATCTAATGGGACCTTCTAAATATCACACAAATATACTAGCATGTGGGGAAAAAGAACCAGGTGTGATTACTTTTAAAATCCATGAAATTAAAATGTGAGCTACTGTCTTATCTTAAAAATGCTAAAGCAGATCTATTAAACATGAGAAAGGGGCACTCCTATTTGTTGTTGAAATTACTATAAAATTTGACAAATTTATAGAAAATAATTGAGCATGTTTATAAAAAAAAATTGAAAATATTCTTATAGTAATTCCAGGAAAGAGAATTAATTCTAAGGGAATATTCACAAAACAATGATTCATTTATCAATAAAACATTTTACCATATATAACCTAAAATAATCTGTTAATAAGAATTATATATATATTACACAAACCTTGGGAATTATATTAGATTTTGCATGGCATTTACTGATGTGGAAAATTCAGAAGGTTAAGTGACCTACCAAAGGACATACAACCACTAATAGGTAGAATTAAGAACTGAGTCCAAAATCTGTTTTCTTTCTCCCATAGTTCTTAAAATTTTATGACCAAGTTTTTCCTTAATTACTAAAATCTTCAAGCTTCTCACTGACACATAGGTATAAAACAAACTATCTTTCTTCTCCCTGTAGAACAAATTTTGAGAGTAATAGATAATTACATATCTACACTAATAAAAGAGAAACATGGTAATTAGCGTACGACCTCTACCCTTTTCATTGGCTAATCAGTGAGTATATGCAAATTAACTGTCAGCCAAGATGGCGGCCGGCAGCCAGGCACTGAAGCGAGCATGAGGCTTGCTTGCTGCGGACTCCAACGTTCCCCGCCTCACTTGCCGGCCTCTCAGCTGCAACTCTAAGCAACTATGTACTATGTTGCAAATAAGAAGCTAAACAAAACACCAGAAACCGGCTTCCATTCAGCTGGGCTCGGACTGCAACATTGTATCGATGTTTTCAGCAGCGAGGCCTCAGAGCTAAAGCTGGCCCAGAAAAAAAAAAAAAAAAAAAGAAAAGAAAACAAGGAGCGGTTGG
>NW_005360641.1:373399-396495 GCF_000412655.1 Myotis brandtii
ATTGGCCCTGCTCTGTGTGTGACAGGGGGCGGTGCCCCAACCCCCCAATCGGCCCTACCCTGAGCGTGACTGAGGGTGGCATCGCAACCTCCCGATCCGCCCTGCTCTGTGCATGATGGGGCGGCGCTCCAACTCCCCAATCGGCCCTGCTCTGAGCCTGACCAGGGGCTGCACTTAGGGATTGGGCCTGCCCTCTGCCACCCAGGAGCAGGCCTAAGCCAGCAGGTCGTTATCTCCCGAGGGGTCCCAGACTGCGAGAGGGCACAGGCCGGGCTGGGGGACCCCCCTCCCCCCGCCCCCTGAGTGCACAAATTTTTTTGCCCCGGGCCTCTAGTCCTATATAATAAAAGGCTAATATGCAAATTGACCAAACTGCAGAACGAACAGTCGCTGTGACACGCACTGACCACCAGGGAGCAGATGCTCAGGAGCGCCACTCAGCCAGAAGCTGGGCTCACGGCTGGCAAGCTCAGCAGTGGTGGCAAGAGCCTCTCCCACCTCTGTGGCAGTGCTAAGGATGTCCAACTGCCAGCTTAGGCCTGCTCCCCACAGAAAGCGGGCCTAAGCCATCAGTCGGACATCTCCTAAGGGCTCCCGGTCTGCAAGAGGGTGCAGGCCAGGCTGAGGACACTCCCCACCCCCGAGTGCACGAATTTCGTGCACCAGGCCTCTAGTAGTATGAATAAATTAAACAAAACATGCTGCATGGAACAAGTTCACATAAATGCATTTGATGTTTCCATAAGCACTTTCAGTTGGTGTTAGAAACTACTCCAAGTGAAAGAACTGAGGCTATACCATACGGGTTTCCTCTTACCATCCAGCCTTGCCCCAACACAACACAGGTTCTTTTCAAAGTGTTAGGCTGCTGCTCCACATAAGAAGAGAGGAAGAAGTTTTTCAATACCAAAAAATGAGAGCAAAAAGGTATGTATAGTACTAATGTCAAGGAGAAATATCAAATGCATTAAGTTTGTCACGCAATTCATTCTAAATAACAGTGCACTTCAAAAATGACATTCAAAATTATCCCCTAAAAGCCAGAGTGCCTGCAAAAGTCTCTACAATGTACACCATTAGAGTGCAATATTTAAACCAATTATTTCATTAACTGCATTGCTATTATATGTAGGACAGATTTTCGTTGGTGAGTGAATAGAGATGTGGATCAGTTTTGGTAATAATAGAGTCAGGGTATGAATAGGAGCTTTATGTACCAGTAGTTCTAAAACTGGAAGCAACCTAGAAGGCAAATTAGGAACTGAAGGTGATGTCAGATTACAGTGTGACTTATTATTATCGCCATATTACTTGTCAAGGCCAAATGGTGAAGCTAAGATTCAGTTTATTTTTGTAAAAATTGTGAAACATTAAATATTCTCACCTTTCCAGTTTCACTATATGGAGATTATAGACTTTAGTTGTAAGGCATAATCTGCATGGTCTTGTCAAAGTATACTTGACATTTATATGCAAATTAATTTTAAATTCACAGAGCACACAGAAAAAGTTCACAACCAATGATCAAATTTTATGAAGTACTTAATATAGAATACTTTTACTTCATATTTATATTTCTAAGCAGATAAGGTTTTTTTCTTGTAATATATCTATACTCAGTTTTGGCATATGAAGGAAAATGAGACCAACATTAACTTATTTGTTGACAAATTGAGTAACTATTATATAAGGTATTATTCTGATCAAGCCAATGACAAACTGCTCAGAAGAGAAACCCACATGCCATTAAAAACTAATTTATACATATAAAGGCCTAAGCAACCAGCTGACTGGCCGACCGGCCGACCAGCCAGTAGCTATGATGCGCACTGATCACCAGGGAGCAGACACTTAACACAGGAGCAGAAACCACAGGCAAGGAAACATGGAACAGTCTGATGAATCTCAGAGGAAAGGGGGGAGGGCGGAGGGCAGGAAGAAATTAACCAAATATTTTACATGCATACTAGATGCCCCGTGTGGGGGTCCCTCAGCCTGGCCTGAGCCCTCTTGCAATCTGAGATCCCCCAGGGGATGTCAGAGAGCCAGTTTCAACCCGATCTCCTCAGGCCAGGCCAAGGGACCCCACCAGTGCATGAATCTGTGCTCTGGGCCTCTAGTTATTAATAATATTTAGAAAATGCTTTCTTTATGAAAATCTGATAAATTATATCAGGTGAAATTAAGAACCAGTTTACTAAAGAACAAGGAGAAAGATAATTGCAAGTACAGAATTGATTTCCTAATTTTGAAAATATACCTCATATCCTTCAGTTTCACAAAACTCAACTAATGAAAGTTCAAACTTAAGAACTGCTTTCTTTTATAGAAGAATTTAGAATAGGTCTCTATAAATGAAAATATCTTCTATTACATTTTGAACACAATTCAATGATATCACAATAAAGGAAAAAACAGAGAACACATTTATAGTTATATAATTAGGTCACAGATGCACAGAGACACATTTATACGTGTTCCCATAAACCGATCATATCGTACAGAATACAGACTGAGGTAATAGACTAAAGCAGGGATTTTTATGATTCCAGGTGACATCTCACTGTATTTTTATGTTTTCTACAAAAATTATGTAACAAAGTAATTGTTTGGTAAATGTTATTTATAAATTACTCAATCAGAAAGGTTTCCATTCAGAGCCAAGAAAAATTATATTTATAGTGGAATTGACTTGGAAGTTCAACGTTCAGGGATTAAAATCTCAGCTCTTTAATATCTTGTAGCCATGTAATGATGGGCAAATATTTTAACATTTTTCTGTGTATTTTTCTGGAAAATATAAATGATATTTTAAGCATTCTAATAAAAAATCACAAATAATTTATGTAAAATTCACAACACATTCTAATATCTGATGCTTCAAATGATAACTTTTTCCCCCTGTTCTTACTGCTTTTAGACGCTATATTTGAAATTTGTATTAAATTATGTTTTTGTCTCCTAATAATTATTCTCAATATGAGCAGCTATTATTTCAACAAATGCCTGGCTTTAAATAAAGATGTTGGATAAAAACATTTTTTTGTTATTTCATAAGATTACTCTGATTTTAAAAAAAATATAGTTCATAGTAGTGAGTGTTTAGATCTACATCTTTGAGAAGAAATATTTTAGAAAATATTTATAGGACGTTCTTTCTTCTTCTTTTTAAAAAAAGAACTTACTTTTCAAAAGTAAGTTAAAATCTCTCAGCAAAATCACACAAGAAAACAAGCTCAAATCATAACCCTCCTCCTCCTGAAAATCTCCTCATTATAATAGTGAAGATTTTGACAAAACATGTACACATTGTCTTACCTTTAAAATTTTGATAAAGATTGTCATTTTTATCAACCATTTTATAACTAAAACTGTAATATCGTTTGTAGTTTCAAGTAAAAATAGGATTTGTAAAGCTTTATCACAACTGTGTTTAATATACTGAAGAGTTAGATGTACTCTCAAATATTCTGAAATTTATTTAAAAATTACCTTAACTGAAAATAAATTGAAATAAAAATTCCCTCAAACAATTTATCTTATATTATAGGTAATAATCATAAGGTTAAATGGTTTGAGGACAACAATAAGAAGCCAACATTAGTAGAAATGAATTTCATTAAGAAAATGCAAGAAATGAAAATATTGCACCATACTATAATTTTTTTAAAACACATAAATGTATAATCCTACTACCCTTTGGATGTACATCCATATTTATACTCAGAGCAGATGATTAAAAGGCCCAGGGACTACCACAAATACCTCTCCATTCTCTCATTACTGAAATTACTTGTAATGAACATTCTGAAAAAATACTCTCATTTAACTTCTGCAAGCAGTCCAAAAATTCTCTGGCAAGAGGATATATCATATCAGCTACAGTATCAACTTTTATACATCCTTGAGCCATATCCAGGAGTAGCCCAAGAGCCGTTCTCAGATGATCCTTCTGAGCTGCCAGATCATGACTTAAAAAGACAGTGACTGTTAGCCTGAGGGTTGCAGCTACAGGCTCCTTCCTTCTGTTAATGTTAAAGCAATAAAGTCTGCTAGAGGGAAGAGATCCATAACTTCCATTATCCGACTGCCTAAAATTATTTTTGCTGAGAAATGATCCTTATAGATCACCAACAGTCAAATTTTTCATTTTTAAGAAGACTAAAACCAGGTAGAATAATTAAGAATTGCTCTCCTCAAAATTTAGAATAAATATGCTGTCTTTAATTATATAGAAAGCGATAAAATTAAAAGCAGGAAGAGAATAAATACATTGGGTTTCAATGGCAGAGGTAAGTAGAGATTTTATTAAAATTCACCTGAATATAAAGACTGATTCCCATCATTGTTTTTTTCTGCCTTCCAACACATTTCTGTTTATCAATATCCCCCAGTCATCATCACCATCTATGTATTTTAAAAGGGAACCATAAAATAAAATGAAAAATACAGAGTTTCTACACTAACTTTACAGAAGGTGAGACAATCAATATTATTTACACACTAGAGGCCCGATGCACAAAATTCATGTAAGGGGCTCAGCCCCTGCAGCCCCAGCTGGCCCTTGCAGCACCTCACAGCCCCTTGCAACCCCGGCTTCGTCCAGAAGGTCGTTCAGCTGTTTGGTCTAATTAGCATATTAGCTTTTTATTATATAGGATAGTTACATTCAGCAGACAAAGCCACTGTCATACTTGCTTTTCTGGAAACACAAATTCCACCCAAAATAGAAACATATACTTCTTATCAGTATTAGAGAAAGTATTTTGCATTTTGATAACAAGGTTTAAATAGATTCATATATATTTTAGATTCATTATAATAGTTTTACATTGTAGGTGAAGCTGATAATATGGTACCAATTGCTACATTATTCATAATCCTATATAATAAAAGCCTAATGTGCAAATTGTACCCTTGGGCGGTCATTCAACTGGGAGTTCGACCGCTCACTATGACATGCACTGACCACCAGGGGGTGGCATAGAACATGGTGGGTGTCGGCGACACGGCACTGGCAGCAGGCAGCAGTAGAGGCACTGCTGGCCCCAATGGGCCCTGATGAGAGCGGGACCGCGGCAGGATGGTGGAGCAGGTGAGCGGGTGGTGCCAGGCCAAGGCGGGTGCAAGCGGGGGCCTGATCGCCCTGCCAATCACCCCGCAGATGGCGACCAGTGGTGGCAGGGGCCAGGGCCACTGCCCACCTCCCAGGTGCTGAGGGAGCTGGGCAGGGGGCCTGGCCCAAATTGATTGCCCCACAGGTGGGATGGTGGAGCAGGTGAAAGGGTGGCGCCAGGCCACAGTGGGGTGCCAGGCAGGGCTGCAGGGCTGCAAGGCTGGGTGTGCAAGCTGGGGCTGGGAGCTTGGGAGCATAAGCTGGGGCCCAATCCCCACAGATCACCCTGAGTGACCCCATCCGTGCACAAATTCGTGCACCGGGCCCTAGTATTTTATAGTTATGTTTATGAATAAGAATTAGAAGAGAATTTTTATTTTGTAGTATATCTATGTGCATTGCAAATTTCAAATTAAGCAGGACTTAAAATTATATTCAGTCAAATATTTGACAATAATATTCCAAACTTAAATATGGAAGCAAGGATATAATTGTTTATGAATTTCTGATTTAGGTATTGCAATTGCATTCATTTTTGTTGAACAAGCATTTCTTGAGCACTTAAGCCCAGTGTTCTGTATTAAGAATATGAATTTGGAAAAAAGAGTTTCCTGACATTAAGAAACGGACTTTCTAGTAAGGATTTTTTTTATAAGGGCACTAATTCCATTAATGAGGGCTCTGACTTCATTGCCTAATCACCTGAGCATTAGATTTCAACATTAAGTTTAAGTGGACATAAGCATTCAGTCCATTATAGTATTCTCTTGCACTTTTTTAACTAGCTTTCTTGAATAATACTTCATCTTTTTCTAATTAAGTCCATTCTGAGCACTTGACATCATGATCCAATAAAAAAATAAGTACATAAAATAAAATTGTTTTTCCAATTTCTGGTACACATGACCTAAACCTGCTTCTGAAGCACCTGCCAACTTTAATTTCATACATATTTTAATTTTTTAAACATCACCCAAGAAATATGCTTTTATTGATTTTAGAGAGGGAAGAAGGTAGATGTGGGGGGAGAGAGAGAGAAAAGAAAGGGAAAGAGAGAAAAAGGTGAGAGAGAAATATAGATCAGTTGCCTTTGTACATGCCCAACCAGGAATCGATCCTGCAACTTAGGCATGTGCTCTGACCGGGAATTGAACCTGCAACCTTTTGGTGTACAGGACAATGCTCCACCCAACTGAGCCACTCTGCCAGGGCTAATTTCATACATATTTTAGTAAAGATTGTGTCCCTGTTCCTAGCAAGTCATCTTTCATTTAAGCCCTGAATTCCATCCTCTCCCACAAATTTTATTTCCAGTTTCTCTGGTCTATTATTATCTCCTGTTTCTATGTCATATTATCTCTCTTTCTCTCTCTCTCTCTCTCTCTCTCTCTCTCTCTCTCTCTCTCACTGAATTTTATGCTTCTATTCTTTTCTTCATTTATATATAATCTAGTGATGTCTATCTTAAAAATAAAAATTGTTTTAGATTTGAGATTTCCAACAATTTTTCTGTTCTCCCTCTTCATAGCCACATGTGATATGTGCTGACTACAACCCCTCTTTCAATCTGCCCATCTCTCATTAACTCTTAATTCACTCTACTCTAGCATCTACCCCACCCTGCTGCCAACTAATCACAGGCCATTTTAACAGAAATTTGTAGTCAATGAAAACATGTTATTCTTTATTGCATTTAATATATCATGATATCCAAGATTATCAAGGACTCAACAGAGTAAACTTTTGTTAATCTTCTTTACCAGTATTTCTAATAAAGTGAGTCAGGTGAGGCACCAAGAACACCAACAAAAATGTTATTAAATGTTTTCAATTGTTTGTATGTCTTCAGACCCTAAAGTAGCAGAAAATAACATAATTCTCCTCAGCTCTAAATGACAGCAAGTGAATTTTAAAAGGATTTACTATATAGCATGGTGACTACATTTGATAACCCTATTGTGTAATTGAAAATTACCAAGAGAGCCCTGGACAGTGTTGCTAAACGGTTATAGCATTGGCCTATGCATCAGAGGGTCACAGGTTTGATTTCAGGTTGAGGTTACATACCTTGGTTGCAGGTTTGACCCCCCAGCCCTAGCCGGGGTGCAATGGAAAAAATATCCTTGGCTGAGGATTAACAAAATAAAAAATTGCTGAGAGTAGAACTTAAATGTTCTCAACCTCCTCAAAAGATTAATATGTAAATTATAGATGTATTAATTTGATGGGAGAAATCATTTCACTGTGTATATGTATATATGTGTATCAAATAATCACCCTTAAATATCTTAAATTTTATCCGTCAATTATATCTCAATAAAGCTGAAAAATAAGGAGGTTGCTAGGGAGTGTTCACTCAGAAAAGTATGTCAAACATTTGATTATGGCATGCATTTTCTCGAAGTGGAATTGCTAATTTTTAGGGTCATGCTTCTGAGTAGAAATTGTAGTAAGAAAAATTACAAGCCATAATTTCTTTACAGTAAAGAGAACAAATTAGAAAGGGAGCTTTGCTGGATTTTACTCATGGACTTGAGCCCGTCTTCTATTTGAAGACTGAAGGAAAGGGCAGAGGACAGTACAAAAGAGATACTGTGTTTGGAGGGAGGGAGTGAGGCTGTAGAATTGAAAAATGAGGAGGAGAAGGTCTATAGTCCCATGGCTGTGCAGCCAGGGGAATCAGCTCTGCTGTGGGAAAAGCCCCGGTCGTCACACACCATCCTAACACTGCGGTCTGAGGGTTTTCTCCTGTGCTGTGCAAGTCAAAATCCAAGTTAACCGGAACATTAATCTTAGTACTTTCTCTGCTTTCACTCCATTTTGAGATTTCCCTGGGCCTTCCAAGCAGCACTTTGCACTCTGGAACACCATTCTCATCAAAGCTAACTGGGACAGAATAACAAAGAAAATAACAGTCTGTTGCATCCTATACTCCCTTTCTACCTCTGCAGAAGTAAGGACCATAGATTCCCCTGAGGAGACTTTTGTGAGGAGTCCCTATGGCAGGAGGAGGCAGTGAAGACACCCACTGTTCTGGAAAATTGGCCTCTGCAATTTTCTACAGAAGGGAAAGCCAAACTTGACAGCACTGAGTTACTTGGGGACATGCTTTCAGAAGGAAGTAGGCAGAAGTCCCTGGGTTACACATAATTGAAACTGCCTTCTTCATCGATGCCTTTACAATTATTCTGTATTCCTGCCACTTCTCGGCAGTTTCCTTCCTTGATTTGTACAGTGTGTCCCCAAAAATGCATCACACACTTTAACATCTGATAACTCACTTAATTTTTATGCCTTTTCAGGTTTCACTGATTTGAAATAATGGCTGAAGTCAGACTAAGCTTTGAACAAAGAAAATTTATCCTGAAGTGCCACTAGACTTTTAATGGGGATACATAAAAGATAAAGTTTATGGTACAAAACCGGCAACGATCGAGGAATTGAAGGCACACAAATCCCGAATGAAATGATTCTTGATGTTTGCGATTCCATTGTCTCACATTATCAGCAGTGCCTGGACCATAACAGTCATCAGTTTGAAAACAGGCACTGGCAAATAGATATATTCATTTCTGTAGATTCTTTTAAATTTGAAAAATGAACTGTATGTTAATAAACACTGATTTTATAATCATTCAAAGTGAGTGTACATTTTTTAGGACACCCTGTATTTATTAACCAAAACTTTCCATGTCAAAGATTCTAAGTCTAGGTTTGAATTCCTTTGCTTTCACATAAATCTTTCTCCAAGCCCCGTGGATTCTATCTCAGAAATATTTCTTCAAAATAAAATGTCTTTGTCTCATTGCAGCACCTAGTTTAAGCCACTATGATTTCTTGCTTTGTCTCTTTCTAGGTGATGTGTACACACTCACTCTTGCAATGATTCTCCACAAGGCATCCATCTTTCTTATATGTCTGTTTTAACTGTGGTTTCCTTGCATAAAGTATTTCATTGGCCTTCCTTACTTTTGGGTTAAATATCTGACCATGGCATAAAATCATGCATACACATCTGGCCTTATCTTAGAACATCACACTGTCCCTTACTCCTATGCCCTAGCCACAGTCGCAGTGTTTGAGTTTCTCCTACTTGCTAAGCTTGCTAAGGAACCTCATTTTATCACTTTTTTTTCCTTTTTATATCACAAGAAGCTTCCTTCAGCCTTTACAAGCACTGTCCCTTACTCCTATGCCCTAGCCACAGTCACAGTGTTTGAGTTTCTCCTACTTGCTAAGCTTGTTAAGGAACCTCATTTTATCACCTTTTTTTTTCTTCTTTTTATATCACAAGAAGCTTCCTTCAGCCTTTACAATCACTTCCTGCCCTTTACCTTGGATAATTTCCAAAAGTCATTTATAAATTATCTTAAATATCAAATATCAGTGGAGGACTTCTCTGAACTCTAAATTCAAATTATGTCCCCTTGGTGTCTGTGAATGTGTGTCCACGTGTGTGTTTATACATGTGCACTCTCCTTATCTTAGTTTTTCATGGTGCTTATCTACAATAAGGGCGTATGCATGTGATTATCTTTATGTCTATCTAACCCTGCTGAACCAAAATTTTATTTTGGAAGGAACTATCTTAGTTTAATTGTGTGTCTTCAAGAGCCTGCATCATTTCATTATCTTTTCCCTTTATCTCGCTTTCTCATTCTTTCCTTACTTGCAGCCATTTTCTTCCTTCCCTTACAATATTCTTTCGAACTAAAGACGTATATGTTACAGAATGAGAATTAAAGTCTGTAATAAATCAGATTTTGAGACTAAGTATAATTAAAAAATCAGAACAGTGACAATTGACAAGGGAGCCAAAAGATAAACCTATGTGACTAAAGTAAAAGAGAAGTAGGCACACAGAAAGAGAGATCTGGAATACTAAATGTCCTTCAAAAAAGGCCATTTCCAACAATTAGTTATTTTATAAAATGGGTTAAATTTTATTTTTTATTGCATAAAATATACTTTTAGAAATATTACCAACTATTTCATTACTCAAACACAACTATTGCTTTAAGTTCTTCATGGCCCATTATATTCATTCCCACAGGCATATGGCCTTTTTAATAATTTTAACTGATTTTGGGGTTTATTTTGTCTTTTGAGTTTTTTACTCAATTTACCATGAATATTTTCTTACATGGTGTTTATAATAATCATTTAGATAAGGGCATACACTCTCCTGAATTATGTATTACAATTTACTAACTGTTCCCTGACTCCTAGCCATTTTTCTTAAAATTTTCCCTATGAAAAATAAGCCTATAGTAATAGTTTAATGGGTATATATTTTAAGTCTTTGATATTTCTTTAATATTTCTAAGAGAGATATTAATAAATCCAAAGATATGAACATTATCATGGATCTAAATATAAACTTCAAAATCTTTCCATGAATCTTTTAAAAACCATTGTTTATTAGGAATAAACATGGAAAATAAATGGCACAAGAGTGTACCAAAGCTGTAAAACTCATAAGGAGAGAAAATATGAATTAAAGAAAAAACCAAACAATTGGCCTAAATACCTAGGTTTTGTAGATTACCTAGCTTCCTTCCTTTATCTCCCCTCTCTCCCTGCCTTCCCCCATACCCCTCCTGACTTTTCTTTCTTTTGTTATCTGCTGTTATTGTTGACACACTGCAAAGGCATCCTAGTGTATTTCAAATTAGTTTTTCAAAAGGCAAAATTGCTGTTTGAGAAGATTACATTCAAAATGATTCCTAGAAATCCGATAGTCTATTATGAGACAGACTGCATTATGCATTGAGTTGCCATAGATTGAATATTACTGTTGCTAGTGAATGAAACGCCCCTGTCTTTGGGAGTGTGAGGTTCTTGGGGTGTTGCTGAAAGAAGCACTTTCAGAAGCCCCCGCAAGAGGATGGGATGTGGAAGAAGGCTTTACTTGCATAGAGTCACATTCCTAGGGTTGCAATGTCCCATTTCACCCAAGCCAGTCCTGAAAGACAGGCAGCTGGGAGTTCAGCAGAACCAGAGAGAGGGCCAGCGTCCAGAGTCTCCGTTCCATGTTGTAGCCGGATGTGGTTCAGCATTCAGGCCAAATTAAAGTTCATCAGTCCATATGTGGAGTCCAACATGGCAGTGCACCACGGGGGCACCGGGGAGCGTACCCCTGTAACAGGAGTCCCAAGAGGGCCCAGCGCACGTGAGAAAGAGAAGGGAAGAACTTCCTTTGTTTGGAAGTTTATAGATTTAGATTTTGTGTGCTTGCAATAGCCACACACATCCTGGCCAAGTACCTGTTTCCAGGTGTGATTGAGAGACAATTAGTCTCCCATGTCACTCAGACCTTACTGGGCATTCATCTGAACTGCCTTTGTCTAGTCTCTTCCCCCATCCATCAGCTGGGGGTGGAAGGAGGTAATAGGAGGATAGACTTCTAGAATGTTAAACACAGCATTTTTGGCAAAGCTGTATAAATGACATGTCATGTCTATATCTTTTGGTCTTCTCTTTCACTCTTATCCTAATTTTCTTTCTCTGTATCCTGTTAAATAATAACCAGGTTATTACAATGGTATCATTAATATTTCAAGAACATTTTTTCCTAGTACTTTCTACTTATATGTGTAATTTAAGGTTTTCTTTTTCATCCTTACTTCGCCCCTTCCTTCATGCTAAGTTTTATTTTGCCTCATGCATTTTTTTCCAGTCATTTTCCTAAAGATATATACTTAAAACAAATATAATATATTATAATTGTTTTCTTGATGTTTAATTATAAGAAAAAGCTTCATCAGTATAGCAAACTCATTTTGTTTTTCAGAAGAACACATTAACTTCAGCAGAAACATTCCTGCCAAAGACCTTGTTTTGATAGTGCTTTAATTTTCTTTAAGCCTAATTTTCTTTGTCTGTTTGTTATGTAATGGAGCTTCCCAAAACATTGCCAATCTCTGCTCATTTTGCCTTGAGCTAGCAAGGACTTTTTTTTTTTAAGGAAGTGCAATTGCTGAGAAAAGTTAATGGATAATTCAGCAGCAATTTTGTTCCAGCATAAGTAAAGAAAAAGGAAATACATAAAGAATAAAAAGCTTAGAAAATTATGGGTGAATGGTTACAATACGTGTTGCATGCCCAAAGTAAAAAACACAGACAATGTAGATTTGAAACGATATATATTCCCAACTTATTTTTAATAACATAATTCTCTAGAATATCTCCCTATATGTTTATAGAGACTGTGATTTCATTTTAACTGATCAGTTGGAAATAACTCAAAACTTTGAGATTATAAGAATGAATGAATACCAGGTAAATCAAAAAACAAATTTTTAATTTTGAGCATTATCCTCACCCTGCCAAATGAAACAATAATGTGGACAATTTGGAAATCATGTAGAAAAAAAAATGGACAAATACATGCAAATACAGTGAAAAGATCAGGCTTCTTAGGCAGAATTTTCTACACAATATAAAGCATCATAGATGTTGACTGCAGGCTCAGCACAGAGATCATAATAAAGACCAATAGATAATTCACAAGGTTCATCTTTTTCACCTTCTTCCACTCTAACCCATCACCCACCCACTCTACCCCACTCACTCAACATCTCAAATTGTTCCCTGTTCCTTTCCATGCCTTGGTTCCCACTGCAGCAACTAACATGTAAAATATAGCTCTGTCCTTGTTTTGGCCAGAATACTACTATAGAAACAGGCCTGGAGGAAATATATCTTAAGGGGTTTATAAATAATTTCCTTAAATCTTAAGGATTTGTAAATACTTATCTTCATAAATATATAAACATACATATTTTATAAATATATCTAAAGGGGCTTATGGGGGCTGGCAAGGAAAGTCCTCAAATCCATAGGGCATGCCATTGAAAGGGCGGGTTTAATCTCTCAGGCACAAACTGAAGCTACTGTCCACAGCTGGAATTACTTCTTAAGAAAACCCCGGTTCTGCTCTTAAGGTTTTTCAAGGAACTGCACCAGGTCCACCCAAATTAATTAAGATAATCCCACTTACATAAAGGCAATTAACTGTGGAATTTAATTATACCTACAAAATGCCTTTACTACGACACCTAGATCAATGTTTGACTGAACAACTGAGGGCAATAGCCCAGCAAGTTAATACAGAGAACAGTCACCTCCTGCCCCTTGTCACCTTGGCACACACACAATAGCTTGTATTTATAACTACTTTATTCCATTACCAATTCCATTTGCCCTTTGTTTTCGAAAAGAATCTCAGCTGCTCATGGTCCTTTGCCTGGTAGAGTACCCAAAATTTTATTCAAGTGTCCGGACCATTAGCAGTGTTGTCTGCATTTCATGGTTGCAATTTTCTGCTGACTTTAATCACAGGACAAGATAATACTAAGAGACACACTCGGAAATATGCTGTACAGCAGGTTCTCAAATAACGTGCTTTTGTTCCAACTTTATTTTGTTATAACACTGATGTGATGCCTTAGGAACTTAACTCTTGTTCATATCAATTAGCCTATATTAAAATTGGTTTTGTTATATCTGATTTTCCTTGAAGTCACAGAGCCTATCGATGATGTTACATGAGAACTTACTATATTCTAGACATACTCTTCCTCATTCTCATTATGTACTAACAACCCAATTTCCTTTTGGTGATTAAGATCAATCAACCAAGACCGTATTGACACTTAGTGTTAATTCAGAGACATGCAAAGTCCAAAGTGGCCAGGTCATAGGGATGGGACATAAAAGTTTTGCTAGTCGATTAGTTGGTGTAACAGTGAATAGGACCACTACATTTTCTAGTCCTGGATTCCTGGATCAATGAATGCTAGCTATGGAAGAAACTGTACCACACAGTGGATGCTAATTTAGATCATATACAGTTTTCTTGGTGACACTGCCTAGGTATCTTAAGGTATAGCCATCTTGGCACTAAAACTGAGTCTTCAGAAGACCATGTCACTATTCATTCCAGGATGATGCAAACAGAGTAAGACCAGTGAATTTCTAGAACATGGACCCATTACTATACTCTATTTGCTATCAAATGAATTCCTTGATCAGACACAATACTGCATGGACTACCATGATGGTCGCTAAGGCATTATTTAAGTCCATGGGTGGTATTTTTGGCAGAAGTATTGAGTGCAGGAAAGGTAAATTCATATTTGGTATGTCTATTCTAGTAGCAATAAAGTGCTGCTTAAACCTTGATGGAAGCTGTTCAATGTAATCAGTCTACCACCACATAGCTAGCTGATCAACTTGGGGATCCAATTTTATTCTGGAAGATCTAGTTTTATTCTCTGCTTTTGGCAGAGAGTCTAATAAACAGTAGTTGTAGAGAAAATGGCCTTCATAAGTAGACATTTTTGTTGCCAAGCCTATGTATAACTTCCATTCCTGTCACCATGGTCAGCCTATTCATGAGTTCATTGGGCAATGATAGAGTGGCTAGAGAAAGAGGTTGACTTGTATTGAAAAAATGGATACTCTTATAACTTGATCTTTAAAATCTTCTTATGAGGTCACCATTTCATGACTATTCATATGGGATGCAAGTATCTTCACATTCTTTCATAAAAGTTCACAAAAGTTTACCTACATGCCCATTCATAAAAGTTTACCTACATGCCCCTTTCCCAAACCTTGTCCCCGGTTTTCCCTGTCATGACCATCCAACCAAACCCTTAACCAAATCCTATAACCAATTGCTATAGACTAGTACTTCTGGTCATTTTTCCCTCCTAGACAGTATTCAAGTGTACTTATTAAAGTTCCACCAGCAGGAAGGATTGCCCCCCGCCAACCCCCCACTGTCCTGCAGGGATGTCCTAGAAAGGGGCTGTAGTACTACACTATTGGGTGCCTAGATAATATGCAGAATCATCCATGATAGAATCATTTCTCTTCTTCAGTTTACTGTTCAAGAATCAAGCTTGATCACATATATACCACTTCTACTGATGGTGGGGTACTACTGCTTGGCATATCCAAATGTATTGCCTGAGGGGTCAAACACTACATAATTTATGATTCCTATAGCCATATGTACCTACCATCATAACCACTTTGTTCATGAACCCATTGATCACTGAGAAGGGTGGCTGCAGAAAAAGGTATTCACAGAATGGGTAATCCTATGCATATGATTAATAAATTTTTCTGCTGAAGTCACCATTTTGTGAGAATTTACATGGGGCATCTTAGGATGCTTAGTAACTAGGTGAGCCATAGATAAGCATCCAGTGTGTCTACTAAGGCCCAATAGTAAGTCAAAATCCATTTCTCAAATTGAGAGTAGTTATCACTAGAGAATGCCAGGGCTTTGTTCCAAAAACCTAAGGCTCATGCTGTGTGTGATTACCTAGAGAACCCTGCCGAGACCTCCAACTTCCAGCACCATTAGATTTGTTGGATCAGATCGTCCATGTAATAGAGCAGCTTGCATGGCAGTATAGATTGTTGCAGAGCCTTCTCTCATGTTGGGCCTCAGTGAAAACAAACACCTTTTTTGGTCACTTGGAAAATGAGTTATAGTAGCATAAACAATTTAGGAATATGTTGTCTCCATAGTCCTTGGAGACCCATAATGTGTTGCACTTCTCTAATTGTAGGAGAGACCAGATGAAGCTTGTTATCATTTACCTTGGAAGAGATAGTTTAATATACTTCATATCAACGGAATCCTTAGAAATATAACTAAAATGACAGGTCCCTGAATTTTTGTTGGATTTATTTCCTTTCCCACTGTCTGACACATAGATGTCTCATTAATGTATCAAGCATAGTTACCTCTCCCTATTCACCAGATCCAATCAGCATAATATTAATATAATGGACTAGCATGACATCTTATGGAAGAGAAAGGCAATCAAAGTTACTGTGGAGTAAATTATGATTCAGGGCTGGAGAGCTGTATGTCACGCAAGTAGAACAGTGGAGGGGTGCTTCTGGTGGTCCTTACTAATAGGTATTCAGAAAGAGCATTTGCCAGATTAATAACTGTATGTTAATTTTAGAGATATGCTGATTTGGTCGAGCAATGAAACCACTTGTGGAACTACAACTACAACTAGTGTCACCACCTGGTTAAGCTTATGATAATTTTCTGTTATTCTCCCATATCTTTTTCCAGATTAGGTCAAATAGGCAAGTTGAATGAGGATGGTTGGAATCACGACAATGCATCTTTCAAGTCATTAATGATGTCAATCCCTGCAGTCCCTGCAGGAATGTGGTGTTGCTTTCAGTTAACTCTTTTCCTAGGTAAAGGCAGTTCTAGTGGCTTCTACTTGGTCTTTCCCATGATAATATTCCTTACTCCATAGTTTGGGGAACTAGAAATTAGGCCTGTTGCTAAGCATACCTATTGCAATTATGGTTCTAGAACTGGATAAGTAATCACAGAATATGTTTAATAAACAACTGGTAGATCTGAGCTCAAACTTCATTGATTATCTGAACCCCATAAATCTCTACTCTGAATGGTAGAAAAAATGATGTCTTGTGTCTCCACAAATTAATTTTAATTCAGAAATAATGACTGGTAATCTCCCAAAAGTATTATTTCCCTTTCATCCTGGTAAGTACCATAAATCATTGGAAAAGGCTAGGAGGAAGACTAACAGTACACTTCTTTGGCAATATCGTAGGGCCCTTCTCCTGGAGGAGTTCTAGGTCTGTAAACTGCCTAAAGTCTGGAAATTGATTAAGGGACTCAGTGTTTCAATGACTCAAGTTATACTTCTATGTACTTGACCTAGAACTCTTCTGCTTATACGGATCAAATAAAAATTGAGTAGCCTTTCCTTTTATTTTTTTTAAGGGCACCATATTCAACTAACCATCACCATGCCTCTCTGAGTCAGATTCTTCTGCTTTGACTTCATTGTCTATTAAGTTCAATATCTCCACCTTGTTTCTGCCAATTAAATGCCACCAGATTGGCTGTGCTATTCTGAGATCACATTAACCCCAGTGCATTAGGATTCCAGTTAAATGGTGCCAGTTCCTACTGTGATTTATAATCTACAGAAAAAACCACAGAGATTAAAAAACAAAACAAAAACAAACAAAAAAACAACAAAAACCAAAAACTGAGGCTCTCCTCACAAATATATTTCTCAGTTTTTTTTTTGTGAACGGTGTGTCCTCTAGATAATCTGGGGTGGGTAAGCAGTTATTTTTTTAATAATATTCTAACATGATACATTTATCCTAAGGTTATAATCTCCTTAAGCCTTTAGCTACTTTCCCTCTATATCTATAGTATGACAAGGCAGTTCTAGGGTATGATACCTTAGAGCAGTGGTTCTCAACCTTCTGGCTCTTTAAATACAGTTCCTCATGTTGTGACCCAACCATAAAATTATTTTCGTTGCTACTTCATAACTGTAATGTTGCTACTGTTATGAATCATAATGTAAATATCTGATATGCAGGATGGTCTTAGGCGACCCCTGTGAAAGGGTCATTCGACCGCCAAAGGGGTCACGACCCACAGGTTGAGAACCACTGCCTTAGAGTTTCATCCCTAAAATTAGCAAATTTTTTTAGCCATTTCTAATCTCTAGCTAAAACACTGATGCAGAAACTTTACTTAGTGAATCCCCTCCCTCCCCCAAAAAATCAACTTGATTCAATTTTATTTTTCTACCATAATCTCCTAACCTTAAAAGCCATTCCCACACATATATTCCAGATTTATGTCAGCATAAATTAGGAAAATTATAGAATTCATTTAGTGTGTAGTAACAGCCGTATGGGTTATAATTTGTACCTCATTCTTTGAGGCCTGTTGGACCAGAGTATAGTCATAGGTCAGGAAGCATTGAGTATAGGTCTTAAGGAGAATCATTAGTGGCTTATCAGTCAAACTACCTCAGGCCTACTCAATGTATCTTGGATAATCTCTCCCTTAATGTCACCTGATTATGAACTTTAATCACACTACAAAATATCTTCACAGCAACACTTAAATTAGTGTTTAATTGAATAACTGGGAATTATAGTCTAGGCCAGTGGTCGGCAAACTGCGGCTCGGCAAACCGCGGCTCGTGAGCCTCGGTTTGCCGACCACGGGTCTAGGCAAATGGACACATAAAGCTGATCATCACAGTTCCCCTCCTCTCTATATATTCACCGAAGGCAGGCACTTGACCCAATCTCAGCCACTCAGAGTTCTTCTCCAGGAATTATAGAAGTGTAATCACAACACTGTTTCTAATTGCTGAAGATACAACATTTCTATTTTGGGTCCTAAAAGTGTGATGTTTCCTGATTTGGAAAAGCATAAAATGGTAGAATGCACAGGAAGAGGACTCCCTAAATGCAAAGACAGGAACAGACATATGAATCAGAAAGTGCTGACTCTGTGGGGTAGTTTTCAGTTATTCCTAAGGTCCAATCATCTTTTTATCTTTGGATTCCTTGACAAACCCCAGTATTCATACAGTGCATTCCTAAGCTTATTTGAATTGGTTTTCTGTCAGTTTCAATGAAAAATATTGTAATCCCATGGGGTCTTCAAACAAACTATTTTGAAAAGAAAAAAAAATGTACTATGGAAAAAGGCAAAGTAATGGGTAAATAAAAAGGCAAAACGTGACAAAAAAATAAAAATAAGGTAGTGCGGTATGATTCAAAGTCCAGCCTCTGAAGTCAGATCTAACTGCTTCAAACCATGCCTGCAACGTGACCTTTTATTCATTAATAAAAAATTATTCAGTACCTCTCATGCATCAAACACTGTATTTGATATGATGTATATTAGGAATGCACAATCCTTACATGGGGCTTAAAGTCTGGTGACTACTCCATATTTACTATCCCCAGGATCCAGTGTGGAGACTTGTTAAGACACTTAAAGTCAAGCCTAAGTCACAACTAGTACTAGTGAATAGTTATGCCATTTTCCCAGACATAGTAAGGACATAAAGTTAGATATTGCATATAAAGTCCTTAGTGCATTGTCACATAGGTTAGTGCTTATTAAATGTTAACAAGTAAATGGCTTCATTTCTTAATATTAGGGAATTAGTTGAATTTACGTCTAAAGTCATTTTCAACTTTGACAATCAGACCCCAAATTAAGGATAAAAGGTTATGTCAGGGACTAGTAGCTGCCAACAATATTTTCATTCTCTTTTTCCTTCATAATGAAACATTCCTAATTTTATTCAGAGTTAAATGTCCATTAAAATATTACATTTTCCAAGTTTCTCTTGCAGATTGGTATGCTATATATTTAATTCTGGAAATTGAGATAGATGTAAGATTTTCAGTGGTTCGGTTGAGAAAGTCCATAAATAAAATATGGGACAGGTACTCTGAAATGGGCCTTTTTTTATTTTCTCCCTTTTCTCTTTTCTCCTTTCTGGAAACTCTATATTATAGATGGATCTGTAGAAGCCATCTTTCAGCTTTCAGGTGAAAATACTTCATTATGGATGACAGAGGAGAAAGACAGAAGCAGCCTAGAAGTTAGTTGATTGCACGGAGCTGCAAAGTCCACTGTCAATTACTCACCTCTGGGGTGCTGCTATATGAAAGAATGACCCATGTTGTATTTAATCTTTGCACAAAAATATAATTTGTAACTGACATAGTAATTTTTAGAAAAATAACAAATTAAGGTTAGTGTAAATGTCAGCAGTAATAAGAAATAATTTCAGTTACAAATGGCTATCGGTAGGCCGGCTGTTATCAATGATTCCTTTTCTATAAGTCTAGCTTCAAGATGAAAAAGGAATTTCTGTTAAAGAAGAGGACATGCATTAAGATCATATATATTTTTAGAACCAAATATAAAGTGCTTGCTAAAAAAACTGTTAGAAAACAACAAGACTAAAGAACACATGTCAATCAGAGATAAGTAGTCACTTGCATCTAAAGGCTAAAAAGCATTTAAACCCTAAGATCTGGAAGTACCCTGCCAGGACTGGTATACTTCCTTGACATTTATCTTGTCATTTAAAATCTTCTCAGCATGCAATATATTGGGTTTATTCTTTTTGCTCAGTAGGAGATTGGAAGAGAGTGAGAAGACTAGAGAGAGAGAGGGGAAGAGAGAAATAGGCAGCAAGGACACAAGCCCTCCCTGGTGGCATACAATGAGAAAAAGTTGGGGGCACAGGAGTAGAAATAATTGTATATACATACATATATACATATATATTCATACCTATGTGGCAATATACTATGCTGTAAAAACAGATCGAGACAGAACCATCTCTACTTTAAACAGGTAATACAAATCCAAATAATGTATGCTGGTGGTAAATATCTTTTCCTTTGATAATGGCATAGAAATGTGACAAAAAATATTTTAAAAATAAATTTTAAAAAATAAATCATTTATTTTAGAGAGAGATGAAGGGAGAGGGATAGAGAGATAGAAACATCGATAAGAGAAACATTGATTGGCTGCCTCCTGCACACGCCCCATCCTGGGGGTTGAACCCAGGTGCCCACAACCCACACCCCAGACATGTCCCCTGATTAGGAATTGATCTGCTGATCTTGTGGTTCATGGGTTGATGCTCAACCACTAAGCCACACCAGCCAGGAAAAATGTGAGAATTTAGTTCTCCTCACCTTCTCAGTCTCCAACTCCTGCTGTTTTATCTCTCTCTATATTTCTCTTTCCTCCCTTATCCTTTCTTCTCCTCACCTTACTCCCTTCTCCACCACCCCTCCTCACAAGCACACATCTCTGGTAGGTTATGCAAATTTGAAAATTCTCCAATTTCTTGGTATTCAATGTCTTTTTGCAAAAATTGACATCTTAAAAAGAGATGAATCATAACACTATGTCAGGTAAAATAGTTAAATTATAAAAGACAGATAAACCACAACTCTGATTTTAAAAATCAGAATTAGAGACTAAAAGCTTAATTATAGCCGTGAAAGAACATGTACCAAATATACCCCAAACAACTGAGTTTAAATCTGTTAATTGCCATTTTATATTCTCTTCCACATGCTTCACATTTTTTTATTGTTTCAACTTTAGCAGTGCTAGTGTACCTCTGGGTAGATTTTTTGTCTTTACATATTGCTGCATAGGCCCACCTCTTCCACGAACTTTCTCTTTTCTAAAGGCTAATCACAGTTAGAGCCTGACACCACAGACTCCTTAGAGACAATTATTACTTAATGGTTAATAAGGTAAGTCAGACTGTCTGGATTTATTCCTCAGTCTTGGGATCTTAGTCAAATTATGTAAACTCTCTAAGATTCATTTCCCTGTTTTTTTGCATAATGGAGATATAATGACATTACTATCCTCCTTTGTCTATTGCAAGGATTATCAAATAGAATATACAAACAGCACACATCAGAGTGCCTGGCACACAGCAAACATCCAGTAAATACCAATTCTTATTTAAATCGTGTTACTAGTCCCGTGTTTAATCTTTTCAACCACATTAGACTGTAACCTCCTTGAAGACAGAAAGCATGACTTCTGCCCTAACCGGTTTGGCTCAGTGGATAGAGTGTAGGCCTGCGGACTCAAGGGTCCCGTGTTCAATTCTGGCCAAGGGCATGTACCTTGGTTGCGGGCACATACCCAGTAGGGAGTGTGCAGGAGGCAGCTGATCAATGTTTAAAATATATTTTTTTTAAAAAAGAAAGCATGACTTCTCTAAATACATATCATCCTTAAGACTTAGCATAAGCATTTAGTACATAATTGTGGAATATGTGTTGAAATTAGTTGTTTTTTTTAATCCTCACCTTTTGGGATATGGGACGCCACTCCAACTAACTGAGCCACCTGGCCAGGGCTCAACAATAGTTTTTAAAACATACTTATTAGACACCTACAGTGTAACAGTCATTGAACTCTGAAGAGGAAATACGGTAGCATATAATACAGGCAGTGGAAAGCCCGTTAAATTATTCCTCCCCCAAAAAGGAACCTAAAAAAATTCCACTTCTTTGGATTCAGATTTATCATGCCTCCTTTAATGACACTTCTCTCCAAAATTACCACTGGAAATATTCTGCAGTATCATAAAATAGATAACCTCCCTTTTTAGAATTGCAAATAGGCTCTGGACTAAGCTATGCCTGTCTTTCTTGATAACAAAGTCCCCAGATATCAGTTCCTTTTAACAGTGCTGTATTTCAGGGTTCTTAAAGACTGCAATGTAAGGGTAATAATCTTGAAGCTTTGTTCACATAATAAGCAGTAGTATAATAGCAGTACAGAAAGGTTCTTGGGAGCAACTGAGCTGTTATCTATGGCTACAAAATATGAACAGGGGTATGTGACTATTTGCCACACGTACAAGTGGACAGAATGATCCCTTTGAACATATGCTAAGTTTGATCATTTCTCTGCTCAAAAGCTTCTAATGGCTTTCCTTCATAGCTCTAATGAAATCCAAATCTTTACCATAGGTATTCACCATTTCTTTAATCTCAGTCCCTACTGGTCTTCTCTCCTTTCCAATATACATCAGATCGCAGGAACAGCACAATTTTGTTCGTTTTCCCATCCTCCGTTGCTGATACAAAGCCTGGCAAAACAGATCAAGAAGTTCTTCAATAGTATTTTTAAAGTAATAAATAGGTGAGTTGCTTGACAGAACTAAATACTTTCCTATAAAATGAGGGAGAATCCTTAGGAGAGCCTTACTTACACTAGTTGATTAATTAGTTTCATAGTTCTGAAACACCATGGCCATTGAATTTAATAACAGTGGACTTCAAATAGAGATGTATCACTTATATGTGAAATCTAATGAACAAAATAAAATGATAAACAAAATAGATACAGAGATGAGAAGAGATAAACCAAAGAACTTATAAACTTACTAGAGGTCTGGTGCACAAAATTCATACACTTGGGAGGGAGGGTCCCTCAGTCCAGCCTGCACCCTCTTGCAGTCTGGGAGCCCTCAGGGGATGCTGTGAGCCCAGCTTCTGGTGCACTGACCACCAGGGGGCAGCTCCTGCATTGAGCGTCTGCCCCCTGGTGGTCAGTGCACATCATAGC
>NW_005360641.1:396564-409496 GCF_000412655.1 Myotis brandtii
TATATAATACTATTAACAATAAAATATATTTAAAAAATAGATCCAGAGACAAAGAAGCATGGAACAGACTGATGAATTTCAGAGGAAAGATGGGGTGGGTGTGGGTGGGTGAGGAGAAGATTAACCAAAGAATTTATATGCATACTATAGCCCATGGACACAGACAGTAGTGTGATGAAGGCCTGGGAGGGGCAGGGCCAGGGTGGAGGGGATCAATGGGTATAAAAAGGGATACCTGTAATACTTTCAACAATAAAGATAAAATACAAAATAATAAAGTACAGATTAAAAAACAACAAACAAATAAACAAAAAGGAGATGCATTCACCAGAGGGGGTACATACAATAAATCATTACAGAGTTTTCAACACCCTCCATGGTGCAAACACCCTGTCTTCCATTTAAGATGAGAACCAGAAGTAGAGCTTTGTGGAGCTTAGACTTATCTGCCAATATTTCTGGAACCACAGTCTGGCAGATGAGCTCTGAGGATGTATTATGGTTGGCTTCTGGAAGGCACTGTAGCCTAATTGTGGTAGTACCCGTGGGTATAAGCTTATTGAGTATGCATTCACATCCATCACAAAGAGGTAGATTCTGTCATGTGCTTAACAAAGTACAACACACAAAATAATCTGTGGTTTGTACATTTCTTCAGTGACACAATAAGCAGTGATTTACAGTCCAGATTCTGGATTAGAAAAATCTGGATTTAAAGAACAATGGTACCTCTAACCTGCTGTTTCATCTTCCATGAACCAATCTGTAAAATAGGAGCAGTATTTAACTGATACTCATTTTGTTGCTGTTGTGTTCATCTTTAAAGAAACTAAAAATAACCTAATTACTGTGTTTGGCAACAGGTTTGGCACATGAAAGCCTCTCCATAGACGTTAGCTACTTAGCTAGTATATTTACTCCTTGATATTCTCTTGCATGCACCTTGATAAAGTCTTGACCATTTTCATTTATGACTTTTACTATCTCTATATATAAAAAGCCAGTTACTATAATGCCGTAACGACTGAAACAACCAGAGACCAGAACACCACGGCCCCTAGCCCAGGCTGGCCGGCCCCCAAGGAGAGGTTAGGGGCGCCCGTAGGCAATGCAATAGGGTGCGAGTTTGATAGGGAAAAGTCAAAGAAATAGGGGGGAAGGTCTTAAGTATCTGTGGGGTTGGGGTGGTCAGCCCAGAGTAGGTTTGGAGTGTGCTGGGAAAGGAAGAGGAATATCCGATTGGAAAGGGCTCAGCACAGTACCTTTCTCATTGTGAACTGGGACTGTACTAGCAGTGGACTGAATGGGCGGTTGTTTCATGAGTGCACTTGGGACCGACATGTTCATGGCAGCGGCAGTAGTCCCGAAACTTCACTGATTCCAAATAATAAACAGCTATCGACATCAAAGAACTGAAAAATCCTCTCCAACTAGAGGCCCTGGATGTTGCAACGTGACTGAAGGAAACACCACTTAAGGAGGAGCTAGAAAAACCAGAAGTATGCGACCAGAGGATTGTGGGATTGTGGAGGACGCCTGGGCACCTACCGCTAGAATGTGAGCCTGTTACTGTGCATGTACATAGTCAGCCCTATAGTCCTCAGTCTCGAAGTATCTGGATGTGACTTCTGGTGGGTGGGAAATTATTTCGATAGAGATTTGCTGTTCCCTTGCAGCGAGAAAGATCAGAATTAAAGGTTTCATTTGTTACCTTGGTTTGAAGTGGAGGAAAACGGCATAGTGACGAATAAGAAACTTTGGAGATAGTGAAGGGCAGTTTGTCCAGACTGTTGAAAGCTCAGATTTAGAGTTTAATTGGGATAGAAATCCTGCTAATAGCACCTGATGCCTGAAATCTGAACATTCTACTTTCCTGGTTGGGGAGCACTTTCAGCGCCAGACAGTCACTATGAAGTTCAATCCCTTGGTGACCTCGGACCGCAAACGCCACTTCAATGCCCCCTCTCATGTGCGCCGCAAGATCATGTCTTCCCCGCTCTCCAAGGAGCTGCAGCAGAAGTACAATGTCCTCACCATGCCCATCCACAAGGACGATGAAGTCCAGGTGGTTCGAGTACACTACAAAGGTCAGCAAGTTGGAAAGGCAGTACAAGTGCACAGAAAAAAATATGTCATCTACATGGAGCGGGTGCAGTGCAAGAAGGCTAACGGCACAACTGTCCACGTGGGCATTCACCCCAGCGAGGTGGTTATCACCAGGCTAAAACTGGACAAAGATTGGGGGGGAAAATTCTTGAATGCAAAGCCAAATCTCAACAAGTTGGAAAAGAGAAAGCCAAATATAAAGAAGAACTTATTGAGAAAATGCAGGAATAAATGTAACCTGTTGTGTAACCACGGTTTACCTGTACGTTTTTAGCCTGGTGTGTATTCCTTTAAAATTGTTCAAGATGTCTCTGGAATATTTCGTTTCATTCCTGGTTTGTTACTGATATGTGGCTCTGTATATCTATTGTTGCTGTTTGGATTAATTTTATGAATAAAAATTGGAAATGTTTCTTAATTATAAAAATAAAACATTCCTGGTTGGAAAGTGTTTGTATAGAAACCCATAAGTATTAAGTATTTGCTGTGTTTACCATGCTTAGCTCTCTGTGAGGAAAATGGAATAATGTTAAATGCCTCATGTTCTCAAGAAACTTGAATTTTAAAATAAAAAATAAAGAAGAAATATAAATATTAAAAATAAAAAAGAAGAAGCTTGAGTTTTAGGGGCGAAATCAAGCAGGCAGGAGAGCGGTTAGGGGCAATCAGGCAAGCAGGTGAGTGTTAGAGCCAGCGGTCCCGGATTGCGAGAGGGTGCAGTCCAGGCTGAGGGACACTCCCCAACCCCGGTGCACGAATTTTGTGCACTGGGCCTCTAGTATTATATAACTATATAATAAAGCTCTTTTTCCTATTGTCTCTCTCTTTTTTTTTTTTTTATAGCAATTACCTTTTTTAAAAAAGAGGCAGCAATTCTTTTTGTTTCCTTATTTAAAATAGTCTATTATTTTTTATTGAATTTATTAGGGTGACATTGCTTTGCAAAACCATACAGGGTTCATAAAATATTTTAATTTTTAAATGGAAAATCATTGGAGGTGGTTTTTCAATTTAGATGTAATTGATCTACAATCTTATATTAGTTTCAGGGGTACAACATAATTTAAAATTTGTATGTATTGTAAAAAAAACCACCACAAAATTTTTAAGATTTACTCTCTTAAAAACTTTCATATATAGTGTTAACTATAGCCATCATGCTGTACATTACTACCTCATAACTAATTTATTTTATTACTGGAGGTTTGTACTTTTTAAGTCTTTTTTATCTTTTTCACCCACCCACAACCTACCATCCCTGCCAGTCTCTGACAACAACAAATCTCTTCTCAGTATATATGAACTTTTTTTTTTCTTTCATGTTGTTTTCCTTTAGATTCCACATATAACTGAGACCATAAAGTACTTGGCTTTCTCTTTCTGACTTTATTTCACTTAGCATAATGCTCTCAAGGTCCATTCATTTATCATAAATGGCAAGATTTCATTGGTTTTTATGTCTGAACAATAACTCATTACATATATTATACACATGCATATAATATATACATACATATATACATATATTATACACATATATAATATATATGTGCATATATATCATACACACATATAACATATACATGCACACACATATTATACACACATATAATATATACATGAATGCATATATCATACGCATACATAACACATACTTGCATACGTATATTATATACATAGATACATTATACACATATTATACATACATATATGAATTTACTCACTGATGATGGACACTTAATTTGCCTCTATATCTTGGCTATCATAGATAATGCTGAAATGCACATGGGTACATTTATCATTTTAAGGTAGTGGTTTTCCTTTTCTTCAGATAATTATCCCCAAATAATTATCCAGAAATGGAATTGCTAGATAGCATGGTCATTCTACTTTTTTAAATATATTTTTTTATTGACTTCAGAGAGGAAGGGAGAGAGAGAAACATCAATGATGAGAGAGAATCATTGATTGGCTGCCTTCTGCATGTTCGTCCCTCCCCCCCAACCCCCCACACACACTGGGGATCAAGCCTGAAACCCTAGCATGTGCCCTTGACCAAAATAAGATCCGGGACCCTTCAGTCTGCAGGCTGAAGCTCTATCCACTGAGCAAAATCAGCTAGGGAGATAGTTCTATTTTAATTTTTTTTAGGAACTTCCATACAGTTTTCCATAGTAGATGCACCAATTTACATTCCCACCAACACTGCACAGGGTTCCCTTTTCTCCACATCCTCGCCAACATTTGTTACCTTTGTGTTTTTGGTAATAGTCATTATTACAGGTGTGAGGTGATATCTCACTGTGATTTTGATTTTCATTTCTGTGGTTATTAGTGATATGGAGCATCTTTTAATGTGTCAGTTGGCCATTTGTATTGCCTTCTTTGGACAATGTCTATTGAATTACTCTGCCCATTCTTTAATTGGATTAATTGTAGGTGTTTTTGTGTGTGTGTGTGCTTTTTTGTTGTTGTTGTTGTTGTTGTTTTTTACCAAAAAACATTTGTTTTTCGCTAAGACTTTATCTTAGCACATAATTAAACTGTGTCACTACCTCCCACCCCAACTTGAAGAAGGGTTAGTAGAGTGAATGTTATAAAGCAGATATGAAGGATTGGAATCAGCATTAACTGACAAAGAAAAACTTCCTTCTAAGTCATCATAACAATGTTTAAGTAAGAGAGAGAGAGAGAGAGAGAGGGTGATGGGAGTTCAGATTGAACAAGACCCTCACATTTCATCTAATACATTCATTCCTGGCTAGAATGTACCAAAATGGAAACAGGATTACTATAATACAAAACTTCACCACAGATAGTGTACACACCTGTGTTCCAAGCCCACCCCCACCCCCCAAATGCTGCCAACACAACTATTTCTGGGCCTGTTGGGCCTGTCGACAAAGGAGCACGTAGATCTACTCTTTAATCCAATCTTTGTTATAAGGCTGGTATGTCTATCAGCTCAGTAAACAAGACAGCTGAGGTCTGCCAGATCATCAATAAAATCAAACAACTGGATGATATCATATGTGATAGAGGGGCTGTTGGGATTCATTCTCTTCAGATGTTCTTCATACATTTTACAAACGCCTTCCATGCATTCATTCACTGATTCATAGTCAGCAGAAGTTCTGCTGGTAGGCTATACCAGCAAAATGGTGTGAGACATAGCGCCAAACTCTTGCTGCAGCTGCCACTGACACACCACCACACACGAGCTTAACACTGCCAATAGCCAATCCCCACATGTTTTTTGTTTGTTTGTTTGTTTGTTTTTATACTGAGTTGTATGAATCTTTATATATTTTTTGTATATTACTTATTAAATATATCATTTGCAAATATCTTCTCCCATTTAATAGGTTGCCTGTTTTGTTTTTGTTGATCATTTCTTGGCTGTGCAGAGCTCTTTAGTTTTATGTAAACCCACTTGTTTATTTTGCTTTTATTACCTTTGTTTTTGGTGTCAAGTCCAAAAAACCATCACCAAGGCCTATGTTAAGATAATTACTGCCTATGTTCTCCTCTAGGAGTTTTATGGTTTCAGGTCTTACATTCAAATATTTGATCCATTTTGCATTTTTGTGTATGGTTTCATTCTTATACATGTGTCTGTCTAGTTTTCCCCACAGCATTTATTGAAGAGATTGTCCTGTCCCCATTGTATATTCTCAGCTCCTTTGTTGTAAATTAATGTACTGTATATGTGTATGTTTATTTCTGGGCTTTCTAGTCTGTTCCATTGATCCATGTCCTTTTTTTATGTGTTGCTTTACCAAGAAAATACTAATAAAATTGGTAAATTAATTTTCAAATCTAGAATTATGGAAGAAAAACATTGGTATAAAAATTGTTCTTATTGTTAAACTACTGCATATGACCCAATTAATTAGTGTCTGAAATAAAATAAAGCACTGACATACATTTTTCCATTTACAACACTAGAAAACATTTATGCAGAAATCACCCTTGACATCTCAAATATTCCCTTTTGTGTCTGTGTTTTCCTCTGACGGATGTTGGAAAGCAAGATTTATGCAATACAATGGGTTATCACCATTTTCCTATCCTATATTCCTCTTCACTTAAACCAGCAGAAGCATTCAGTTGTGACAGAATATGGTTTATTTCAGCAACAATCATTAACCTGTCCTTTTGGACAGCTGGTGTTATAAATTCAGGGGATTGACAGGAATGGAGACACTAGCACATTTGGAGGTTAGACTTCAGTTAGTTACGGTTTATTAACTGTCATGCACAATAAACCAGTTGGGATGTTGCTTAAAGAAAATACAAGCAATTGAAGAAATTTTTTCTCCTTTACTAAATAAATTAATCAGGAATCCATAATATATAATAATCAGATATTAAATATGCTGATTAATTATATCAAGTATAATTATATATACATATATAATTACTTATAGTTACATTTTATATATATAATTATATTTTACATCTTATGCACTATTGTATATCCTATAATTGCTATAATAATAATAATAACATATTCATATATAGAAAAGTAAATGGTAAACATCCTGAAGGAAATTGTAGAACTAATGTGTGCAGAGGCAATAAGTATAAATTATTAGGGATACATTTTCCACAAAGGCAATTACATAAAATGTATATTTTAAAGAAATCTTGTCAAAGTCATTTGGAAAAACTAAGTTAACCATTAGCATCTGATTAAACTTCTATGACTATATGGAAACATTTTTTTGTGCACCATCCACAGCTTCATGACACTCCTTCCCAATACACACATATAAATACATTCTCCTTTCATGTCACATGATAAAGATTTGCTGAAAACTTTCTTTGCTCTACCAGTGGTTCTCAACCTTCTGGCCCTTTAAATACAGTTCCTCATGTTGTGACCCAAACATAAAATTATTTTCGTTGCTACTTCATAACTGTAATGTTGCTACTGTTATGAATCATAATGTAAATATCTGATATGCAGGATGGTCTTAGGCGACCCCTGTGAAAGGGTCATTCGACTGCCAAAGGGGTCGAGACCCACAGGTTGAGAACTGCTGCTAGACAAATGGGGCTACATGAAACTAAAAGTTTTTGTATAGTGAGAGAAACTATTAACAAAATGATAAGGCAATGCACTAAATGGGAGAAGATATTTGCAAATGATAATATTTGATAAGGGGTTAATATCCAAAATATATAAAGAACCCGTATCATACAATATAAATAAGTATTTAAGTTAAAAACTGGGCAAAGGAACTAATTTTTCCAAAGAAAACATGCAGATGAGTAACATGCTCAACATCACTAACCATCATGGAACTATAAATCAAAGCCACAATGAGATATCACCTCATACCTTTCAAACGGCTATTCTCACCCCCCTCCCCCCCAAAAAAAACAAAAACAAAAATCAAAAAAACACAAGTATAGCTAGATTCTGGAGGAGATAGAACCCTTGTGCACTGTTAGTAGCACTGTTATTTAGTGCAGCCACTGTGTAGAACAGTACAGATGCCCCTCCCCCCCAAGTAAAAATAATATTATCAATTCCACTTCTGTGTATTTATCTGAAGAAAACTAAACACTAATTGGAAAAAAATACATACAGGCCTATGTTCATTGCAGCATTATTTACAACTAGTGATCCAGTGCATGGATTCATGCACACTGAAAGGAAGTTAATTAGAAGGTGGCCGGCAGGGCGGGACTGGGTGAGATGGAATGGACACACCCTGGAGCCAACCTCCCCTGGTCCCTCCCCGGCATCTGCAGTGTGAGCAGAGTCCCTCCGGCAGGTGGGGTCGCTTGGCCTGGCCTGTGGTGATCAGGCCAAAATCGGCTCTCCGACATCCCTGAGTGCAAGAGGGCACTCTGCAAAGTTGCTGTTGTACAGGGTGTGGAACACAAACACCAAGTGCACAGTAAATCAGATTCGGGGCCGACAGAGCCCCAGCAACAACATAACCCAAGGCCAAAGGTAGGATCGTGCGGACCTGAGAGGAATCGGGCTCCCTCCTCTCTGGTTTCGGGGTGCATCACCTGAGAATTGCTGCTGCCAAGTCACTGCAGCTTGGCAGCTCCTGCATTGAGTGTCTGCCCCCTGGTGGTCAGTGTGCATCATAGGGACCGGACCGGCCGGACAGTTGGACACTTAGCATATTAGCTTTATATATATATAGATAGCTAAGATATAGAAGCAACCTAAGTGTCAATTACAGATAAATGGATAAAGAATATAATGGAATATTAATTATATGAAAGAACAAAATCTTACCATTTACAACAATGCAAATGGACTTAGAGGGTATTATGCTAAGTTAAATAAGTCAGACTGAGAAAGACAAATACTGTATAATTTCACTAAGTGAAATTCAAAAAGCATAACAAATGAACAAATGGCAGAAGCAGAATCATAGATATAGAGAACAAACTGATGTTTGCCAGAGGAGAAGAGGGTGAAGAGAAAGTCAAAATAGGTGAAGGGGATTAAGAGGTATAAACTTTCAGTTATAAAATAAATAAGTCACAGGGATATAATACACAGTGTCAGGAACATAGCCCATAATATTGTAATAACTTTGTATGATGATAGATGGTTACTCGACTTAACATGGTGACCATTTGTAAGTTTGAAATAAATATAATATTCTGTGTCCACTATACTTAATGAAAAAAATCAAACAAAAGCATACCCTATGTGCCCTTTCTAACCAAGAAGTATGCTAACATTTAATCTTTCATGATTTTCACCCACAAGTGTCATGATCATTCTCTTGTTAAGGCTACTTTAATTGTACATGTAGGAGGAATAACATTTACAAGTATAGGCTATTATGTTTGTATAGGTGTGTGTGTGTGTGTGTGTGTGTGTGTGTGTGTGTGTGTGTGTTTGTGCCCCCACACGCTCGCCCATGTGTACTTTGCTCTATTTACTTCTCTCTTCTTAGGCAGACCTTGCTTTCCCTGCTGGATGAAGGAGCTACCACAGAGTTGCGATGAGAAAGTAAAAAATTTATTTACTAGCTTTTTAATCATTAAAAGAGACTAAGAAGTCTTAAATTTGAAATATACTTGACTAACTATCCTTTTCTACTTTAAAGGTTAGAAAATAAACACTCTGTCTAGACCAGAATTAGAGGAAAATTATTAAAAACAAAATTCTGGTATGTAGAGGAGGGTGAGAATTGAAATTCAGTTTGAGTGCATGAAATTAGAGGGAAACTGGTACCATATTTCCAGACTTCAAGTTTTTTTGATAGACAGCAAATTCTCCATATATTAGAGACAGAACTGTTCATAAATAATCAGGATTAAGCCATTCCACAACAACCCTGTGATCCCAAGCTTGCTAAAATGTCTTCCCACATGGTTTAGAGTGGGTGTGGATGGGCACAAGAGTCAGTAAAATTGGAAGGACTTTTTGGGTGGAAAGGGGGAAGCATTGGGGGATATGTTAAAGCAAGCAACCAGGAATTAGAAAGGCATTCGGATGTTTCAGCAGCAACCAGCATAGACAATAATAAAGCCTGAAACAGAAAGCTTCATCCAAGCTGGATACTAGAGAGGGTGACAGCTAAACAGAATTATTTAATAATCAGAACTAGAGACAAACACCTTGATGTTAGCAGTTTACTTAGAAGGGAAAGATGATATCAGCAGGATTAAAACAAGTGAAACCAGAGAAGGCACCCTGTAAAGTGAGCATTATCAAGTCGACAATTTAAGCTTAATTCCACTGGGGAGACTAGAGCCAGCCTATGACATCTGATACCAAATTCTCTCTCCTGAGTGCAAGAAAGTGGGACATTCCATTTCCTCAACTCACACTTGCATTGGATCATCATTGATTTAGAGCTGCTCCTAGGTGTTTCCGAGCTCTTGGCACACCCCGCATGCCATAGTGGTTGCAAAGTGGATTCAAAGTGGCAAAGCCGTCTCTGGAAGCATGGACACACCTCAACAATAAAATGCAGGCAAGTGAAGTTGGAAATTACACCTGTGTAGACTGAAGTGGTAGAGGTGGGATGGAGGATAAGGATGAGAAATTGACATCACCTGCTACACTGCACAGTTCTACAAGGGCCAACATTAAATTCAGTCTATGCTGTCATTGATTCTTCCTCAGTGTACCACTTGCAATTCATGAAAGAAAAGGAAGGTGAGAGGGAGGGAGAGAAAAAAAGGAGGGGAACACGGGAGGGACCGAGGGATGGAGAGAGAAAGATTCAGGTGGCAGCCATGATTTTATGTCTAGATGAAATTTTATTGTGTTTCCTGGTAGAAGTATCCTCTTTGGAAACTGGGGATTCGAGCACAGTAAATCTTATTGTTGCAGGTGGGAATTATAAGTTGATCAGTTGGGTCACTAGGGTTTATGGTGACAGGGGCTACTGCTACACCTATTCTTTAGGCCCTGGAAATGTTAGACCTCATTAGGGCACACCAAGGTACAATGATAAACCTGAAGTACATTGGCCCAAATGGAAGAGTGGTTTTCCCATGCTGGTCTATTCTCTAGTGCTGATAGCTTCTAGGATATAACGATTGGAACTCCTTGCCAATGAAAGGTTTTCTTTGTAAAAGGCAACGTGGAACCATCTGACGATAAATCACTCTATTAGCCCTTGGATATTGGTGCTATGGTAAGAACTGCAGGCCAGAAAGGCAGAGTCAAAACCAGAAAATGTGTTAATCCAAGTCCAAATGAGTCCTGACCCCAGGAAGGAATGTGCTTAACACAAGTAGCTTGTCACCAAGTATTTGAAAGTTTAAGCAGAAGTAAAAGCTAGAGAAGCCTTGCTGAGAGAAAGCCTTTCCCATTAGCTCATGTAAAATTCCTATTCCCATGGTGGCTAGAGCATTATTAATCCATTTTTTTCCAGGTACTTGGATACTGAGGACCGTGGGGGACTGAGCTCTACTGGATGGCTTTTAGGGTTTCATCTGTGAGATAACACATCTCTGTGCTCACTTCCACAGGACCTTCCACATGCTTCCATGCCAGGCTCCTTTGTTTCTAATCGTCCCCTAGTCATCCTTCCTTGCCTCTGAACAATGAACCAGACAGTCAACACCTCAGGAGTTTCGCTCAGGCTTCTCTCACTCCATGCCAAGTTGATGTTCAGGTGTATTGCTCAGAGCTCTGTCTACTGGGAAGATTCCTCCTCAACATGGGCTTGCGGGGCCTCCTCTAAGTGATGTTTTGAGCAGCAGTGGACCATTTTCTCTTTGTACCATAGCACTGAACAAAGCTATCCATGAACAGGCCTTTCTATTTTTCTTCTTTCAATCATCTGGCCATACATAAAACAAGATCATTGTATGATCTAAGGAAGGGGTACAGCCTGGCCAGTGTGGTTCAGTGGTTAAGCATTGACCCATGAACCAAGAGGTCACTTGTTTGATTCTCGGTCAGAGTATGTGCCCAGGTTGTAGGCTCAATCCCCAGTAGGGGGCATGCAGGAGGCAGCTGATTTATGATATTTCTCTCTCATCACTGTTTCTATCTCTCTATCCCTCTCTCTTCCTCTCTCTCTCAAAATAAAATATTAAAAACATAAAAAATAAAGGGGTATAACATAGGCTAACAGCATGGGTTTACAGGCCATCTTTTGTAAATTAACTTGTGTCCCCTGGATGATCTCAGGACTAAATATATATGCACAGTTTCATCTGTATAATGAATTGATTTTTTTTTCAGCCAAGCCTTTTGATTTAACAGGTCTGCCATATCCAGCTCATGATGGGTGGTTCAAGCTACAGAGTTAATTTTTGTCCCATGCTTAGGCATTCAATCTCTACTGGGATTGAGTTTGTCAGGATTTGCTTTTCACATAAGGAATAGTTTCCTGCTGCTCATGGCATGGACTTTATTCATACCCATGAACAAATTTATCATAACTATGATTCAGCATTAAGAGAAGTCTAGGCTTGAAAGACACACAGCAAAGCAATCCTACCCATATGGACATATTTAGCCACTTCAGAGCTCCTGAGCCATGTGGTTGAATTGGTAGTGCTACAAATATCATAGCTTGAATCTGCTGCAAAACCCTTCCTTATTATGTACCCTATTCCAAACACATTTTCAACATACAAATTAATTATTTGGAGCCATCTTCTCATGTATGATTTATGCAGATCTCAGAATCCAAGAAGTCTACAAGTGCTGTATCTCTTTCATTGTAGCAGCTGTAAGTGCAATATCTTGTTCTTTTTCTTGGAAAATGGGATATGAAGAGACCATAAACACTGCCATCTAAAAATCTATAAGGATAGTGGGTCATCAGTCTGGATATAATAACACTTCTAATCTTTTTCATGTGACCTGAGTGGCAGGATATAGTATTAGGGCTTCCACTTGAAACTTTTTTATTCTACCGATCTTAGAATAAAAGATTCTTGCAACTATAAGTATGACCATCCCAATTACATACTAAGGTACCAGAAAAATGAATATAGAATGAGTCCTTTTGAGATATCAACTTTGACTGGATTGCCATCTATCTCTGATGCTCCATAAACTTCCACAGTAACAAAGAAAGTGATTAGTGCTTATAAAAGAGTGGAAGAGGATTCATTGTAAATTCTTAGTTCAGAGACTCTAGTATTCCCAATTTTGTTTAAGTATCTAAAATTTGTAGCCATAAGAATATACTACATTATACAAAATGTCGGCATTTCAAAGCTGATGGTGTATAAATCAAGATGAGAAAGAGAATCATAATCAGAAGCTTGATTGAAAATCTCTAAATCAGCCCTTACTGTCAAAAACCACTGGAGAATCTTCTAAAACACACACACACACACACACACACACACACACACACACACAC
>NW_005360641.1:409550-428550 GCF_000412655.1 Myotis brandtii
GGGAAGGGGGACATATGTAATACTTTCAACAATAAAGATCTAAAAAAACCCAAAAAAGATATAACCTTTAAAAATAAAAATAAAATACAGATAATTCCAAGATTTTATAAAGTTCATATTATGCCACTTGGCTTTTACGAAAACATACAAAGTACCCATTTTTGTTAACTGAAAGCAAGCCAAGGATGATTTTCACTTTTACCCATAGGCCGCTGCTGTGATAATGTAGGTCTTTCATAAAAGTGAAGTGAGTAACAAGAACTTTTGGGAAATGGGAGAATACTCCTCACTTTACCTATTTTGTTTGTGTACTTTCACATAGTGGGAGAAACCAGAAATCAATGAGTCATTTTGCAAGAGCTGAAAATTGTACTATATTTAGGTCAATACACATACAGTAAAAGTTATATTTTAAATGATGGCATCACTAAATATTATACATCTATACTAATAATAGCCTAGGTGGTGTCACACCCTCACATTGTCACAAAATGGCCATCACAAGATGTCCATGCGCACAGCAGAGGTGGGGGCCAGTGGCCGCTCCACGCCGTGAGGCCTGGGGGTCCTGCAGCTCTGCACGGCATGGAGGAGGCCAGTTCCACCATCTCTGCCGACTCACACAGAGGAGGCGGGTCCCGGTGGAGGAGGTGGGTCATGGCAGGGGAGGGCAGTTGTGGGCAATTAGGCTGGCAGGGGAGTGGTTAGAAGTCTATCAGGCTGGCAGGCAGGCAGGCAGGTGAGGGGTTAGGAGCCAGCGGTCCCAGATTGTGAGTCGGACATCTCCTGAGGGGCCCCAGATTGGAGAGGGTGCAGGCCGGGCCGAGGGACACCCCCTGCCCATGCACGAATTTTGTGCACTGGGCCTCTAGTTTTAATATAATCACCCTCTTATGTTTATCTGTACATGAGAAACCTACAGATGACAAACCTTCATGTGGATGTCCTCCATGACTATACAGAGGTCAGAATTTATATTCTTTAGAGTAGAGATTATAGCTTTGGGGCTCTCAACTGTGCATACTACTACCTCTTACAGGATCAGAATAAAAAGGACTGCCACAATTTTAAGTGCAATGTGAAAGGAAATTATCCCCTAGTAACATTACAGAACTGTTGCATTGCTGTATGACTATACCTTATCAGGAAGATTATAGCCAGAAAATTAGAACATACACACATATTAATGGAAAGCAGCTCCATTGTTCTAAAAATGTGTAATACATTTTTTCTATATAACAAAAATTGAAGGAATTCACCCAGTTAAACCATAAGAGCAATCATAACAACAACAAAAACAACCTAGAAGCTAAAAACTAATCCAGGGATTTCACAGTGGTACTGAGTTATGAGCTTCTGGCATCTGTAAGCCACTTCACTTTGGAAAATTAATTTCATGCTTGCCTACTCCTGTAAAACTTCCAACTAAAGGGTCTCATTGAGGTTTGGAATGGTCAAGGGAATGTCAAAACTGTGATTGAAGAAAGCCAAGGAAAAAGCTGTCAGCCAAGGAAAAAGCGATCAACATCACAGCAATGTTCTTTTCTTTCTTTCTTTTAAATTAAATTATGTGTGCTAAATTAGAAAAATATGCTAAATTAGGCATATACAATTAGAAATGTTAGGTGTAAACTTTGGTTTATTAAGAGATGAAAGACTTATTTTTTCCAGAGAATCAGGCCTTCATTTTGAGTAATAAGCCTTCAAGATATAACTATTTAAAGAAATCATTTATTGAAATATGAAACATAACACCGAGAATTATTTAATAAAGGCATATTTCAAGTCTATAACACTTTTTAAAATTTTCTGGGCCAGGATTATATACCAAAATTCTGTAATTATAGATTTTTTTTCCTATATAGTAAGTTCTGTTATTCTTTCAAATATATCTAGGGGATACAAGAATGCCTAGTTCCCTTTGGAATAGCATGAGTTAAAAATTCATATATCTACATAATAAAATAAATGAAAGTCTGCAAAAACAATGAAGAGTGGTGGACATGGAGGTGTGCCACTCAGATCAGCCACCAAGGGAAGAGGAGATGCCCAGCTGCACACGTGCAATCCACAGGAAGTCTCCAGTTTCAGCTCTTTCAGGTCCAGCTCAGCTGCAGAGCGCCTCTTGGCCTAAGGTCTCGCCCTTCTGTGCAGAAACAATGGCAGAGGAGGGGAGCTAACATATCCCCACTGAGCAAGGTAGGATATAGAGGCCCGGCCATTTCTGGCCCAACCTGGGGCAAGTCTGCTGGGCAGGACCCCCTGCAGGGCTCCCTTGTGATAACTAAGGCTTTGCCAGACTACATCACTATTTGACTTCTTCCTCTGCTCAATCCTTCTTCCCCCTCCTTTCCTTCATAGGTGTCATTCCATAATAAATATTTTATATCCCAAATCCACTTTAGTATCTGCTTCTAGAAAATCCAAACTACAATACGAACATTTCCACATGTCAAATTTTAAAGGTTTCCCTACCAGTGATGGGCAAACTGTGTGTCGGCAAACCGCGGCTCGCGAGCCACATGCAGCTCTTTGCCCAGTGAGTGTGGCTCTTCCACAAAATACCGACTTCTGCGCATGGGCCACGAAGTTTCAATCGCACTGTATGTGCGTGCCCGCAAGTGGTATTTTGTGGAAGAGCCACACTCAAGGGGCCAAAAAGCCGCATGTGGCTCGCGAGCCACGGTTTGCCAACCATGGCTCTAGACCCGCATTAAACTGTGACTGAATATTTCTCTCTGGGCTCCATCCCTAATCGGATGATCCATGAAAACTGTCTTTGAGAAAACAGACTAGAAAAGTGAACATTATTACAAACACTAAAAGTTTAAAACGAGGAAACTTCTTGACAGTTGTGGTTTTGTACACAATAGCCACATTCAAGCTATGCCTCATCCAGTTTCATTTCCAAATTTCCACACCGGCTCTCAATAAGCTATTCTGACCCAATACATTATGGGGGTGTTTTGAGATTAATATTTTTTAGTGAATATATTTGTGCATTTTTGTCTGGGCACCAAAAGATCAGAGCTCCTCATAGAACATTACTACTTAAGCGATTTTTCCTGAGATAAACCTATCACTCTCTATTACCCCTTGCTGCCATCTTTTCAATGGCCTGTTATTTTCATACTCAGGAAGAGTTACAAAATTCACTTCAGGTGAATTCACCAGAGGTGAATTTTATAACTCTTTCCCCATCTTGGGCAGTCAGGAGAAAAAACTCCCAAGGCTTCTCATTTTAGCAAAAGTTTATCTCAAGGGGCAATTTCTTAAATTTCACTGAAGTGGGCATTATTCACCTGGAGGTCATAGAGCTTATGATTTGCTAGGGGCTCCTCTGAGGAGCGCCATTTCCACATCTCCATCGAACATCTGCATTTTCTGCCTACAGGAAGCAAAGGACTCTACCCATATTCATAACCGCTCGTTATATATGAGGCATCCAGGGCCTCTGCTGCTAAGATCCCTGCCCGAAGCTTACCATGATTGCAGCGTATTTCTCTGATCATCCTGCAGTTTGGGATGTTTGTGCCACTGTTTGAAAGTTCCATTAATTTCTACCTAAAGGTTACCATCACATGTATATCATCCTCTAACCACTTGGCTAAGCACTCTACCTATGGTATTATAATTAATTCATTATGATATATATGCACACAATGAAAACACAAGATAAAACCATCCCTCACTCCCCAAGTTTGCTGGCTCAGTGTAATTACTCATTGCCCATTTTTACCAATGTATGCTCATATCTCAAGAAAAATGTTATGTTTAATTTATTTTATTTTATTTTTAATCCTTACCTGAGGATATTTTGCCATAGTTTTAGAGAGAGTGGAAGAGAGAGGGAAAGACAGAGGGAAACATTGATGTGAGAGAAACACATCGATTGGTTACCTCTTGCATGCACCCCAACCAGGGTCAGGGAGGAGCCTGCAACCCTAGTACACTCCCTGGACCAGAATTGAACCCCAGATCCTTCAATCCACAGGCCAATACTCTATCCAGTGTCTCTTAAGACATTTCCATGTATTTAAACATTTTAAGAAGGTACTGATTTTTGTGCACCAAAACACTTTCCTGTCATCTGTCAAAAACTGTTCCAATAAATATCCAATCAATGAGGTCTATGTTATGAATAGCTTTTTCTGGTGCTACACAGTACATAACAGGCAAAACCTTAAGTAGCAGCCTAATAAAACACACAGTTTTTAATTTAAAGCTGTAGTATTTAGTCAATGAGTTTGACAGTGTCCCGAAGAAGGATCACATTCAATATATTTCAGCAAAAGGGGGGAATTCATTTTTAACAGTTAAAATTAACTATTCCTTACAAAAAGAGAAGAGCTTTCAAGGCCATTTCTAGAACCAAAATACATGTAGGACAAGAAGCCAATGGCAGACAGAAAATGCATAGATATAAAGGAAGCTTCAGGACTGTGTAATGAAGGAATTTATCTCTGCTAATGCATAACTGGAGGCAGGGGGTCTGCAGCACATTTTGGCGGGAAGCTTAACCTCCTATGGGAATAACTCCTGAAGATGTAAAACTCAAAGTGAATTTTAACCAATTATAGATGGAGAAATCTAGAATTGTAATAAAAGTATAATAGGAACACTCATATAAAGAAAGAACATTTCAGATCTCATTAGTGTTGTGCAAGAAAACAAAATCAATAAAACCAAACTAGCATGAGAAGAATTTTGATGGACCAGAACAACAATGAAGACATCCTTTAGCTAAATGCTTCCCATGAGTGTTGGGAGAATATAATTACATGTTAATGTCAAATTCCACCCAATCTTTAGTTTTCATGCTCAGATAACCTTTCAGAAAAATACATATACACTATTCATTCCTTGTTATAGGTCTACGAATTTAAACTAATAGTTTTACTTGCTCACAAAATATGGAGTTAAATAAATGTCTGAGTTATATTACAGGAGAGAAATATAAGCTGATGGATTCCAACTGACTATGATAACTTCTGGAACCAAAAGCAGATATTTGAGGTAAGAGAAACATTATCTCACCATTAATTCTCTTTTATTACAGAGCACCCTCTATTTTGAATGGGCTACATTTTGTACCTGTTTCAAAAGCATAAATTAATTTTCTTGTTTTGAATTAGGAAGACTCATTTCAGAGAAGAAGGCAGTTAGCAACAACTGACGAACATCTAGCAACTTCCAACTAAGATGCCCATGAAGAAACATAGAAAAAAAGTTATGCAACATTTAAAACATAGGACTATGAAACCACAATGAAAAACACCATCAATAGTTCATCCATGTTAACGGTCTCTGAATGATGGGGAAAGCTCTGGTTCAGACCTTGTTATCAAGATGAATAATGGTGAACAGAGAGTATTGGACTGTCATTATCTGACCATAGGCATGTTTAAAAATATCTTTCTCTGACAATAAATTACATCTTTATTATAGAAAATATAGAAAACATATATAAAAATTTTAAAAATTGAAACTTCTCCAAACTCTATTAGCTGGCAATCTGATTGATACCCCATTTAGTCTAATAGTTCATAGCATGTTTTAATTTAATTTGATACTACTCAAATTAAAATATATTAGAAAGACTTCAATGTGCTTCTATCATGAAAACCTCCTATCACTACTTTGCTTTTCAACATGCTCTGTTTACTGCCCCATCCTAGTCCTTGACACATTAAAATTATTAATTACCACATAGAATGTGCTATTGATGTCCCTTCCACATCCTAGATCCTTATTGACCAAATACTAGATATTGTGTGGGTGTTTCATACTTTGAATTTTTGTAGAAGTAAAACTTTGGATATGTAAAGGCCCTTGTATGTACTCAGGTGTGTTTGTAACATGGCACAGGGGAGAGAGGTGAGTGGGATCAGATATCCACATGCTAGAAGACTTATTCCAGGAAAACAGACAAATTTCTCATGAGAATGGAAATTGTTTAAAAATTTCTGAGGGAACTGTTTGCTTATAAGCCAGAAAAAAAAATAACTTGGATTAGAACTACTTTGACAAGTGATGCAGGACATATTAATATTGAAATAGTATAAACTATTTATAGTAAAAATTAAGTCTCCCTCTTCATCTATACTCCCAGTTCCTATGACACCCTTCCCAGAAACATTCAATTTGACGAATTTTTACTATCGAATTAGAACATTTCTAAGCATGGCAGTACATGACATAGGCCCTTAAACAAATGTGACCATGATGTAGTACCCTTCAGTACCTTGATTATTGCACCTGAAAATGCATCCTAGGACTGTTTTATAAGATGAAATATTCTGCATCCAGTTCTAAAGTAAGTGTGTGTGTGTGTGTGTGTGTGTGTGTGTGTGTGTGTGTGTATTGGTGGGAGTGGGGGGCCCACACACCATACCAAGCAATTCTCCAACACCAGCTGGGTGACGTACACTTCAATTCAAACCTGCCACTATCTACAAGGAGATAAATCAGATCCCACAGATTTAAGGGCTGTGTCACAAAACTTCCACCTGCCCACCCTATCCCCGAACACTTCAGATGCCAGTCACAAACCCAGGTTATCACCTGTTTTTCTGACCAACCAGCTATAGATTGAAGGTTTCAGCAACAGCCTCCATGAATTTAATTAATTTCCTAGAACTCTGAGAAAACAGTTCACTTACTGGACTATGGATTTATTAAGAAAGGATGTAACTCAGGAACAGCCAGATGAAAGAGATGCATAGGGCAAGGTATGGGGAAAGGGTGCAGAAATGCTTTGCCCTTTCCCCTATATTTCCCACCCAGAGGCTCTCTGACTCTGCTCAATTGGACTTTTAAGGAGGCTTCATTACATAGGCATGATAAATTAAATCACTGGGCACAGCCCTAACCAGGTTGGCTCAGTGGATAGAGCATCAGCCTGTGGACTGAAGGGTCCCAGGTTCGATTCCGGTCAAGGGCATGTACCTTGGTTGCAGGCACATCCCCAGTAGGAGGTGTGTAGGAGGCAGCTGATGGATGTGTCTCTCGATGTTTCTCTCTCATTGATGTTTCTAACTCTCTATCCCTCTCCCTTCCTCTCTGTAAAAAATCAATAAAAATATATTTTAAAAAATAAATCACTGGGCACAACCATTGATTTAATCTCTACCTCTTGTCTCCCCTCCCCAGAAATCAGGAAGTGGGATGGAAAGTTCCAACCCTGTAGTCATGGTGGGTCCCCCTGATAATCAGCCCCCATCCTTAGGAACTTTACAAGTCACCTCATTAACATAAACCCAGTTGTGGTGGAAAGGGATTGTTATAAATAACAAGGCATCCGCTTCACATGTATAGTTCTAAAGGAACATCAAGACTTGAAGGCAAGAGACCAAATATAAAAAAGTGCTGTGCTTCCATTGTTGTATGCCTCAGAAAACTCCCAGGGTTTAGGGAGCTGTGACCCAGGAACCATAGGCAAAGATGAAATATGTATCAGAAATATATTTTGGTTATCTGAATATGTACTTCTTATAAATGACAATAGTACCTATAAAACAATTCTAGATCAACTTCATCATGAACATTTCTGTGAGTTCATTTCACGGATGTATCATATTAAGTTAAACAGAAATGAAGCTCTCTCTACTACTCTTCTTATACAAACAGTTCTAAAATGGACACACATTCTTGCACATGTTTTTACATCAGATGTGGGTATATCTATAGGGTAAATTTATATGAATGTAAGTAACCGATCGAATGGCATGTAAATTTTAATTTCCACACATAATGTCAAATTGTTCTCCTAAGAGTCACTAAAATTACTACTCACAAATTGTCTATCAAAGCACGCTTGTGAACCATACACAAGATTAAATTTCTTTTTTTTTTTTTTAGTTTTGTCAATCTCATTAGTGGAAAAGCAGTTTTAATTATTTTAATACATTGGCTGAAGTTACCTCAAACTAAGTGGCTTAAAAGCACACACATTTATCATCTCATAATGCTGTAGGTCAGAAGTCCCTTTGCTCACCCCAGTCCTTTAACTAAGCTGCTCATAATCATGAAAATGAAATGTTGGCAGGAACGCATACCTTCCCGGAGGCTCTGCAGAGGAATCCATTTCTCAGCTCAGCCCAGGGGCTGGCCACATTCAGTTCCTTATTGTGGTAGAACTGTAGTCCCTATTTTTTTGCTGGCTGTCAGACATGGATTTGGTCTTTGTTCCGAGTGTCTGCCCACGCTGCTCTCTGTCGAAGGTGGGTCAAGTCCCTCCTGCTGCTTGAATCTCTCTGACTTTATCTGAACAAATCTCTCTGCTTTTAAAGGTTCACGGGATTAGATTGGGCCCTGCTGAATCTTTCAGCATACTTTCTCTAAAGGCCCACAACCTTAATCACATTTGCAAACTCTTTTTCTACACATAATGTCAAATTGTTCTCCTAAGAGTCACTAAAATTACTACTCACAAATTGTTTATCAAAGCACGCTTGTGAACCGTACACAAGATTAAATTTCTTTTTCTTTCTTTCTTTCTTTCTTTCGTTCTTTCTTTCTTTCTTTCGTTCTTTCTTTCTTTCTTTCGTTCTTTCTTTCTTTCTTTCGTTCTTTCTTTCTTTCTTTCGTTCTTTCTTTCTTTCTTTCGTTCTTTCTTTCTTTCTTTCGTTCTTTCTTTCTTTCTTTCGTTCTTTCTTTCTTTCTTTCGTTCTTTCTTTCTTTCTTTCGTTCTTTCTTTCTTTCTTTCGTTCTTTCTTTCTTTCTTTCGTTCTTTCTTTCTTTCTTTCCTTCATTATTCTTCTTCTTCTTCTTCCTCTCTCTCTCTCTCTCTCTCTCTCTTTTAGTTTTGTCAATCTTATTAGTGGAAAAGCAGTTTTAATTATTTTAATACATTGGCTGAAGTTACCTCAAACTAAGTGGCTTAAAAGCACACACATTTATCATCTCATAATATAATAGACTTACACATAGCAATTAGGGAACAGACCTCTCTTTGTGAGAGGCATTTTACATGTATATGTATTGTTTAAAGTGTATTAGACATCATTGTAGGCAGCATAGACCCCCACCCCCAATATGCCCAAAGTTGTCTAGGTCCTAATTACCCAAACCTGTGAATATCATGGTTCCATAGCAAAGGGCATTCATGTTGCAGCTGGAACTAAGGTTGCTAATAAGATGACCCTAAAATAGGAAGATTATCCTGAATTACACGCAGGTGCACTCAACATACACACAAGTGTTCTTAAAAATGAAAGAGGGAAGCAGCACTGTGGGTCAGGGAAATGGGATATGAGAAGGACTTAACCATCGCTGCTGTCTTTGAAGATGAAGGAGCCTTCAGGAGGAAGAGTAGCCCTGCCAAGACCTTCACTGTAACTCCAACATTGGACTTCCGACTCTCCAAATTATACAATAACAAAGTAGTCTTGTTTTAAGCCACAACATTTGTGGCGATTTGTTATAGCAGCAATAGAAAACTAATATAGGCATCAATTAAAGTGTTTTTAGAAAGATTTATAATGATGTGAAAAACACTTGTTTTATAATGTTGGGCTTAAATTGCAGAATTGAAATTCACGGAATTAAATATAACTTGAAAAGTGATAGTGTCCAAATTGATTGCAGTTTCATCAACTTTTGCAATCAGAAAATCTTAATATTTCATAGCAGAACATGGTATTCAAAGTTAGATTTTTTATTCAAATCCTATCTCTATTATTTGTTAGCTCTCTGTAGTGATTGGAAAGCTATAGAAACACGCTAATCCTTGGTTGAGCCATCCGTAAAATGGGGACAATTATTTCTACTCCATACAATTTTGTGGATTTTCAGTGAAATGATAGATATAGCCCAGTACATGGCACATTTTACACACATGGCAAATGTTAGCTGGTAGTAAAACCACTATCTTTATTCTTTATGGTAAACATTCCTTAAGGTCAAGCAGTTATTTTAAACATTCTCCCCTCCTTAGTATTAAACTAGTTTTAGGATATATTTCAGTTTTGGTAACTAAGGTGCATAGCTAATTGACACAGTGTCAGGTTGATGACCAGAGAAGAGTGGAAACTGTCAGGCAGTGTAAGGTAGGCGTTAGGGAGATGGCACCATCATGGGAGGGTGGGGTGGGCACAGAGCATTCTGGCTCCTCAGGATCCATTTACTCAAGTTTAATCAAGTCATCACTACCTCTTTATTTTGTCAACTTCTTCCTTCCAATTCTGTAATATTATAATTCCATGCTTCTTCTAATGTCTCCAATGGCAAAGACAATAGACTTGTAATGGTGAAGAGAATAGAATTGTGTTTTAGTGAAGGGAGTATGAAGCACCCAAGAGGAATCACCTGGAAGCTAATAACTGACCATACATATTGCAATGTCATCTAAAAAAAAAAAACAGACTGAGGGAGTTAGATACAACTTTCAATTCATCTAGTCTAACTTCCTTATTTTATTTATAACGATAATGAGTCCTAGTAGTATAAATGAATTGCCAAGGTTACAATGTTTCAGACACTAAGAATAAAGTTTGATATTTCTTCTTCTAGTAGCACACACTTTATTCTCCAGTGTTTATTTAGTATTTTATGCCAAACCCCTGACTTATGTTTGTCCTCCCATGTTGAGCTGTTCATTGAAAGCAAAAACTGCTCAGTCTTCTTTTTTGAGCAGAGCTGTTGGCTGTTATTTTGCCTGTAAGGAAGAATCCTGACCCATGGGGCAGCAAGAGGCATGTTGCTGCTGTCAACAGAAAGGGCATTGGGGAAGCGAGTGAAAAGACTCAGCAATATATAAAAATCCTTTACAGCAAAGTTCACCCAGGTGTTTCTCTCAAATTCCAACCCACTCCCTCCCGCACCTTCTCAAGAACAGGTGTGACCCCTGGAACATTAGTGAATCAGCAGGGGTAAGTGAAAGGTTATCCAGAGTTGAAGAGCAGCAGAAAATTGAAAAAATAAGCAGATTTTGTAAACAGCATCTGTTTTAGATGTGGGTTTCTAATATTTAAACAACATTCTATCTTTAGCTCTGGGAGAAAGAAATGAGTGACTAATCTTGATCTAGAAATTAGTGACATAAATAAGCATAAATTATGAAAGCTAGTAATTCCCAGGGTTATAGACATTATTTCAAATGAGCTATTTTAAAATGTATACATGTTATTTCATAAAATCATAAAGTCATCAGGATGAAATATATCACTCTGTCACTTAGACCAGTAATATTTACTCTAATTATTTTGTTCTCAATTTGGGGGGCTTTCTCATTAGAAATTATCATTAAAAGTCCATAAGCTTGTCTTGACAGTGAATAATGAGCAAATTGTCAGATTTTTGCCCATGCTGACATTTCGATTCTCTTCCTGATGGTTGTTGACCTCATTGGGTACACTTATAAAATAGGGATTGAAACCTAAAAGGGGTTGAAGACTTAAAAATAAACTACTATATAACCTGTCACTATTCTACCCTTAAGAAAGTTGATTTTGATGTATTAACTTTCCCTAAGATATTAAAAAAGAAAAAAAATTAAGTGATGAACATAAATATTAATACAAACACAGACCCTAATTGTCTTTACCAAAGCCTTGCCAGTTAACTTGAAATATATGCAGTATAGCTGGAAAAAATATAACACAGTTGCATGTTACATTGAGTTCAAAACATAAGCAAAGGATGAGAGCCTATTTCTTCTGCAAGAGAGAATACTGCAAATTTCTGAAACCTTTTCTCATTAGCTGGTTTCTAAGTACACTCAAACGATTTCAGTACTTTTGTTTTCCTTTTCAACAAATTAGGCAGACTTTTTCTTTGGCATTAAATTCAGATAACTGGAGTTCTTTATTTGAAAAAAAATCTATATTTTTAAAAAGTGGCTTCTCTGGCATATCCAAATCAATGACTGTGTCACATCAAAGCCTTCCTTCTTCTTGGTGGTTACATTTACTTATCAATATATGACTTTGGGAAGAATAAGGGAGAATAAAGTTAAAAACTGGAGGCATAAACTTTTAAAACAGAGTTGGTAGTGTAAGAAGATTGTAAATAAGGTATATTAATTGTGAAAACTTAAAGAATATTCTGATAGGAGATGTATACCAACAATGAAAAGCATCTTCTTTATGTCTACAGTGTAGGAAAGGGGAGGTGAAAAATATAAATATGTGTTACACAGGTATATGTGTCCATAAAATATGTGTTGAATAAATTCAGGTTTTTATTTGCAACAAATAAGTCAAATACTGAGATGACTGATTAGCATTCTTTCATTCTTCAGCAAGCATCCCGTTATCAGGTAAAAACAATCTAGATGTTTTACGTTTAAATATCAGTAATGGAATCATTAGTGTGTTATGGGTTAAATTGGGTCCCCTAAAAATTCACAGGGTAAAGTCTAACCCCCAATTGCTCAGAATGTACATTTATTTGAAAATAGGGTCCTTGCTCACACAGTAAATTAAGATGAGGTTAAACTGGAGCAGGGTGGGCCTTTAATCCAACATGACTATAAAAACTGGGAATGTGAAGAGGCAGACATGCCCAGAAGGAGAATGCCATGAGACCATTAAGGCAGAGATTGGAATGATGCATCTCTAAGCCTAGTGATGCCAATTTTCAAAGCAAACCACCAGGAGTTAGGAGACAGACATGGAGCAGATACTCCTTTACTTCCCCCAAAAGGAATCAACTGTGATAACACCTTAATCTGGGACTTACAGCCTCCAGAATGATGAGATGATAAATTTATGTTGTTTAAGCTAACCAGTTTGTGGTACTTTTTTGTTGTTGTTTTGTTACTCTCACTGGAGGATATTTTTTTCTATTGATTTTTAGAGAGAGTGGAAGGGAAGGGGAGAGAGAGATCAATGTGAGAGAGACACAAGGATTGGTTGTCTCCTACACACAGCCCGACTGGGCCAGTGATCGAGCCCCTTGACTGGAATCAAACCTGCAACTCTTCAGTCCAAGGGCTGATGCTCTATCCACTAAGCCAAACTGGCTAGGGCTGTTTATGGTAATTTTTATAGTAGTCCTAGCAAATGAATACATCTACACCAATCTCCATTTTCTAATATTAGCATGATGTCTAAAGAGATGGCATATTTACACATAAATATGAATAGAATGGAGACAACCCTGGGGCTTCTTTGCACTTAATAGTGAAAATTAGATGTATACATCTCATCATGTTGAGTAGAAATAGGCACAAAAAGAAAGCCATAGAAGCACATTAAAAGACAATACGCATGCCCAATGAAACACTTAGAACACTGTAACAATAGAACATTAATTTGGGGGATGTCAACACTTATGTTCCCCAGTTATATATTCATTATTTAACCATAATTTGGTAAAATGTATATAATTAAACACTGAGTTATGATAGTCAGAAGTTCAATAGAAAGTGGCAGCCATCGGCTGAGTTATTGTGAAAATAATGAAAGCTGTCAAAAGAATACAGATAATGTTATAGTAAAAGTCTATTATCTACATTCTCCATCAAATAAGCATGTTGTTTTTATATACAATTGTTATTCTTGCAGATAAAAATACATGTCCCTCTTCTCTATTACACATAAATCATTCTGAGTTCTTGGTCCCGAGGAAGTGCGGAAGTCAATTAACTTAGGTCAGAAGCATGGAGTAGTGGCAGTGGCAGGGGGGGAGGGAAGAGCAAAATAACAATTCAGGCTTATATGGAAATGTTGAATATAGATAAAGGTTTTCATGGATGAAATCTAAGAAAAGCAAACAGCCAAAACCAATCATTGCAATATACAAATAGCAACCACGATTAGTTGACCACAGTCCCTCATTCATTCAACTACTATTTGATGCATACTTACTCTGTACTTTTAAACTAGACACTGGAGATATAAGGATATACAACAAAGAGTGTCATTATCTTCATAGTGGAAAAAGAAGAAAATAAGTTAGCAGTCAAATGCATATAATGACTTAACATTTTTACAACCACTTAAAGAAAAGCAAGTGGTGACAGCTGCTCTAGATGTGGTATAAGGAAGGTCTCTTTGAAAAGATTTCTAAGTTGAGGTGTAAAGAAAGGTAAGAAGTGAGACAAAGATGAGGGAGCATAATTTATGATTGAGAAAAGAAACAATAACAAAACACCATCAATACAAGAGAAGTCTGTACTTCCTGTAAATGCCATATTGAAAACGGAACTGCTTTTCCTGAATTAAGAGGGCATTCATCTGAGTTTGAAAGAATATGCAATAATATTCTTATACAACATATGAAATATAATTTTAACATGTTGGATATATTCTATACCACATAGGCCCACATAGATGCAGGTCTTAATTGTAATTAATTCACTACAGTATACCTTGGGCTTAATAAATGCATCTTAATAGGTCATGCGTAATTTATCCTTAAAATATTATAGAGTCCATGCTTCTTTCAAGATTTTCAGCTTATAATTAAATGTGCTTAAATTTTGCACACACTATTTGATTATTTATGTTTTGCATATGAGAAAACTGAGGCAGACAAAGTTTACACAAATTGTCCAAGGGCATAGAGCTAGTAAGTGGCAAAAGCAAGATTTAAAACCAGGAATTTGAGCTTTGGAGTCCCTGTTCCTAATATTCCTCTATGCTGCATTGCTTGAACTTTTCATTTAGTTTATTTCATATTTAACCAAATACATAAAAGTTCATAAAGTAGTTTTTCCTTACATATCACATTATGTTTTAACTATATTTCTCATCAATAAAATCAAAACTAAAAATATAAAGTCTTGTGTTTTCCAACCAGTTCATGCTCCCATCTCCTCATCTAAATGTAATAATTCTTATATTGCAGAAGTTCAGATGGAGGCCAGTCCAGACGAGGAGACTGTAAACACATCTTACAGGCAAAGTCAACATGCATTGGCTTTAATCCTCTGAAGAAAATATTGAAAGAAAACTCGGCAGCAGCATCCTGGGGATGTTGCCCTTATTCTCTTCCCTGTGTCACACTTTGTAAATTTCTGATATACTTTCCAAGTGGAAATCCCTATCTGAATCCTTTTCTATGTCATTAATTATATACAAGAAATTTATTTGGGGCCGGGACTTCATGCATTCCTTAGGTACTTATTAAACCTATATATTGTGCAAGACCTGAAGGCAGGTGCTGAGATGAAGACCATGTCTTAAAAAGTTTAGATGATTGTTGAAAAGCCAGCTACTCAAAGGACTGTAATAGAATGTAGAAATGAACTTTGCCAAAATGAACTTTACCTTGTAACTCCCTTTGCATTATGTAGACACTAGAGGCCCAGTGTATGAAATTCGTGCACTTGGGGGGTGGGTCCCTCGGCCCAGCCTGCACCCTCTCGCAGTCCAGGAGCCCATGGGGGATGTCCAACTGATGGCTTAGACCCGCTCCCTGGGGGGAGCGGGCCTAAGCCTACAGTCAGACATCCTTAGTGTTGCCATGGAGGCCAGGGAGGCTCCCTCCACCACCACTGCACTCGCCAGCCCTGAGCCAGGCTTCTGGCTGAGCAGCACTCCCCCTGTGGGATCAAGCCAAAAACAGCTCTCCGACATTTCCAAGGAGTCCTGGATTGTGAGAGGGCACAGGCCAAGCTGAGGAACCCCACCAAGGTTGGCCAGCTGGGGAGGGACCATCGGAGAGCTCCATGGCATGTCCGGCCCATCACATTCAGTCCCGAACGGCTGGACCCCAGCAGCAAGCTAACCTGCTGGTTGGAGCGTCTGCCCCCTAGTGGTCAGTGCACATAATAGCAACTGGTTGACAGGTCAACTGTCTGCTCCCTGGTGATCAGTGCATGTCATAGCAAATGATTGAGCAGCCTTAGCATATCATTAGCATATTACACTGTGATTGGTTGAACGGCCAGCCAGTCGACCTGATACTTAGAATATTAGGCTTTTATTATAGAGGATTTACAAATATAGCTTCCCATCACTGTTGTAAACATATGAAACATCATCTTCAATATGTTTTCACTGAAAGTTAAAAGGTTACACTTTATAGCAATTTTTGTGGTCCCTCATTGAAAATAGAAGTTGTTATTTAAATACTAGAGGCCCGGTGCATGATATTTATGCATGGGAGGGGGGAGGGGCTCAGCCCGGCCTGTGCCCTCTTGCAATTTGGAACCACTCACTTCTAACCACTCGCCTGCCTGCCTGCTCACTCCTAACCACTCGTCTGCCTGCCTGCTCAGTGTGTGTCATAGCAACCAGTTGTTTCAGTCATTCTGTCATAATGGTTGCTTAGGCTTTTATATATAGAGATATCCAAAATAGCTTCTGGGTAGAATGCTTCAGAATACTGCACATCTACCTATGGCACATACACATCTCCACAGTAACTTTTTTTGTTTTTCACTGTCTTAAATCAACATATTGATTTCAGAGAGAGATATATAAAAACATCAATGATGAGAGAGAATCATTGATCAGCTGCCTCCTGCACTCTCCCTCCTGAGGAATGAGGCCACAACCCGAGCATGTGTCCTGACCAGGAATCAAACCTTGACCTTCTGGTTCATGGGATGATGCTCAACCACTGAGCCACACTGGCTGGGCAGTTTTTCACTTTCTTTCTTTCTAAAATTATGAATATATGAAGTTTAAATACCCCCAAGAGCTGTGGCTTATTAATTATGTTTAAATTGTACATTTTAATTTATATATTTTACATCTAATTTATAATTTTGTGGTTGCTTTTTTAACATCTACAAATAAAATTTGAAGAGGCATCTGCCTTTAGTTTGCAGAAATAAAATAAAACCTTATTGAATTTTACTGTTGTTGTTAACAAGGTGAATTGATTGTGTCTAGGAGAGACTAAGAATTTATTGGTATTATAAGATTCTCTAAATTTAAGCGAGTTTCATCATTGGTGATGAGTTTATGTGGGAAGGCAGAATGTTAGCAGCATCTTAGTTCCACTCAGAGCTATACTTAAATTTAGTTTGTTCAAAATTAAATAATGGATAGCTAAATTTCTTTAGTATAAACAAGAATATCAATTCCAGCCTTCAAACAAATTTTACATATACAATGAATTTTAAGATACTGATTACAATTTGGCTACATTTACTAATAGTAAATAAAAATACTTAAGTTCTATTATAATAAACTTTTATGTTCACACACAATAAAGAGTCAAAATTATGCCATGTTGTAAAAACCCAATCTCTTTCATTTAAGCAATTTCTACTTCAATCTTTTTTTTTTTCATTCATCAACCTAAGCTCTGGAGAATTTCTTTCTTTTATGAATGGATTTTTGAATATACCCTTTGAATAGAGATTAATACTAGACTCATTCTAATAGCATTCTCTTACTTGCAGAAAAAAGACAACCATTTAATATTACATTTAATTGCATTAATACTGAGAAGAAAGACCACTAAAAGAAGTCCCAATTTAAATTTGTTTTTTATAGTCATTGCCTCAATAGCTTTTTTAAAAGTAAGATTTCTGAATACACAGACTTGTTAACATGGTTACAGATGCCTTGGGGTTTGATTTTCTTTCTGCCAAAACTCAGACAATTAGTGTAAGTCATTCAATGTCACTATCCTTAATGTTTTTACATTTGAAATAAAAATATAATTTACTATATATAGATCTATGACACAGGAGTAATACACACACACACACACACACACACACACACACACACGAGTGAACCAATATTTTGAAATATTATCAAGGCAAAGAAAATAAAGTATTATTTTTTTCTTTGTTAGGGGTCAGTTGGTTGGGAAAAAAGGAAGAAATATTTTTCTAAAGTCTCTGTATTGGGAACACATGCAGAGAGGTACTGGGTTCTCTTTTGGGAAACGTAGCAATCGCCTTGATTATTGTGACAGTCTCCTTCTCTCTGTGGATCCGACCATGTTTCTGTACACAGAATCTCTCCAACCACACAGTACTACTGCATTACTGCAAGGGTTACAGCTCATCAGTTGCAGCATAATGAGCAACATCCTATAGAGGAAAAGTACCCAGTAAAGTTTGTATGTTACTCAGGTAATGATAAAAGAAATAGAGGAAAGGACAGTCAGGTTCTCAAATGGAAGATGACAACTGTTTTATGGTAACAGGTTAGACAAATACTGAGGCATCCCATAAATAATTAAAGGGAATTAAACAAGGTTGACTTCCTGCATTTCTGGGAGCCAATTCCAGCATGTCAGCAAGGGCTGAATCATCTTGGAATGGCAAGGGCATTTCCCAAACCTGAAAAGGTATGATTGCTTATTGCCAGACAGCTCAGGGAATCTCAATCTACATGTTATTGGCTCCTACTGGCTAAACACCTGAACAGCCATAGGCAAATTCTTCCAATCTGACAATGGATTGTATATATGAAACCCTACCCTTTGATGTGTATATCTACCTCACCTTAGGACAAATTGTGTTAATAAAAGCAAGGGGTCCTGAGACGAGGATATCTTGGTTTTCTTTAGCTAAGTCTTCTCTGACTCCCTATAATGCCTTTCAAAATTATGTTTCATCTCTGGACTCTTTATTAATTTATGCACAGCGCCTTCTCCAGATTTCTGAAACCTTCTTGATGCTGGATCAAGACCACCAGCATTACTGCATTGTAGGTAGAAGCAACACTTTGAAACTTCAGGCTCATATAGTCATATTACAATTCTTATTATTATTATCACTAGAGGCCCGGTGCACAAAAATTTGTGCACTAGGGGGGGGTGGGGAGGGGGTCCCCCAGCCCGGCCTGTGCCCTCTCGCAGTCTGGGACCCCTTGGGAGATAACAACCTGCTGGCTTAGGCCTGCTCCCGGGTGGCAGAGGGCAGGCCCAATCCCTAAGTGCAGCCCCTGGTCAGGCTCAGAGCAGGGCCGATTGGGGAGTTGGGGCACCGCCCCGTCATGCACAGAGCAGGGCGGATCGGGAGGTTGCAATGCCACCCTCAGTCACGCTCAGGGTAGGGCCGATTGGGGGGTTGGGGCACCGCCCCCTGTCACACTCAAGGCAGGGTCGATGGGGAGGTTGCAGTGCCACCCCCTGTCACTCA
>NW_005360641.1:429432-432684 GCF_000412655.1 Myotis brandtii
AGCCTCATGTTCGCTTCCAGCTGCCTGGCTGCCAGCCGCCATCTTGGCTGACAGTTAATTTGCATAAGGATATGCTGATTAGCCAATGGGAAGGGTAGCGGTTGTACACCAATTACCATGTTTCTCTTTTATTAGTGTAGATTATCATTTAGATTCTATGACTTATGGGGACTACAAATGTTATAATAATGTTATGGTCATAAGGAAACCCCTCTAATGTGTGGAAATAATTAATGTGTGAAATGTTTGCTGTGTGAAGACCCCAATACTCTGTAATTTCTAAAATGTGGTGAATGCCTCACTGTCTTGATGTGAATGCCCTGAGCCCTTAAAGCGTAAACACCCTCCTCCTAGCAAAGGCACATCGTCAGGCCTACACTGATAAGACACAAGTTGTTTACTACTGGCTATATAAGCATCAGATTATTCTTCAGTGGATGTCTCCTGCCTGAAGAGAGGATGACTCCACGTCACTCCGTGAGACAAGCCCCAGATTGACTACTCTGCTGTGTGAGCCTGAACCAACTGCAGCCGCCTGTCTGTCTCCACCTTTGTTGTCCATCTTTTGGTGTGCATCGCCAGGCAGCCTTTGCTGGAGCCTAGGACCCACTAGGAATCTTACTTAATAAATGAGTAATATGCAAATTAGTCATCACTCCGTCATTCCATCACAAAGATGGCTGTGCCCATAGCCACAAGATGCAGCACCCAGTCCCCTCAGCCCCGCTGCTGAAGTGTCCAGGCCTGTTGGCCAGTCAGGTGGCGGAGGAGGCGGGGGGACTGAGGAGCGGAGCAGGTGATCGGAGGGGGCAGAGGCAGAGCTGGCAATGGCAGGGGTCTGGGAGTCCCCTGCCCAGGCCTGCAGCCTCGGCCAGAGGCCTTACATCTAGGCAGGGGCAGAGCCGGAGGTCGGAGTGAACTACAGAGGAAACACCTTTTCTGACCGCTCATTGGCTAAGCTCCCTGTATGCCACTGGTAATATTCTTAGTAACTTGGGTAATAAGAATCCAAAAAGGTGATCTAGGGTTTTTCTACCACACTCCTGGAGAAAAAAAAAGGAAGGTCCGTTGCTGGAGGGCTAAGAAATGTCATATCCTGCCCTAGCTGGTTTGGTTCAGTGGATAATGCCTCGGCCTGCTGACCGCAGCAGGGTCTGGGTTCAATTCTGACCAAGGGCATGTACCAAGGTTGCAGGCTCCTCCCTGGCCCAGGCCCAGGTCAGGGCTCATGCAGGAGGCAACCAATCAAAGTGTTCCTCTCACTTTGATGTTTCTCTCTGTCTTTCCCTTTATCTTCCACGTTCTCTAAAAATCAATGGAAACATATCCTCAGGTGAGGATATAAAAAAGAAAAGAAAGAAAGAAATGACATATCCTATGAAAGACACATCTTGAAAATGCCTAAAGAAAGTTGTCATTTTTTCATGGTGAAGGGACTGGAGTCCGTGTTGATGAAAACACCTTGGTGGCTGCGGTGACTGGCAGTGGCTGCAGCAGCGGGGTGATGGGGCTGGTGCCTTCCCCTGATCAGCCAGGTCACCTCCCACAAAGGGAGGCCAGATTACAGCTTAGGCCTGCTCCCCAAGGGGAGCAGGGAGCGGGCCTAAGCCATCAGTAGGACATCCCCTGAGGGATCCCAGTATGTGATGGGGGCAGGCTGGGCTAAGGGAACTCCCCCCCAGTGCACAAATTTCGTGCACTGGGCACCTAGTCCTATACAATAAAAGGGTAATAGGCAAATTGACCCTAACAGTAGAATGACCAGGAACCACAGGTCACTATGACATGCACTGACCACCAGGGGGCAGATGCTCAATGCAGGAGATTCCCCCTGGTGGTCAGTGTGCCCCCACAAGGGGAGCTCCACTCAGCCACAAGCCCGGGCTGATGGCTACGAGTGCAGCGGCCCATGGGGAGCAGGCCTGAGCCATCAGCTGGACATCTTTCAAGGGCTCCTGGACTGCGAAAGGGTGCAGGCCGGGCTGAGGTACCCCCTCTCCCCCAGTGCACAAAATTTCATGCACTGGGCCTCTAGTAGGTAAATAAACCTTGTGTGACTGCATACTAATTTTGTCTTGTGTGTTCATGTGTTCTGGTTCGGCTCAGCTGTCTAGACATTGAAGTACCAAGGGATAGGCTGTTATTGCCGACTCCTGGTCACCTGCGTTTGTCCCACTAAGTCTAGACAGATAATTAATTAATTGGGGCATAATTGGGACAACAGATCAGCTGCAAAAAACAATGTAAGGAATCATAAATATTGGGAAGGAAATAATTGAAGATAATCTCATATATCATGATTAACTGAAGAATAAAACTAACTGGAAAAAACAAAAGAGACCGTCTGCTTTTCTAATATGTCAACACTGAACTCTTTTGTTATTACTATGACTATTTGCCTTGCAGAAGCGTGCAAAGCTAGAGACACCAAAGTGGAACAACAAATCTGTTCTCTCTCTTCCTCTTCTTGTCTCTCTCTCTCTATATATATGAGAAACAACTATTCCATTCCTAACTCTAATCTGCTTATATGTTTGCACAGGGAGGGAACCATGTGTATACCGCTTTGGCTTTTATGGCCACCAGGCTCAAAGACATTACCAAATACACTATGGTTAAATAAAAACTGTAATGAGGTGACAAGAATGAATTTCCTCTGTTGTTGTGACTACACAAACCCTGAAGAAAAACAGGATTTACCTGTTTTTTCCCTTGGTTTTCTCTCTCTTTATATTTACATCATCTAAAGCCATCATTAGTCACAAAAAAATTCACATTGAATTCTGAGATAGCTACTCTAGTGAATCTTTGCATGTTAGTACCTTAACATAATAGAAGGTATTTGTTATACGTAACAACGTCCATTGTGGCTATTTCTGGTTAGCAGGGAGGTACTGCTGTAAGAGGAGGTATTTTCTTGAATAGACTCAGGATTCTGGCATTCTCTGTTGGCACCGGATTTTAACCTTTGGGAGTTTCCTCATGTCACAGTTCCCTCCATGACTACATCTGAAGTGGGCACTGAGAACGATACCCTCTTTGGGAGATGGGTGCGTCCTTCTGATGCAAAGATTTAAAGCCCGACTGTTGTCTGTTGTCTTAGAACTACCAGTTATTTAGATGCAGCTTCTTTTCTTTCTTTTTTCTCAGCAACATATTCTTAAAAAGCTTAGTAGAATTCTGATCATTTGCTACTAGTCAGTTACATACCAGTAAGCACAACAAAGTTCTTTCCTAGTTAAAATTTTTAAG
>NW_005360641.1:432721-445304 GCF_000412655.1 Myotis brandtii
ACACCAAAACTTATGTCTCTTGAAAGAATTACCTTAGGTGGGAAGGAAACTTCCCTACTACAGTATTTGCCAGAAGGCTGAAATTCCCTCTATAACAGACATCTTAATGTGCCTTTGCCATGAAAAGTCCTTTTCTTGTATTGTCTTTTACTATTTAGGATCTAAAAGCTTTTGCCTTTTCCAAACATGTGTGACCAAAAATTTCTCACCTCTCTTCTTTCAGCCTCTGCTCTGAAATAAGTTAGTTCTTGCACTTTCTTCTTGTTTAACACCTTGCTAAAACATTAAGTAACAACTAACAAATTATCTCACCTTTTCCAACTGAAAGGAATTCTAGGGACAAAATAGGCATGTTTAGGGAGTCTTAGGAATAAAGAGGGTCCATGGGGGAGGAATGCATAGGTGAGGGCGTGGGGCCCCCAGAAGGCATACATTCACAGAGAAAGAAAAGTGCCACAGGGAAAGGGGAGAGGAAGGCATGCATTCACAGAGGATAAAGAAAAGTCACAGAGTGTGGGTAAAAGGAAACATACTTTCACAGAGGACAGAGAAATGTTGACAGATGCTGGAGAGAGGGAAACATGTTCACAGAAGATAGAGGAATGTTGCAAGATGAGGAGGGGAGAGAAAGGGGACACCACGTGGGTTTTGGACATTGAAGCTGATATTCTACAAAAGAGTGACCAATTAGCAAAGCACAGGGTCATAAAATAGGAAAGGGTGCCCTAGCTGGTTTGTCTCACTGGATAGAGCAACGGCCTGGGGACTGAAGAGTCTCAGGTTCGATTCCGGTCAAGGGCATGCACCTTGGTTGCAGGCACGTCCCCAGTAGGGGGTGTGCAGGAGGCAGCTGATTGATGCTTCTCTCTCATCGATGTTTCTAACTCTCTATCCCTCTCCCTTCCTCTCTGTAAAAAATCAATAAAATATATTTTTTTAAAAATAGGGAAAGGGTCCAGTTAGAAGGGAGCATGAAGAGACAAAGAACTGCAGCATTTACAACCCTTAGAAAAAAGGGGGCTTAGTGGGTTACACCCTATGGGAACCCGTCCTTACATGGGAATTTGTATTTTCATCTAAAAAATTTATACCCTTTTACTAACAAGTCCTTTTAGTCCACAAATTTTATTTTTCAAACTTCGTGAGGCAAGAACCCACAAGGGTGAGATCCACTCCCTGAACCCCATGTTTCAGAACCACTTCTCTAGAGTTACAGATTTAAGTAGGACATGCTTTGTCTTCTGAATTATTACAGATCGTAAATGGTTTTTCAATATTTTGCCCCTACATAATATAGATCTTCAAATTTTTAACCTGCACTTGCTATTATCTAATCATCTCAATTGACCTCTAAGCAATGGCAACACTCCACTTCCTCTGCCTATTTATGATTTAATTAGGTTAAAACTATCTGAAGTTAAATACCAAACAGATTAGAGTTATAACAGACTACAAGTCAATTTTATAGGTATAACATTTCAATGCCAGCATGTCTGACTGTAGATTAAATGATTTTTCTACACGCCATGAGTAATTTACTCCAGTTCTTTCTATTCTCTGGCTCCAAATCCTCTAGTTTAGGGCCAAATCCTCTTCATTCAAATTATCCAGGTAGCCCTAGCTGGTTTTCTCAGTGGATAGAGCTTCAGCCTGCGGAATGAAGGGTCCCAGGTTCAATTCCAGTCAAGGACACATGCCTGTGTTGTGGGCTTGATCCCCAGTAGGGGATGTGAAGGAGGCAGTTAATCAATGATTTTGTCTCATCATTGATGTTTCTATCTCTCTTTCTCTCTCCCTTGCTCTCTGAAATCAATGAAGATATATTAAAAAAATTATCCAGGTAATAGAGAAGGAACAGATAATTCTTAAAAACCTTGGGCATGAGTGACAATCATTACTCCTAGTCCCATTCCTTTGCCAAGGGCTAGTAATGAGGCCACATATAGGGACAAAAAGGAGGTGGGCTAGATACTAGTAATATAGTCCTTGGCTGTGCCTTTGCTATAGAAATGGTAGGATTCTGGAGAACAAATACTGGCTCAATTTGTTGTGGGTTGAACTTTTTCTCCTCAAAATCATGTATTAACTTCTAACCCCCAGTATCCCATAAAGTGACTATATTTTGGCCATAACATTTTTAAAGACATGGTTAAGGTAAAATGAGGTCAATAGGATGGTTCTTAATCTATATGATTAGTGTCCTTATAAGAAGAGGAAATTTGGACATAGAAAACACAGACACACTTGGAAGATTATGTGAAGACAGAGGAAGAAGATGGCTGTCTATCAAGCCAAGGAAAGTCCGAGAACATATCCTTCCCTCATAGTTCTCAGAAGGAACCAACTTTTCTGACACCTTGATCTCAGACTTCTAGTCTGCAGAAATGTGAGAAAATAATTTTTTTTATTTGTTACCCAGTCTGTGGTACTTTGCTATGAAAAGTCTAGCAAATTAGTATACCTTACATGTAAAAGATATGACAATAATCAAATTATGAATATGTTTCAATTACAGTGAGAGCAGTTTGAGTTCTTATTCTAAAAGACAAGAGGACAAAAATACTGTTAGATACATTTTAAAAAGATTTCAGCCCTGGCTGGGTAGCTCAGCTGATTAGAGCATCATCCCAATATACCAAGGTTTGCAGGTCAGGGTACATATGAGAAGCAAACAATGAATGAATAAATAAATGGAACAACAAATAAAAGTCTCTCTCTCTCTCTCTCTCTCTCTCTCTCTCTCTCTCTCTCTCCCTTCCCTTCTCCCTCTCACTAATATCAATCTATATAGTAGGTCCTTGGGTTACATCAGAGATCCATTTCTACTACATGATGTAACATGATTTTCACTATAAGTTGAAACCCACCTACATAAGCACCTATGTCACTCACATGGAGCACATACACAGCAGTAATGAAGTGAAACAGTAAAAAAATTAAAAGAAAGATAACAATTCCTGACCTTTACTTTGGTAAATAAATAATAAAAAACATAAAGCACATATGTAGATATGTTGAAATGATGGAACTTTTTTTATATATAAATGAATGGGAGATGGCGACGTAACCACAAAACGACATGCGTCGAGTCCGACATAACCTGAGGACTGTCTGTAACAATAAAAGAGTAATATGCTACTTAGACTGGTATCCTTCTGGATGACCTTCTGGACAAAGCTGGGCTGCGAGGGAAGCCCAGGCCTGGGTGCTTGCCCATGGCTGGAGGGAAGCCCAGGTCCCAGGTGCCAGAGGGAAGCCAGTGCCAGCAGCTGGGGTAAAGAAGGCCGACTCTTACCTGAATTTTATGCATTGGGCCTCTAGTAAATAAATAAAAGTAAAAATAAAAAAGGTTTCAAATATATATACATATATAATAGATATAACAATATATTAAAACATACGTAAAACAAAAATTCCCTTAATATAAACATATTATATTTATATGCCTAAGAGACTGTTTGACTGGTTGACTGGTAGCTATGACACACACTGACCACTTGGGAGCAGATGCTCAATGCATAGGCATGGAAACATGGAACAGACTGATGAATCTCAGAGGGAAGGGGGAAGGGGGGAGCACGGGAACATATTAACCAAAGGTCTTATATGCATACTGAAGGCCCGATCCGTGTTCCGGTGGGGTCCCTTGGCCTGACCTTCAGGGATGGGGCAGAAACCTGATCTCTGAAATTCCCCGAGGGATCCTGGATTGCGAGAGGGTGCAGGCCAGGACAAGGGATCCCACCGGTGCATGCATCTGTGCACCAGACCTCTAATATATATATATAGATAGATATAGATATAGATATAGATATAGATATAGATATAGATATAGATATAGATATAGATATAGATATAGATATAGATATAGATATAGATATAGATATAGATATAGATATATATAGATATATAGATATATAGATATATAGATATATAGATATATATATAGATATAGATAGATAGATATCTATATAGATAGATAGATAGATATCTATATAGATAGATAGATATAGATAGATATATAGTTTATACATTGTATTTTTATAAAAATTCAATTTTTAATGTCAAAGAATAATGCATTATTTCTTATCCTGGCCAGAAGGGTTACATAAAACCCTCACTATCATCAGAATGTAGAAGTCACATGTAGGGCAAAGAAGCCTACTCCATGAACACATAGTGATCCCCAAATCCATCTTAAGGTTTGTATCTTTCTGAGTAGGTTAACCTCTCATCTGAAAATCCTGTATTGACCTCACCTCAAGCTGTTGCTTTTCGATGGACGGCAAGTCTCAAGATCTCTGTCAGTAGTCATCTGGCTAGGAAGAGAGAAAACACTTTCAAAAATTATAATAGAAGGAATTATTTCATTATGTAGGCAGTGGAGAATCTGAAGGCTACACAGGGCTGAAGAGATAATCCAGAACTGAAACAGCAAGAGGCTTCTACCTTGGCCTCTTCCTGAGAGGTAAACAGAGGTAATGGTGTTCCTGCATCCCAGGCCTTTGTCAAGGAAAAGAAGCAAAAAACCCAGGTACTTTGATTTTTCAATATCTTGCTGATACTGGAGTCTGGGAAATAAAATATGTATTAGTAAACCCTCCCAGAGTTGCCCATTGAAACAGAGTAGATCAAGGAAGAGGAGAGAAAAAATGAAAATAGAACAGTCCTCCTCTCTTGTGTTTTGGCATCCATTCTCACTATTTTATCCATGTTCACCTGACATGAGTCAACTCTCTCTCATGTAAAGGAAGACACCCTTGTTCCCTCTCTCCTTTCTTCCCTCCTCCTCTGCCCCGCCCCTTCCCAAGAGAGCACAAAGCTCCATTAGTCATTGCAATAATCACACGTTTAAGATGTCCATGTGATAAATTTCCCCATGAGGTTCAGATGTGGCTCCTTTTATTTTCATAATCTCTGAATTTATAAGTCACTTAATCATTTCCAACATTCCTCATCCAAAATAATAGAATGGAAAAGGAGAAAAATACTGAAACTTGGTTAATATATGTAGCTACCTAACAAATCTATGTATAGAAGACACAGTCTTATTTTTCTAACTGGTCATATAGCCATCTTAGATAGTTAATCTTGGTAATAGAGACCAATCCCATGGCCAGCAAAGAAATGCCCTTCTTAATATATATTTTCCAGTGACACAGAAGTGCCCCAAATTCCTAGGAGGCCTTTTTCAACCTCAAGTTGAATAAGGACCATTGTGGAATAGATTCCTTTCTTGGAAATCTATACAAGGGTAAGCAAAACTAGGCTTTCAGCTATTTGTATAAAAAATATATGTAATACAAAAATAAATAATAATACAAGAATAAACTGTTTCATGTACTCTCAACTGTAAACCTACTTTTGCCCACCCCTGTATATCTTGAGCAGCAAAGTACAAAGTTCAGATGGTTATTATTTACAATGGCAAGACTATGAGAGGGGCCACTGCCATTTCTGCTCAACAGTCCCTTAAACTGTGTAGTCTGCCTTTGCGAGAACATTATGGCATTTTGGTCACACTTAGATATGAGAACTCAAAGCCATAGTGTATTTTTTTTTCCTTTATGAAATCATAACTGAGTATTTTGTTGGCCATTGCACTATCTTTTAGGCCATCTGCTTCTCAAAAGAAGAATGGCTATCAGTAGGAAAAGGCTTGGCTTTTCTTTAGTATACTAGTATGTGCTGTGATTCTCCTTCGGTGCTGTCCAAAGATGACCTACAGTATTTTGACACTTTGAACAACATTGAATTTGCAATGCCATAAGGACAAAATGGCGCCTCTCTCTCTCTCTCTCTCTCTCTCTCTCTCTCTCTCTCTCTCTCTCTAAGATAGTCCTTACTGTGACTGTCACTATTGCAGAGCCTTCTCTTGCACCAGGCCTCAGAAAAAAAAAGAATAGGTTTGCCTATCAATTTACTAAGATTCCTAATAAAAGTTACACAGCAAATGGTCAGAACAGCAGACCTAACTATAGCATGTGTTGCTTCCAAAATCCAAAACAAGTATTGTACCTCTTTCCTAGTGATATACAGCACAGAGTAAAGCATCTTTCCTTTTCTATTGAGAAAGAATGCTCAATATTCTCCACCATTAAAGTCCTAGAAAATGAATAAAGTGACAGGTTCCTGAATATTTGTCATTGTTTCCTCCTGCACTTTAGTTCCAGCACACACATCTATCTAACTTGGGCTTCTAGGGCACCTAATACATCCTGTTCACCAGATCCAATGTCACATCATTAATATAGTAGTGTCACTTAATATGGGATGTCTAAATAATCAAGGTCCTTGAAGATTATATATTGGCACATAGATGCAGAGTTAAACTAGTCCTGGGGAATAAGTATTAAGTTGGATTTCTGACCCTGTCACTGTTTGTGATATTTTTTTTTGACTGGCACAAATAGAATGAATTTTCCAGACCCTGATAGCTACCAGGTGCCAGGGGAATATACTGATTTACTTTATCAAAGATCCTGCATCTCTGTCCTCAACTGCAATTACAGGTACTATCTGACTGCTAGATCCATTTGGTTTTTCACCAAACAGATAATGGGAAAGGGCTATTTAATAAGAACATCATTTCTGTGTTTCTCAAGTCTTTGAAGGAATTGCCTGAAATTTTCTAAGAATGTGGAATTGCTTTGTTTTACTCTTTTGATATGGATGACAATCCTAGGGGTTAAACTTGGTTCTCTCAGAAATTATAGCCCTCACTTCATGAGTCAGGAAGCCAGGATTATGCCCTTTGAGAAATGTGTCTATTTTAACATTTCCTTCAAGAATTCAAGAGGTAACTTCAAAAAACGTTGGCAGACTTACCTGGACTTTTATGAGATAAGCCCAAACTTGACATTTTGGCTGCCCAAGGAGTAAGGACCATTTAGAATGACTATCAAAGAAATATACAAAATATGAGTATATTTGTTTTCTAATACACAGTCACCCTAATAAATGGTCACAGTTCTCTTTAGTGACCATTGAATATATCATGTAAGTGTTGTAAGTTCTTTTTTAAGAATAGTCGTTCTTCAACTGTATCATGAATCAGGATCACCTAGAAGGCTTTTTAAAGGACAGATTTCTTAGCTCCAAATCTGAGTTTCTGACATAGTTGATCTCTAGTATGCCCCAGTGAATTTGCATTTATAATAAGTTCCCTGGTGACACTGATGCTGCTGGACAAGGGTCTATCCTTTGATAACTACTGCTTAACAAATTCAAATTTGCCTTTAGTCATTGGGGTTCTGGATATATTAATTTCCTGAAATCTGAAAACTGAGGGAAAGCTCCTGGCTTTCGATTTGAAGTTTCAAAAAGGAGGGTAACTTATATGTCTTCCTTAGTTATCAGGACTTTGGTTTTTACCATTGCATAGATAAAATATACTTTAGTACATGCCCATCTAATTTATTACTGAGGACCCAGTATTCTGTTAACCACATATACAATCCCTGCAATTCAAAATGTACTGTTCTCTATTTCATGAATAGCATGCCCATGTGAGGTGTCTGTGGAAGAGACGTTATTTGATTTTGAGTAAATTTTTCCTATGTGCCTATAAAATAACACTGAATAATATAATTTCTCTATAGCAAATGTCCTTAGTTATATCTAATGTATATTCCTTTATAATTGTAATAGAGCAAAGAAAGCTCTCATACTTTCCTTCACTTTTCTTACTACAGAGGCATCAAGTTGGTTCTCAAAATCTGAGAAAAGCTCAGGGATTTAAATGTGGTAGTACACCAATGTTAAAGCATAGCTTGTCTTTTAAAAGAGTCCAAAATATATTTAGACTCTCTATATTGTGATTATACTAGGTATGTGTTGATTATTAGAAAGTATGCTAAGTTTTTTCAAGCTGATATTTTATCATTTTTAATGGTGAATTTAATTATTAATTTTATAACAAAAAAGAACATTGAACATTATGTAAAACTAATATTTCATAGATTTAAAAGAGCTAATATAAAATTATAAATCAGAGGGAAGTGGGGGCACGAAGAGATGAACCAGAGAATTTATATGCAAATATGCATAACCTATGGACACTAGAGCTGTGAAGGCCTGGGGAGGGGGAAGGAAAGGCATAGAGGGGGTCAATGGGGAAATAAGGGGACATCTGTAGTACTTTCAACAATAAAGTAAATTAAAAATGAATAAAATAAAATTATAAGTCAAACTTAAAAATTAAATATAGTATTATAAATAACAAAACCATATATTTATTTCTGAAAATGAACAGGATGAGTATATACTTCTTGGTCATAAAAATTGATTTGTGTCGAAGACATGATATTTGCTTCTCAAGAATAATTCTATGTAAAACATCCGAATTTCTGAATTTCTATTTTATATCTGGAGCTATTTTATATCTGGAGTAGTAAGCATTTTCAGAATTCTGAAGACTAGATTGCAGTTTATCATATTTGTGAAAGGGGTTGAAATTATTTTATAGAAAGGTTTATGTAAACACTCAGTCAAAAAATTGGATTTCTATATTTCTCTTTGTAGTTCAAAGTTGCATAAGGTAAGAATGAATTGCCAAAGAACCTTAAAAAGAAACCGTAAAATTCCACTAAGAAAAATTGTCTTTCTGTACCTATCTTCAAGGTAAACCTTCATGCACTAAAAAGACATCACACCTTGGGGGCTATTTGACAGATAAGTAGAAGGCTGCCAAGTGGGGAGAATATCACTTCAAAATAAGATCTCAAAAAATGAAACTCTTAAATGTACAAGTAGACTCTTCAGAAGACCCCAATCTTAGGAACAGTTCACACAATAAAAAATAAAACATAAAACTGAAGGTAAGCAAATATAAATCTAATGAAATTCATTTTGGTAAAGAAATAGAATGAAGCACATTAGCATCTTCAAATTACATTTGCTTTTTTGCAATCATCCCTATATCAGATGGCACCAAATCTAGGTAACCTAATGTTTCCAAAGCTAGCTACTCATTACATGTAGCACTTTAAAAGACAAAACCCATAATAGCCTAAAGCTCAAAGTGTTAAAACCTAACTTTGCAATTACCTCCATTTCCTCCAATACTTAAATCAATTTTTGAAGACAATTAGAGTCTCTGGAACTAACATATATATTTATTTTCTATTTCTAGAAGTTTATATAATCGGTTTTTTTTATTATTGTATGATTTGGATGACAGTATTGATCTGGATTTCATTCTGTATATAAAGAACTCATGAACCCTTGTGTTATAAATTCTGCTTTTACCTGCAAGCACCATTTCCCTTTGTTATTATCCTTGTTATTATAAACAACAACATTCTTTTAGGGATTACCTAACTCTATCCTTGTTGTTCTATTGGAGGCCTTGAAAAATGATACTCACATCATCTGACCACTTAGTTCAACAAGAGACCATATGGGCCAGTTGGGCCCTTAGTAGAATTTTTAAATTTATTTTTCTCAGTTGTAAATTGTATTTGGAGATGTGGCTAATATGTTTTGTGTCCCATCTGCCTGCTTCCTCTGACCATGTTTCCAGGTATAGAAAGGAAGGCTACCTGAGATATCAAAACAACACACTGAGAAGTAGACACTAGAGATGAAGAGAAAAATACCTTGATGGTGTTTGAATCCATGATTCCATTCATCCCTGAGCCCCCAAATTTGCCCTTTCTGAGGTTATACATAAGCTAGTTTGAATTTATTTTACTTGCCCCCCTAAAGATAACCAGAGAGAAAAAAATGGGTTGAGATATTTTATTTAGCATTGCCTTAGTTTTGTATTCCTACTAGAACACATAAACATGAACCTACTGTCCGATATTGACACAGATCAATTATCTCATAGTTCTGGGGGTCAGAAGTCAGTGATTTGGTCATACTTGGCTACAAACAAGATGTCAGCATGCTGCATTTCTTTCTGGAGGCTCTCTAGGAGATGTGTTCTCTTGGCTTTTCAGTTTCTAGAAGCTGCCCACATTCCTTAGCTTGTTGACCTATTCCACCTTCAAAGCCAGCAAGAGCTGATGGAATCTTTCTCACATGCATCATTTTGAACTTTTGCCTTCCTCTCCCACATTTAATGGGCCTTATGGTTATATTGGACCCACTCAGATAATACAGGGCAATCTCACTATCTCAAGGTCACCTGATTATCAATTTTAATTTTATCGGCTACCTTACCATTTTACATGTAACAAAACATATTGACACATTTCAGGGATTAAGGCATGGACATCTTTTGGAAGCTTATTATTCTTATTACCCCAAGGAGCAAATTTCAAAACAACAGAAAGTAATATAAACAGTTTTATATTTATTTATAATTTTTCTCATTATTAATATTTAAAAATAAATCAGACAAATATGTAATGTAACATTGTAGAAATTCACATTAACCACAATCTGTAATAATAAAAGTGTAATCTGCTAATTAGACCAGACAGCCAAATGAACTTCCAGATGTCATTCTGGACGTCCTTTTGGATGAAACCACCATGATGGGGGCTGAGGCAGAGGCAGTTAAGGGCTATCAGGCAGGCAGGCGAGCAGTTAGGGGCGATCAGGCAGTCAGGCAGAGTGGTTAGGGGTGATGAGGCAGGCAGACGAGTGGTTAGGGGCAATCAGGCAGGCAGGCAAATAGTTAGGGGTGATCAGGCAGGCTGGTGAGCAGTTAGGAGCCAGTGGTCCCGGATTGCGAGAGGGATGTCTGACTGCCGGTTTAGGCCCAAGCCCGATCCTGGGCACAGGGATCAGGCTTGGGCCTAAACCAGTAGTCAGACATCTCCCAAGGAGTCCCAGATTGCGAGAGGGTGCAGGCCAGGCTGCGGGACCCTCCCTCCATGCACGAATTTCGTGCAACAGGCTTCTAGTACTATGTAATAAAAGGCTAATATGCAAATCGAACAAATGGCGGAATGATCTGTCTCTATGATGCGTACTGACCACCAGGGGGCAAACGTTCTATGCAGGAGCTGTCCCTTAGTGGTCAGTGCACTCCCACAGGGGAAGTGCTGCTAAGCCAGAAGCAGGGTTCACAGCAGGCGAGTGCAGTGGCAGTTGCGGGAGCCTCTCCGGCCTCTGCGGCAGTGCTATGGATGTCGCTGGGAAGCGGCCTAAGCCATCAGTTGGACATCCCCAGAGGACTCCCAGACTGTGAGAGGGCACAGGCTGGGTTGAGGGACCCCCCCACCCTGAGTGCACGAATTTATGGTTTTATAAAATAAAAGGCTTTATTTTTTTTTCTCCCTCTATTCCTATACATTTCTCCTAGTGATATTTCCCCCTAATACAATGTAGAAAATATGTAGCATAAAATTCTGATTTAAAATGTTGGCCATAGACAAAATCCTTGACATTTTCTATTCTTTCCACTCATGCAATGCTTGATTCCCTTCCACAACATCCATCCATATTATTCTATATTTGAATACTTCCAGGGATGAAGAGCTCATTATCAGTGAGTTTAATGGCTATCCAAATCCACGAGCATTCAAGTTTGCCCTCATGGTTGTACTCCTGTGGCTCTTCATGTTTTTCAATCTTTGCTGACAGAAGGAGAAAGAAATTTCTGCATTGATTCCTATATCCGATTTCCCGCAGACACAGCAGACTGCAGCTCCTGGGAGTCAGTGAGGAACACAGGCTCAGGAAGGGGCTGTGGGGTCATCAGCACTGGTCCCATAGTTCTTTGTTCTGTTTCAAGAGGAGAATGTAGAGGACTTCAGGGTAGGCCTTGTGCTTTCATTCTTTTACAGCAGGACAAGCAGCTTGAATTAGTAAGACTGGGTCTAACTGTGAAGTGTAGACACTCTTCTTCTATTGTACTATTTGAAACAATAGACCTTACAGATATATATTTTAAAGGAAGGTCAAGGTAACATTACTTTTTGTGATTTATTTTGCTTCTGTGTTAGAACTTGGACATCAACAAAGAAAATATTTTTTTCAAAGTGGTCATAATAGTAAATACAGCCAATGTGTAAGCTCTAAAAAGTTAGCACAATGCCCTAGCTGGTTTGGCTCAGTGGATAGAGCATCAGACTGTGAACTGAAGAGTCCTGGGTTTGATTCCGGTATAAGGCACATGCTTGGGTTGCGGATCAATCCCCAGGAGGTAGCCAATCAATGATTCTCTCTCATCATTGATGTTTCTGTCTCTCTTTACCTCTCCCTTTCTCTCTGAAATCAACAAAACATGCTAAAAAAAATAAAAAGTTAGCACAAAATATTTTATTATATTATATCAGGAGAAAGCACATACAAAAGAGGTTTTGGTCGTAGCCAGTTTGGCTCAGTGGACAGAGTGCTGGTCTATGGACTGAAGGGTTCCAGGTTCAATTCTGGTCAAGGTGGGTTGAGGTTTCCATCCCCAGTAGGGGGCTTGCAGGAGGCAGCTGATCAATGATTCTCTCTCATCATTGATGTTTCTATCTTTTTCTACCTCTCCTTGCCTCTCTGACATCAATAAAAAAAATTAACAAAAAAAGAGGTTTTATTATTTTTAAAATAATATATTGATGTCATATAACCTATAAATCCAACACTGACTAGATTTTAAAATATTCTTAAATGTATTTCTATCTCATCAGGAATCTGA
>NW_005360641.1:445526-446545 GCF_000412655.1 Myotis brandtii
ACTACAACATAAAATAAAAAACCCCACCCCCACCACCATTTCAGAAAATATTTTTAAAAGTTGAATGTGTCTATCATAGCCCCAATAAAACAAAAATAGCTAGATCTGATATCAATATTTGAAAGCTGATCCCAGGGACTGGGCTTTGATTTAGGAGCATCACACTCTAGATCTTAGTTCTGAATTAGCCACTTAAGTCCAGTGAATTTTGTATTTCAAATAACAGGCTTTGTAGTACAACTATATTTGGTGATTATCAAGGATCCTTTTTTCTTCTCCTTTCCATTGGTTCCCTTCAGAATATTTACCTATTTGTTGAATGCCTTTACTCTTGTACAACACACACACACACACACACACACACACACACACACACACACACACACACAGATACACACACACCCCACAGGAACACATTTTTTAAAACAAACAATTTAACATGGGATTCTTACTAGTAAACTAGGCCCTATTGATATTTGGGACCAAATAATTCTTTCCTAGGGATAGCGAGGAGGCTGTCCTGTGCATTGTAGCATGTTTTGCAGCATTTCTGGCCTCTACCCACTAGATTCAGTGACAATCTCTGGCCACTTGTGACAACCAAAAATGTCTTCAGATATTACCAAATGTTACCTGGGGAACAAAATCAATTATTGATTTCAGAGTAGTATCTGTAAAGATTTTGCTATATGAAAAAAATGGGAAATATTCTGATACTAGAGGCCCGGTGCACAAAAACTTGTGCACTCGGAGGGCGGGGGTCCCTCAGCCCGGCCTGTGCCCTCTCCCAGTCTGGGACCCATCAGGAGATAACGACCTGCTGGCTAAGGCCTGCTCCTGGGTGTCAGAGGGCAGGCCCAATCCCTAGGTGCAGCCCCTGGTCGGGCTCAGAGCAGGGCTGATTGGGGAGTTGGGGCGCCGCCCCCTGTCATGCACAGAGCAGGGCAGATCGGGAGGTTGCGATGCCGCCCTCAGTCATGCTCAGGGTAGGGCCGATTGGGGGGTTGGGGCACCGCCCC
>NW_005360641.1:447642-475008 GCF_000412655.1 Myotis brandtii
TGGCTGCCGGCCGCCATTTTGGCTGACAGTTAATTTGCATAAGGATATGCTGATTAGCCAATGGGAAGGGTAGTGTTCGTACGCTAATTACCATGTTTCTCTTTTATTAGTGTAGATAGCTAAAAAATAGCACAAGTCTTTTAACTCCTTGTACTATCCTCCTATATAATAAAGAGGTAATATGCAAATTGAATGTCATGCCCTCGCACAAGATGGCTGCCCCCATGTGGTCACAAGATGGCCACGCCCATGCTGGCACAAGATGGCTGCCCCCATGTGGCCACAAGATGGCTGCCCCCATGTTGTCGCAAGATGGCTGCCTCAAGATGGACAGCAGGGGAGGGCAGTTGGACGCGATTGGGTCGGCAGGGGAGCAGTTAGGCATCAATCAGGCAGGCAGGTGAGCAGTTGGGAGCCAGCAGTCCCAGATTGTGAGAGAGATGTCCGACTGCCAGCTTAGGACCACAGGGATCGGGCCTAAGCCGGCAGTCGGACATCCCCCGAGGGGTCCCAGATTGGAGAGATGCAGGCTGGGCTGAGGGACACCCGCCCCAGGGCACGAATTTTGTGCACCAGGCCTCAAGTACTTTATATAAAGTACAATGAGTTAGTGTCCTTTTTATTTCTGGTTGTGCATTTTTCTCTTTACTGAACTAAGCAATATAACCAAATCATAGATTGTTGTATTATTCTCTTTAAAACTTAAATATCAATTATTCAATCATATCTGATACCCAAATAGCTATTCTTCTTTATATATAGTTCTGGATAAAAATGCTTGTATTTTTAGGTTTTGTTATTTTAAATATATAACATTAATTGCATACTTATCATGGGCCAGGACCATACAGCCTATATGGTAAGCGGTTTCATGTATTGTTACATTTAAGCTTCTCCATATCCCTATTTCTAGGTATCCTTATTTTCTCTAATTTGGAATGCAGCTGAAGCCTGGAAATGAATTATCTTTGACAAGGTCTCACAGCTTCCCAATGCCAGGACACAGATTTGTAGCAAGGCTAATACTGTGTCAGAGTTGGCTATATTTCCACTTAAATTTCACCCACTGCAGACATGCTTTTCTCCCCAAGACAGTGAACACCACAGGCACAGGGATGATGGATCTTCTTAATCAATTTTCTTCTTCCTCCCTCACTTGCCAACCCCAGCATCTTGCATACAGGCCCCACTGAATTCAACTAATGTCCTGTAGCCAGGAATTACTTTGTATTTTTCGGTCTCCAGACCCCAGATATAATATTTTTCACCTTAGCCTCCTCACATTTCCACACTGGAGTCAAGAGACAAAGCTCACTGAATTTTGACAGCACAGCTTGGATAAGTTGTAATTTTAATTTTGTGGTTCTCCCTACTGTTGGCCTTCCTCTTCCACACTATAGTTCTTGCTGTTTTTAATAAACTCACATTGCTCTGCTGTGCACTTTAATCACACATGTGGAAAACACTAGGTTTCTTATTTTTATAAATATAGTCATCTTAAAGAAAATTTAAGTAAGCCTTGCTGAAATGATCAGTTGGAAGAGTTTGAAACACTTAAGAGAAATATGTTGTAAGTATAATACTGCAGTTCTAAATCAGAGACAAAGGAACTCATGTGGTAAGGAGTGAACTGAGCAGTACCTTGAAGCTTCAAAATTCTGGAAAGAAATTAAATAAAAATTATTGCTAGGAAGGGAAAGGTGTAAATCAACATATGAATAGCAATGAAGTAATATTTGGCTAAAAGTGACCTGAACAATGAACATGTGATTTCTCATGATAAGAAGTTCAGAAATGGGCAGAAGCAGGGCTGGTTCATAGGCTGTGTGAAGTCCCCTAGGACCATGGCTCTTTGCATATTTCTTCCTTGTGCCTCCACTGACTTGACCACATTCTCTCCTATACTTTTAAGATAGTGACAGCATTTTCAAACATCACAAACTCCAAGCATCATCAGAGTCATAAAACTATCCAAAGTAGTAAAGGAGACCCTTAGAGATCCCCAGGTTTTATTTTTATATTTTTTGTCACTGTCTTAAAAAATAGCTTTATAATAAATTTTGATACTCACTAGAGCAGGGCCTCCTATCTATTTAAAAAATTTTAAATTAAATTTATTGGGGTGACAGTGATTATGAGATTTTGTAGGTTTCAAGTGTACATTTAGATGATACAAGATCTGTATATTGCACTGTGTGCCCACCACCCAAAGTCAAATCACGTCATCTTACTACCCCTTCAATCCTTTCATTCTGGTAACCACCATACTGTTATCTCTGTCTATGAGCTTTTGTTTGTTTTTCTTGTTTGTTCATTTGTTCCTTTCAATTTTATATACCACATATGAGTGAAATCATATGGTTCCTAACATTTTCTGACTTATTTTTCTTAGCATGATATTCTCAAGGTCCATCCATATTGTTGCAAATGGCAGTATTTCTTTTTTTTTCTTATAGTTGAGTAGTATTCCATTGTATACTATACTCACTGTATATTCTTTCTCCAATCATGTATTGAGGGACATTTCAGTTGTTTCCATGTCTTGGCCACTGTGCATAATGCTGCAGTGAACATAGGGGTACATACATCTGTGTGAATAAATGTGTTCAAATTTTTGGGTAAACTGATAGAGCCACTATGAAAAACAGTTTGAAGGTTCCTTAAAAAAATTAGAATAGGGTTATCATATAGCCCCAGCTTTTGATCATAGAGGAAAATCTTTTTCAGAAAACCTGAAAGATTCCCATTTATATTCTATTGATCAGAAATTGGTTAGGTGCACACTTTAAACAAATCACTGGTAAAAGAAAATAGAATTACCATAAATTGTTACATAATTTGTTCATTCATTAATCAAATGAAGCTCCTACCTTCCCAGAGTCCATTATCATCATGCCACTAATGAAATTAAGGTTCTGTTAGCAAAATAGAAAAGGGTAAATGGTTGTTGTTAGTCAATCAATATTATTTACCAAATTTGGCAAATTTAATTCAACCTAATGTTATCAGGCATTAAATATGCAAGCACTGCTATCTAATGCTGACCTGCAAATAGTGCCTCAAATATGGTCTACTTCTATAATATAGGTTGGATTTGGTTCTGGAATTAACCATGGGGTAAAATATCTTTTATATATATAAAAGCCTAAGCAACCAAACAACCAAACGACTAGTCAACCAGTTGCTATGGTGTGCATTGACCACCAGGGGGCAGATGCTCAATGCAACCAACCTGCCACGGCGGCCAACCTCCTGCAGTCCCTCCCCCCAGCTGGCTGGCTGGAGCTGATCGGCCCGATCAGGACTGGGAGAGGCAGTCCCAATGGGCCCTGATCACCAGCCAGGCCAAGGGATCCCATCTGTGCACGAATTCATGCACCAAGCCTCTAGTAGGATAATAAAATAACTGCTTTTTCTGTCCCCCTAGTAGTAAACAGACATTTTAAACTTCACAGACCAGCAGAAAAAAATTAAAATGCTCTGTGGAATTGATTTCTAATTAAAATCAGGAAGTGGGTTGCTCTGTCCCATCCCAAAAAGAGCTGTATCATTATGCCCAGAAGCGGTGCCTAGGCATCAGCATGTTTTAGCATTAGCCCCCCAGATGATATCCAAACTAGGTTTGGAAAACACTGCTCCAAAGTAAAAAATACTTTGAATTACTTTGAATGTGAAAATCACAGTAAATGTGATAGGAAATGACAGGTGATTTTATGTAGCCTTCAAATTGAAGCACTTCCAGCCTTAAGACACTAAAGATACACGTTTTTCTCCTCCTTCGTTCTTCTTTTCTTCATCTCCCATCAACATCCTCTTGTACCACCAGCCTTCATGTGAGTGCCCTCTGCTCCCCGATCCTTCCACTACTCTTACTACCTGACCCACATTTTGAACTGTCCATAACAGTTCCTTAAAAACTTCCCTTATATCGTGATAGGGAGCAAAGTCATTATCCAAACCGTAATTCCTACTGTACTTTGCATGGGGTAAGAAATAAAAATAAAAAAATCTAGCACAGTTTGCTGATAGCTATGGATATGCTTCCTCCTTTGAACTAGTTTCACAACACTGTAATTAGAGATACAAAAGAATGCATTGGGAATGAGCTTTTTAATGAGGCTAGACTTTGTGAAACTTCTACATTGTTTATATAAGCAATTTATTGAAAGTAAGGTTTGAAGTTATTTATTTCATTCCAAAATTTTCAAGTCCTACAGTTTTTAACACATTTGCAGGCAAAAAACCAAGTAGTTCTCATCATTTGAATAATAATTACCCAAGCCAGAGAGGTAGCATCACATGTTTACCATGATCAGGACTATTGGGATCTAGGTTTTAAATGCCAGCTGTGTACCATCTGCTTAACCACGGTCAAGCTAATTAACCTCTCTATTTTTTGACAGATATGAAATGGGTATATCACCTCTTTTTCAACATTGTTGCAAACATTAAGCACAATAAAAGTTTATATTGGAGCACTATAAATATTATTACTTAATTATGTGTGTACTTAGAGACAAATAAAGAAGTGGTAGTCATTACAAAACTACAGGTGTAAGTTAGTCATTGATTTAGACACTATTTCAAGAAAAAAAAAAACAAGCATATCTCTTCAAATACAGCTAAGTAAACATCCATTTTTAATTGTCAAGGAAACAAATGCATTTCAAACCTTACACCAATCTATGTAAGGTTTTAAATGCTTTCAAATACTTAAGTTTATAAGGAGACAATAAATAAGATTATTTCCACCCAGGAATCAAGCTCTTGATGTAAGTACTTTAATCATGGCAAATTAATGTCCAGCTTTGGTTCATTAAGCCAAACACTAAAACAAACTCAAGGTTTCACTCAAGCTTGCATGACTACCATAGCCTTATGTAATTATATTTACCAAATAAAATTGTGGTCTTCAGTTTAGCCCTTCTACCATACTTTATAAAGGAAGGGTATATCCATATCTATGGCAATTAATATTGAGTTAATGCACAGTTACTAAATAATTGTGGTTAAATAATTAATTGTGAAGTAAATAATATTTGAATAAATGGATTTTGAGATAAAATGTAAATATAATTTAATTTAAATAAAAAGAGTGTGATAAACTTTTGACTAGATTATATCACCATCATTTATTATTCTAATTTTAATTCTATCAATTTTATCCTAAGGGTAATATTTTCTGTTCTCCATGGTAAAATTGGACAATGCAGTTTTTCATATTTAAATATACAGAAGCTTAAATATTGTTACCATAATACTTTTTCCCTGACCAGATATTGCCTTTAGACAAAAGTATAATATTTATGATTTTACTTCTGTCTCATATTTCAACCTCATAAATTTTATCACAATATAAGCATAGGTTATAGGCCTCCTTAGGGTATGGACGGTAGCTTTAGTCTAGCCCAGCCGTGGGCAAACTACGGCCCGCGGGCCGGATCCGGCCCGTTTGAAATGAATAAAACTAAAGAAAAAAAAGACCATACCCTTTTATGTAATGATGTTTACTTTGAATTTATATTAGTTCACACAAACACTCCATCCATGCTTTTGTTCCTGCCCTCCGGTCCAGTATAAGAACCCATGTGGCCTTCGAGTCAAAAAGTTTGCCCACCCCTGGTAGCCCTATGACATCTGTAAAGAAGGGAGGTAGATGGGACTTGGATTTGAAGTATTGATGGTTGTGGTTCTAGGGAGGTAAAAAAAAAAAAAAGGATTTTAGCCCCCAACACTGCTCTCTTATTCCACTTAGCAATACCAGCACAGCAACCTCTCAGCTTTGAGCTCACAGCAAGTGTGTGATATATTTCCCATTTTTGCTTTTAAAAGAGGAGCAGGCAATGTAAGTTATCCTTCTCTAACCAGAAATCTATTTTTAGAGCCTCCTTGCAGCAAGGATCATTTGGGCATCTTCTGTCTGTCTGTGAGGATTAGTTTCTGTCTCTCTGATTTGGAGGTGGAATGAAATGCCCTGGTCTTCCAGTTATTGTTCTAGGAAGACCTCTGGGTACCTTGCCAGGCAAACTGGCCAAGTCTCTAAACTCACAGCCTTTTCAAATTGATGGAAAGAAGCCTTGCCAAACTTCGAGGGAGAAGTATGTCTTTACTACCTGCCAGGACTTTCTCATCAGAGCTGTTCCTTCCATTTTAATCATCACAAACTGGAAGTTTGGGGAGCCCATGTTCTACCATGTCTATAACTCGCATTAACAATCACTGACATTCATTATTTCAAATTTCTGGGTTTCTTCAGGTCTTCATAAATATATCCCTTGGATAAGGGAGTTGATAAATGGAGTCTAGCTTCCAAAAAGTACCGCGATCATTTATAACATTACATACTGCAGCTTATTTTGTGCAAAGCCCTGGATATACTTCAAAAGTAAGCCAACAGTGTCTTATAAGAAGTCTTAGGCAAAGAGGCTATACTCTACTCATGACTCAGACTAAAATAAAATAAATCTGATTGGCAATGATGGCCCATTAAAACCATTAAAATCCACAGAAAATTGTATTTCCTATCAGATTTGACTCTCTGATAGGCCATGTCTCATGAAACTGCTCTCAAACCAAAAGAGCAACCTTGTAAAAGTAAGACATTCCTTTTAATCCTCCCCTAAGTCTATAATGTCTCTGGAAAACAAAATGTAGAATACAAAATTTGATTTTGAATTACTGTTTTATCCTCTTTTGATAATAATCTATGTCCTTATAATGATGGCACATTTCAACTCTTCCACAAGTCTCTTCTGTCTAAATACTGTATTGTCCTGTTTGCCCTGATATTGTCTACCAAATGAACTTCAATGGATAACTAATATCATGTAGCAAACTTACAATAAATTTTGGAAGACCAGCTACAGGGGGCAGAGATCAAAATTTTTATCAACCAATTCTGCAATAGTTAAGCTATGCCTTCAAAGTAATGGAGATCACCAATATTGTAGTCCCCCAATTGATTCCCCCTCCCCCCAGGCTTATAATTTGAATTTTCCATATTATGCCCAGCCCAATAAGACCCTACATATTCAACTATGAAGTTGTAAGGTGTAAAATGAAAATATGCTGAAAAAACACATTCTGTCCATTAAATCACTGAAAAATTCCCGTTCTAGATGATATTGTCTTCTAAAGGAGATATTTTGTTCTTTCTTTAGGATAAAGAGGTAACCTATTTTTAATTCTAATTAGGGGTTGACTTGGGTGGATGCTGGACTGCAATTTTGGCAAGGTTTAGTTTTATTCTAGGTTGTCACATTTACTGCTGTGTATTTCCACAAGGCTTTCCAATGGAGAGCCTGGTAATTTCTTATCTACGAAGACCTGAATAGCTAAGGGAGATTTATTTCTGCTTTTCAGAGATTTTAGAACCATTTAGCTTTTTGCCTAATTTGTCTTCAAATTTTGCAAATGCCATAAGGGAGAAACTGGTCCCACATGTCAGGTTCATCATTCCAGTCCTGTGTAAATGCTAAAACTTTGTTGTATTCTTGGGTCCCTCAGAAGGTCCAAGTCTAAAGTTTATAAATCTAGCTGCAAGGGAACCTGGGTGGAAAAGTGGCTATAGATCAGTGATGGAGAACCTTTTGAGCTCGGCGTGTCAGCATTTTGAAAAACCCTAACTTAACTCTGGTGCCGTGTCACATATAGAAATTTTTTGATATTTGCAACCATAGTAAAACAAAGACTTATATTTTTAATATTTATTTTATATATTTAAATGCCATTTAACAAAGAAAAATCAACCAAAAAAAAATGAGTTCGCGTGTCACCTCTGACACGCGTGTCATAGGTTCGCCATCACTGCTATAGATCTTCATTGTCAATTAGATCTTTCCTCTCTGACTTTCAATTTGTCTTTGTTTTACTTTCAGATCCTTGTCCTTCACAGTTATTTGTTCCTTAAATCCTTCAGATGTGGAAGATTACAGGCTACTTTAGAGAAGCTTTCAACCCAGCTCCTAACCTCCTATGAGCCAAACTTCAGCAAATATCTTGTAGGGAAAACCACCATGCATTGGAGAATTGTCAAAACTTTTTTTTTTTTTTTACTCTAGCTCTGCATAATCAGTAGAAGATTTGCTAGTAACTATGCCAGCAGGATCTCTGCATGTGCCAAACCTCAATCCTTAGTCATAGCCTACACCCTAATCAGAAATCTCCTGGGAAAAAGTGTCTTCAATCTTCAGACACTTTTCACTTTGGACAAGCATTGTTTCTTTGAAATTTTAGTCCATCTAATTATTTATTCATGAATAGTTATCTGGTGACTTTAATGATCTTATCTTAGTGTTTTATCTAAATGCTTCAGTTGTCCTTAATGAGTGTCAATTTGCCATAACCTGCTACTTCTACTACTTCTACTCAGGAGCAGAAATCTTACCAGTGAGTTAAAGGGACAATTCAGTGGAATTTAATTGATCTTATTTTATATAGTGTTTGACAACATCTAGAAACCTGCCATGCTCCAGTGATGCCTCTATTTCCTCAAATTCCTTCTTTCACCCTTATAACTAATTCTCTACTTATTAGAGTTTTGTGGAATATAACACCCTAAATTGTGACTATAGGAGTTAGGACAGGCTATCTAAAATATGCTGCTTTGGTATATTGATTATTTTGAGCTGTAGTTACTTTAAAAACAGTGAATGGAAGAAGAGCTTTTCTCTGAATTACCTTTATCTGCCTAAAGACAGACCCTCCAAAGGGACTCAATTGTAGTAAGTTCCCTCTCCAGTAGTTTCATCACCTAGGAAAGATTGACTCATCACAGGAGAGGAGACTAGAAGTCTCCATACAGCACACCTAGAGAAACTTTGTCACAAACTATCATAACTCCCATATTTTCTTCTAAGAGCTCATTCATCCTTTCTAAAATTCACTTACTCTTTCACAGGAAGCCTAAATTTCCCCCTCCCATTCTCTATTAAGATGGTATTTAAGTCTAAATTCTAAGCCATCTCAGGAAGTTACTCATTTTCCTTGGGTATCTCCCATGTGTATGCATGATGTATGCATGCAAATAAACTTCTGTTTCTTTTCCTCATTAATCTGTATTTTATAACAGTGATCTCAGCTAAGACCTCAGAGGGTGGGGAAAAACATTTTCCTCCCCTACACTATCCAATAAAGGTGTATATTTATCATGCCTTCTGATTCTTTCTTCACATACTTTATCTTTAGAAACCCCATCTTGAAAGCCATTTATTAATATCATCAATGGACTCAAACCCAGTGATTTAATTTGGGCCAGCAAACAAAATATGAGACATCAATATTGTTTGTATTAATCTACCATATTCTACAATACATTTCAGTCTTTTCCTTTCATAAAACTGAAAAATTATATAAAGCATGCAATAGGAATAATCTCATGAATCTTTGAAACCTTCACTGAAAAATAAATTGTTATATCTCCAGAAATTCAGCATTTAATTTTGACTTATTATTTCTATAGTGAGTTGGAGCTCTAAAACTTTCCATTTGGAATATTCATTTACCATAGGCCTATGCCATAGGGTAGAAGCCAACACAGGGTTTGGCCACTTGAATTCCTAAGTAATGCTAAGAGTTGGAGAAATAACCATAGTATTGTTGTTGTTTTTTAATTTGACTGCTTCTAACATGAGGTGAATTCTGTTTTAACATCTTTTATTACCTAGCATCCATAAACTCTCATTCAGATTGGCAGTTCAAAGTGGTAATTTAGGGTTCATAGAAATTAGTGTTAGCTCAGAGTCAGTATTTAATAGTCTTTGAAAAGTTCATTTTTTGTCCATGGTATATGTATATGTGTGTGTGTGTATATAATGAGTCCTTAGAAAAAAGAAGTTTCAAAAATATGTCATGATTAAGTCAGTCCCTTGAGTCAGATACTAGTCACTCTGCCTGAACCTGAATTCAGAATTCATTACTCTCTTACAATATGACACTGTCAAAGTAAATGACCCTCTTTAAGCTTCAGTTAACTTTGTTGATATATTGAACTCATCAACACCACCTGATCAATTGGGGTGTGTGTGTTTTTTCCAGTTAATTGAAATGAACCTGTGTAAAAATTTAACATACTACCTGACACAAAGTAAATACTCAATGCATGTCCACAATAATAGTCACTAATAATAACATGAAAAGGTGATATTTATGCTGCATTAAAGGGCTCCTCTTCATGCATGCCTTCCATTGATACTGACCACTTTGAACTAACGTCTAATCCTTTTTCTTTGCTAATCCTTTTGTCTTCACATCTTTTATTACAAATAATCAGGCAGTTTCAATTTCTACTTTTGGAAATAGTTTTTATGGAGGAGGACAATTGAGCTGCAATTCTTTTAACCACATGTTTTTCTATTGTGAATGAAATAATATATTTAGTGTTCAGTTCTTCTGGGTCAACGACCTAGCGATTTCTTTCTCATCTAAATTTAGCTTTTTTCAATCCAATGTGACTCTTCTCAGCCCCCCACACCCAAAGTGTAAGTTTATCTTTTATTACAGGTATTGTTAACTATGTCATTTGATCCGAGTACTGTATTTATCTTCGATTTTGCTCTATCTCCAAAATGTAGAAGGCTAATTTTAGGACTATACTGAAGGGTTGAAATATATTATTTCTAAATTTACTTTTGCAGCAAATTTTCATGAATAATAGAATTAGTAGTCCTTCTCCATTATTGGGTTATAAACACTATCACAATGCAGTATTCTTAGAAAAGTATTTATATTGAAAAATCTGTTATATAAAGTTTCCAAAAAGTGATATAAATACACACCTTCCAAGTTACTAACTGAAATATACCTGAAATGACCTAGATAGTCTAGTTTTGTTATATTCTTAGTTTAAAAAATATATCTATACAATTTGATCTTTTGTACAAATTACTTACATTCACTAATACTATATATAGACATTCTACTCTAAATATTTTTTCAAAAAGTCTTGTAATTGCTACAAACACACACAGAATTGTATGTTCAATGAATGTTTCTGTCCACAGGTAAGTGGCTCTCCTTTCTCCATGTTCTGTTCTCCCATTTTTAGGTCAAGATCTCATACATTTGAACCTATAATCGGAGAATTTTTTACTATCACCACATCTGAGAGGAACAGATAAATGTGCAAGAACCAACCAAATTCAAATATAATTCAAATGCAAGTCAAGGGGGCTACTCAGAATATGAATGTGAAAACCATAGCAGCCTCAATTTAAGCAATTATTCATTATTTGGTATCTACAAAAATAATATTTAAAATAACAACCACAATAATTGTTTAAAATACTACTGTGCCCAACATGTATAGTGGCTTTAAAATTCACAGTAGCCCTGACCGGTTTGGCTCAGTGGATAGAGCGTTGGTCTGCGGACTGAAGGGTCCCAGGTTCGATTCTGGTCAGGGGCATGTACCTTGGTTGCGTGCATGTCCCCAGTAGGTGGTGTGCAGAAGGCAGCTAATTGATGTTTCTCTCTCATCGATGTTTCTAACTCTCTATCTCTCTCCCTTCCTCTCTGTGAAAAATCAATAAAATAAATAAAAAAAATTCACAGTGATAACATTACAATTTGGAGGAGATGATGAACTACCTTACATCATACACACACACAAACGTGCGCGCGCACATGCACACACACACACACACACACACACACACACACACACGGTACCAAATATTTACAAAAAGCAAAACTTTAAATCTCATAGCACAGACTATAGGATAATATGTTTATTATATTGAAGTAGCTTAGAATTTATTTAAAAAGATGCAAAATAGACAAATATAAAGGAAAATATTATACATGCACCTACACTGAAATTTAATATTTCCATACACCAAAAGTCATCCTACAATACTAATAGAACACTAATATTCATTATGGAGAAATTCTAATGAAGCTAAAATATATAAACTTTCCTACATACTAAAAAGTAGGATAAATATCAAGTATCCAATTATGTAATTGGCAATCATTATAAGAAAGAAATGGATTACTAAAAATCATAAAAATGTTGCTGAACTTTACTAGAAATAAGAGAAATGCAAACAAAAACCACAACAAAATACCATAACATACTTCTTAATGCTCCTTTCCTGCAATTATGGTAAAGCCTATGTTTTTCATGTAGGTCCTTTTTTTTGTTACCCAATTTATGTTTACCTTCCCATCTTACAAACCATATGAATAACAGTTTCTTTCTAGGTGTTGTCACCACAGTAACCTTCACTCCTGGAGGATAAGAATCTAAGTTAATATACATATTTGTTAAGATTACAAGTTTATTAAAAATTTCAAGATTGATTTCCTGACCCACTATGTGGTCATACCTGATGAATCATCTATGTACACTTGAAATAATGTATAATCTGTAGCTATTATGCATATTGTATTAAGAAAATTAGTTAGGTCCAGTTGATTTATAATGTTCCTGTTTATTCTTGGTCTGGTGCTTCAGGAATTACTGAGTGAAGTTAAAATCTCCAGTGTGATTGTGAACTTGTCTATTTTTTTCAATTTATATTTGTTAATTATTGTGCTTATTTTTAAAGCTCTGATATTACTAGTATATGCATACATATTGAGGACTGTTACCTTTTCCTAATGAACTCACTCTTTGCCATTATGAAATATGCCTCTTTGTCTCTCATGATATTCTATAGCCACACCAACATTGTCCTGCTTATCTTTGCATGGTATATGTTTTCCCTATACTTTTACTTTTGGCTTATTTTTTGTCATTTTAAGATAAAATAAAATTGAGACTTGCTCTTATTCAGTCTGATAACTTTTGTCTTATTGGGGGAGTGTCTTGTACATTGACATTTAATTCAGTCGTCACGTAATTGCTTTTTATTTTCATTCTATTTCTTTTAAAGTACATTTTCCTTCTAATTATTTCCTTCGATAATTTAAGTATCTTTACAATTCCATCTAGATTTGTCTATGTCACTATCCCAACTATTGGCCAAACATATTCTAACCTTTGAACATAGAACTAGGTATATCTCCATTCAGACTCTGTCCTCTTGCTCTTGCCCACCTGCACAGCTTCCACTTCTCTTCTCTTTTACTAACACATTTCAGCACCTCATCAGCCCACAACCCCATCCTCCTCAGTGGAGCAAGACCATTCTTCACTCACACCTCAGCTTCCTCAGGCCGAAGGCTGGAATGTATGTTTGGCTTACTTTATTTGTTTTCTTTTTCTTAAAAACCAGAGATGCTTACTCCTCTTTACACAAGGCCTGAAGGCAACTGAACCGTATATTTTGTCCAGATTTATAGATGTTTTCAACATCCATGAAGTCCCTAGCAGCAGGGGAAGTCAAGTACCCAGTAGTATGTTAGGGCTGGAAGAAAATAGTTCCAAGGGGCTACATTTCCAATGGATACTATCACCAGAAGAAGTTCAGACCTCACCCAAAACCCAGACCTTCACTGTAGTTATTTCTGGAGCCTACCTGAGTTCCATAGAACATATTTTTGGCAAAGAAACCCCTATCTCATGGTTTTATGGTGTGACATTGTGAAGAACAAATGGTCAATATCTTTCATCACAACCAGTATTTTCCGCAGATTCCCTTTATTGTTTCCAGGTCACACCCAAGAGTGACAGCCTTTGAGGAACCCAGTAAAGGGGTCAGGACAGGATGCCGAGATACAGGAAATGTTGTCACTAAAGTCAAAGGAGGGCCACATAGTGTTGGGTCTCTTTCCACAGGATGGGCATATGAAGCATCATGTCTCTCACTATAATTCAAGGTTTAGTTCATTTAAATTTAATATATTATAAATATTATTAGGCTTAATCCTTCCATTTTATTTATTTTATTTGTTCCATCTATCTGTTGCTCTTTTTTCCTTCGGTTAGATCAATTATGTTTCATGTTCTACTTTATCTTTTCTATTTTTATTTCAGATACACATTTTGTTTATTTAATAATGTTGTATTGATTGCTCAGGGGATTAAAACAGGTACAGAATAAATACAAAAGAATATTGCATTCTCCTCACCCACCTGTTAGTTTAACAATGGGTGAGAAGTTCTTTTATGAGTATTTTTAGAAGATGCCTAAGCAGGTCCTACATAATATATTCATTCCGACATTCTCCTCTCTCTGGACCACCGTCTATTGTCTATTTTATGCCATGGGAGAAGCTGACATTTCAAGCTCATTACTATAGGCCATCATTGAGTCCAAGTTCAGTTTGTCTTTAGCAGATTATTAAAACATATTCCCAGAACTTCAGCCAAGATATTAAAATTCTAATCCCTTGTGACCACTTCCATATAAATACAGCAATCCTACTGAGCCTTGTATTTCTACTTCTTGGTATAAGGCCTTTAGTATATAATCCCATGTGTACTTCCTGCTGACACAGCCTGGTGAGAGCTTGCCAGTCTTCAGTCTGTACTTATTGTCGCCATGTTCTTTCCTTATAATTGCCAGATGGACTACACTGGTCACAAGGGCAGAGCCCTTATGAATGAGATTAGGGCCTTTGTGAAAGAGGCTCCAGAGCACTCCCTTGCCCCTTCAATCATGAGAAGAAACATTGAGAAAAAGGCAGCTTGCAACCCAAAAGAGGTCCCTCCGCCAAAACCCAAATTTTCTGGCACCCTGGTCTTGGACTACCAATGTCCAGAACTCTGAGAAGTAAGTTTCTGTTGTTTGTGAACCACACAGTCTACAGTACTTTGTAATAGCAGCCCAAATGGACTAAGGCATTGGGTATCCAACTTAATTCATGGACACAGAGGAACCAGATGTTAGAATATATCCTAAGGCGAATCAGCATCACCATTGCAGACCAAAACAGTTCCCCTCACATATGTTTGGAGGAGCTTCCTCCCCTAGTCACATGATTTCAGTAGATTTGTGGTTATAATCTCTGTTTCTTCAGAATCTACTCAGATGTCTCTATCTCATAGTTTAGTGTCCCACTTCTTTTCTACCAAGTGTGATTCCTTACCACGAAAAGCCAGGGCAGAGTGAATATCTATTTTTCACTAAATCCGTGTAACACGCAGAATAATTACACATGCAAATTTTGCTCACCAGCATGTCTGCTCTAGATGAAAAGGGAGAAAGCAGAACATGAACAATCATCTGCCTGATGTCTCAATGCTCAGATACAGAAACAGAATCCATCAGTTCTGTACATACGCTATTTGTGAAAACTCAGTCACAAGCAACACTTTAGAGCAAAAGAACTAGGAAAATGCAGTCTAGCTGGGCAACTATTGTGGAGTTACCACTGTTATTGGGGAAGAAGAGAATAATTGGGCCATACATGCATATGGTACATTTATAGAAATTATGAAAAAACACAGTCCTAAACAAAGGAAGTACTTTAGTATTTAAGAGGAGGATGGAGAAAAATAAGATTAGAGATGGATATGCATGTTATTTTAAGTGTATTTATATTTCATATTTTGTATCTTAAATGATGTATTAGTTTACTATCGCTGCTGTAATTACAGCCAGCTTAGTAGCTCATAACAACACGGATTGATTCTGTCACAGCTCTGGATGTCAGAAGCCCAATCAAGGTGTAAGCAGTGTTATGTTTCCTTCAGAGGCTTGTGGGGGTGGGGGTGGATTCGTTTCTTCTCTTTCCCAGCTTCCAGATGGCACCTGCATTTCTCAGTCATGGCCCCTTCCTCTTCCTTCTAAGTGTACCAGTCCAGTCCCTGCTTTTATTGTCCTAATAAAAGGACAATAAAAGTTTTTGACATGTTTGCCTTCCTTTGCTTTTGACATGTTCGCCTTCCTCTTAGAAGGATAGTGTGAATGTATTGAACCCATATGGATAATTCGAGGTAATTTCCCCATTTCAAAATTTCAAACTTAATTTCCCCTGTAAAGTCCTTTTTTAGTATGTGAGGTAACATATTCACATGGAAATTGGTACATGGATATCTTTGGGGGCCCATTTTTCAGTCTATCAGCCTATTACAAGTGGCATGGTATATATATACTTTTTGTTGTGTTTTGTTTTCTTTTGTTTTGTTTTTTGAATATACCTCTATTACAATGTAACCATAAAATGCCCTTAGTAGAAAATCTGAATAGTTAGGTTTATAAACCAATAAATCTTTGAAACAATCCTAAAATAATGATAGGAAAGAAAATGGAAACTGTAACATCAACCATGCTTGTGTCCAATTACTGTCATCATATATATTGGAGTATGTATGATGAATAGCTACTTTAAAAATTAATTTAATTAATATGCTAAATTTTAATATAAGCAAAATAAACTTGGTAAAATATCATTAGAACCCCATCCTTAACTTATGGAACATTATCTAAAACTCATACAAAGCAAGTATAAGGAATGAAACTGCACACTGTATTTTTAAGGAAAGTAGGAGACATAAAAATATGCAAGCCTTAAAAATAGGTGTGAGGGCAAGTTACTTGAATGTTAAACAAACATTGAATTTCTGAAATAAACCACTCTCAATCATGATGTATTATCCTTTTAAAAATATTTCTGAATGTTATTTCTTGACATTTAATTAGGGATGTTATATCCATGTTCTTGAGTGATATTAAGCTTTAGTTGTCTTTCCTGCGACTGATTGAAAAGCAAGAGATACTGGCCTTAAAAATGAGTGGGCAGTTTCCCTCCCCTTGATGTTTTGGAAGATTTGGGGTAGAACTGATATTATTTGTTGCTTAAGTGCTTGTTAACATCACAGAGGGAAGACAATGTGAAGACACATAGAAAGAATGTCATGTGAAAACTTGTTAAAAAGTGGTATATAAAAAATAATCCAAGGTACAAATATTTCTTAATTATGTAAAATAATATGATTAATTTTATTTATAGTAGGAGAAATGCAAAATAGAAATGCATTATTATCCCATTTTTACTTTTCAGATTGGCAAATAACAACAGGCTTTGTTGGTGAAGGTATAGGGAAATAGTCATTCTTGGATAAATTTTAAATAATACAAATTCTATACATAACATCTTTGGCAACTTGTGCCTCCCCCCGCCCCCCCAAAAAAAGTCAAACACTTTGATAAAGAAATTGCATTTCCAAAAATTGATTATATAGCCTTCGCACAGATAGGAATGAATTATTTGCTGATTTATCTTTACAATTTTTTTATGATTGCAAAATAATGGAAATTATTTTAATGTCCATCAGTAGAAGACTTATTTAATGAAATATTAAATAAAATGTCATGACATAGGGCTATACAACAAAATAAGAAATCTCCATTCATATTGAATATAAAATAATTTCCTGGGTGCATATATAAGTGCAAACAACAAGATCAGAATAATGTTTATAGTTTTTGTCATTTATATTTAAATAAGAAAACATTAGTTTGTGTGGATATATATATATGTATATAAAATAAAATTATTATATATAAAATTTTACCAGAGGATGAAATCTTTAATAATATTGTTGGCCTATAATGGAGGAGCTTGGGTGGTTGAGGATAGAATATAAAATTAATTTTGGATATTTGTCATGTTTTTTATATTTTAAAATGTGAATATTAATAATAAATTATCTATAAAAATTTAGAGAGAATAAGATGTGGTATAATTCAACAATATTTTATTCAGCATGGCATCATATAGACTTATTTGGTTTAATTTTATTAATATAAAAAACTTATGTTGTTCTTGCTCTGAGTCAGTTATGGTTCTAAGCTTTTTGGCCTCTTGTGGGTCTGGTGATTGGCAGTCTACCAGAGTCACACAGTGTAGAGGGAGGCATTTATCCAGAGTGATTGATGCTGAGAATTTGAAAATAAGAGATACTTGCTACTAGCAGTTAATAAGAAAGAGGCATAAAATTTTACTTTAAAGGATTACATAGTAATTAAAGCCAATTTTTTACCTTGAAGGTGTCACAATCTAATTCATTACTGAAGTGAACATTTATAACCTTAATTAGTAAAGATTGGTCTATTCAGATTCTTTTACTTGGCCTAACTTATGAAAATGTGGTCTTTGGTTTATATAATGAAAATAAATTATTAATGATCAAATTTTGATAGTTTTGTGAGTCTTGAAAGTAACTGATAAGATTGGTATTATATGTAATTATTATATAAGATTATTGTAGAAAATTCTTGATTCTATGTATCTATATATTTTGCGATAAAGTGCTGATATGTCTATTCTGGACTCCTTTAAAGGAATATTTGTATAGTAAAGGGCCTTAGAAGTTAGACGTAGTATCTCTTAGGATAGAAGTCAAATATGTTTCCTAACCTGGTTGATAAAGTTAATGTGTCCTTTCAAGTAAAGGTTGGACAGAGTTGGCAGTTACCACTTATAAGATTGGTGTTTCCTTGACTCAGGGTTCCTCACCTATGACACACCCACTGTACCCACTGTATAGGCAACATCCACCCTAGACCCTCCTCTATATCTCCCACCTTGGGAATGGAGGACAAGAGGGAGCAGATGCTAACATAATGTTCACTCTGCCTGGCATGCTGCCCTTGACCCCCAGTCACCAGTCTTCTACTAATATCTATAAAACTGTGGCCAGCTAAATTGTAAGGTTGCATTAAGGTAAAATCTCATACCGTCCATCATTCTTATTCGTTGTTTTCAAATAACTTTTCTGAGGATAAGACACAAACAGGGACTCCTATTATGACAAATGATTGTATACTTCCTCTAACAAGGATCTAGGCATATCTCAAAACTTGATATGTGTAGTCATAACAAGACCGAAAATGCCAGGTACTTACACTATTTGTTAGGACAGCATTTTCTGTAAGGTATGTCTTCATGTGAGACACACCTGTGGAGGGAATCCCTCATGCTATGATTCTCTCTAGAATACTTGACCTTTTATTGCACTTCAGTGAGTTACAACCATCAAATGCCTATTGCTATTTAGAATAAAGCATTTATAGTATAGATCAAGGAATCTCCAAATGCTGGTATTTCACAGTTATAGTAAAGGTAAACTAAAACTATGTAAAGCAGCATTTTTATTTTAATTAGGAAAATTAGATTAATGATATTAAATCTGTAATTATACATTAATATTATGTACACATTTTTTGTTTTAAAATAAAAATCCCAATTATAACATTCACATTATCAAAGATAACCATTCTAGTAAATGTTAGGGAGATAAAAACAGTCATTTTAGGATGACCTTAGTTTACCAGTCTCGGATTTGAGAGACCTGCTCAGCAAGTGTCCCTGCAGGTTGATTTAGTGCTCTAAGAAGCCTGTGACTAGACTGTTGCTCACTTCAAGGCTCCCTCATTTGTTCCAAATTATCACAATTAAGGATGGATCTTTAAAGCTTCAATCATTACAAAAGAGCTGCATTTGGTTTCGTGGTATTCGGCTTTGGCATTTTAAATTAGATAGTTTTAGGGTATTTCATCTCCTTTGAAAAATTAAAACTGTAGTAATTGGTCAACAATTTCAAAGTTATATTTAAAATATTATACTCCTGGTTTATCAGAGCATTTGTATTAAGAAAATACCACAATAATGCACAAAGAATGTTCAACATTATGAACAAAAATGTTCATAAGTCCAGCTGGTTGTAGCTCAGTAGTTGAGCATCTACCCATGATCCAGGAGTTCACAGTTTAATTCCAGGTCAGGACACATGGCCGGGTTGCAGGTTCAATCCTGAGTAGGGGGCATATGGGAAGGAGTTGATCAATGATTTCCTCTCATCATTGATGTTTCTATCTTTCCCTCCCTCTCCCTTCTTCTCTCTGAAAAAATAAAAAGCCTTATTTATAACATACAAAAAGTAGAAATAATCTAAATATATCCAAACACAGGTAAATGAAGTAAATGAACTATGTTTTTTTATAGAGAGTAAATATATATATATTTTCCATCTGTGTGTATTGAAGAGTTTCTCTTTTCCCACTGATGCTCATCCAAAAGGGAGAGTCTGCTTATTTAAATAAATGTTCTCTTTCAATGTACTATAAACTTGTAAATACCAGAAAACCAACATCAGAATCCACCCCTCCCCCATCCCAACCTCAAGAAGTAAAATTGAACTTGTGCAGAGAATAATAATAATTCGATTTTGAAGAATAGTTTACCAAATGAGAAATTGACTATGTCAACAAAATCAATGTTTTATAGCCAAATGGACAGTAAAAGGTAGCCTATTAGTACAGAAAACTTTTAAACAGTAACTGCTTTAGTCTAGTCAAGCAACACAGAAACACCTGTGGACAAACAATTACCCATGCTAGCCAAAGCCAAGTAGGGTAAATAGATTTACATTCTCAGGAGTCCTTGAGAGGTATCTCAACACACCCTCCTTTTTCCAGGGTGGTGTCAGAGAAGGATATGTAGGAATCCAGGGTTTTCATCTCTGTTGGCAGAGAATGAAATCCCATCTCCTCTTATGGTGTTTGTAAAAAACACTTGGAGAGCTGGATTTCCATACTCACTGACCAGTATGAGGTTATGGTTCCACCCCCTTTGGGAATAGGGTCAGAGGAAGCCTGGTGGAGAGTCAAGGCTTTCACCATAAGCTAGTGATAAGAAGGCCACAGGGAAAACCAGGTTAAACAGAGATTTTTAAATAAAATCCAGAATATCAGGACATAATAAAAGTTGTCCACATTTCTATAGAAAACCACTTGTCATACCAAGAACCAAGATGATATTAAACTGAGAAAATACAAAGTTTTAGGCAAAAAAATAAAAAATAAAAAGCAAAAATAAAATAAAAATATTTTAAAAAATGAAAATTATTGAATTTAACAATGCTCAGATGATGATCTCAATAGCAAAATGGCATATAAAGAGGAAAGCATAGGTAAAGAGGGCAGATGAAACATTATAAATTATGTAATGCGAACGAAGAGTGGGGGGGAAAGGAGCATCAGAAATCTGTGACTCTGTCTTTGTCTTTTCAGGATTCTACAACAGAATACCATAAAACAGTGATGGCGAACCTTTTGAGCTCGGCGTGTCAGCATTTTGAAAAACCCTAACTTAACTCTGGTGCCATGTCACATATAGAAATGTTTTGATATTTGCAACCATAGTAAAACAAAGACTTATATTTTTATATTTATTTTATATATTTAAATGCCATTTAACAAAGAAAAATCAACCCAAAAAATGAGTTTGTGTGTCACCTCTGACACGCGTGTCATAGGTTCGCCATCAGACTGAGCAGCTTACTTCAATTACCTGAAAAAGATGTCAGAATGGATGAAAAAACATTGCAAAACTATATGCTTTCTACAAGAAATTCAGTTCCATTGAAACAATATAGAGAGGTTGTGGGTACAATAATAGAAAATATATATTATGCAAATATAAATCAATGGAAAAAGGGTATGTCTATATTAATATCAGGTAAAGTAAACTTCAGAGCAGAGCAAATTACCAGAGGCAGGGACATTACATACTGATAAAAGGGTCAATTCACGAAGAAGAAATAACCATCATAATTGTATATACATAAAAGAGAGCAGTAAACTATGTAAATCAAAAACAGATAAAACTGAGGGGAGGGGGGAATAGACAAATCCAAAATGATACTTGAAGACTGTAAGCACAGTCCCAACAGTGTATAGAAAAACTAAATAGAAGGGAAGCACAGGTATAGGAGAACTTAACACGACCAACCAACAGTATCTAATCAACACAATCCACTAACAGATGACTACATGTTCTCTACAAGTGCTTGCAAAAGATATATGTACCCATAGACCATATCCTGGGACAGAAACAAATCTCAATAAATATAAATAATTAACAACATATGCAGTATGTTCATAGAGTTCAGTGAAAATAAACTAGAAATCCATAATAGAAAAATAACAAAAGAATTTAAAAACACTTTGAAGTTACCCAACACATTTCTAAATAATCTATTATTCAAAAAAGAAGTCACAAGGAGAACTTTAAAAAAATTTAAAAACCAAAAAAATAGGTAACTGAATAAAAATTATTATACAGCCCTAACTGGTTTGGCTCAGTGGATAGAGCGTCAGCCTGCGGACTGAAAGGTCCCAGGTTTGATTCTGGTCAAGGGCATGTACCTTGCTAGCGGGCACATCCCCAGTGGGAGGTGTGCAGGAGGCAGCTGATCGATGTTTCTTTCTCATCGATGTTTCTAACTCTCTATACCTCTCCCTTTCTCTCTGTAAAATATCAATAAAATATATTTAAAAAAATTATTACACAACAACATATCAAAATCTGTATGGCATAGCTGAGAGTTTAAAGTAAAATTAATAAAGCTAAGTATCCTATATAATAAAAGCCTAATATGCTAAGTGTCTGGTCGTCCGTTCAACCAATCAAAGTATAATATGCTAATGATATGCTAAGGCCACTCAACTGCTTGCTATGATGTGCCACTCAAGTTGATATACAGGATTAACATGACCACCAGGGGACAGACAGTTGACTGGTCCATCAGTTGCTATAACATGCACTGACCACCTGGGGGCAGACGCTCTGACTAGTAGGTTAGCTTGCTGCTGGGGTCTGGCCAAAAGTGACTGAGCAAGATGGGCCGGACACACCCTGAAACCCTCCTGCAGTCTATCCCCAGCTGGACAACCTCCCACATCCCTCCCCGGCTCTGATCATGCACCAGTGGGGTCCCTTGGCCTGGCCTGCGCCCTCTCACACCCCGGCTGAGGGACCCCCCCCCCCCGAGTGCACAAATTTCATGCACCGGGCCTCTAGTATACAATAAAATAGAAGGAAAGCATCAAATTAATCTAAGCACCCTCCTCAATAACAATAAAAAGGAGTGAAATAAACCCAAAGAAGCAAAAAAAAAAAAAAAAGCTACTAGTGAGCAATAAAAATCAAGAAATGGAAATAAAAGGCATAAAGGTCAAGAAGAAATAAACTGTTTATTCTCAGATCACATGATTATCTACATAGAAAAGCCCAAGGAACCTAGGGGAAAAAGAAACAAGAAAAATCTTCCTAGAACTAAGAAGTGAGTTGAGCAAGGTTTTTGGATACAAAATACAACATTTAAAACAATTTTTCTATATACAGTCAATGAATATGTAGACAACTACTTTAGAAATAAAACTTACTATCACAAAAAAATAATGAAATACTTATGTGTAAATTTAACAATATGTTTATAGTACTACTATGCTGAAAACTATACAATGCTGATAAAGAAGTAAAAAAAAAATAACTAAACAGACATACTATGTTTGAGTATTGGGATTGCCAACATAGTAAAGATACAAATTCTCCCCAAGTTGATATGCAGGATTAACATGATTTCTATCAAAATCTCAGAAAATTATTTTGTATATATAGAAAATATTATTCTATAATTCATATAAAATGTGAATGAATTAGAATAGTAAAAACAATTGTGAAAGAGAATAAAGTGAGAAGAATCTGTACACCCAATTTTAAGATTTATAATAAAGTTACTTTAATCAAAACTGTGTATATTGGTGGGGGATAGATAGATAGATTAATAAAACATTAGAAATCAGAAATAGATCCACACAAATATGTATAATTGTATTTTGTTTTGTTTTGTTTGGGTTTTTTGGTTTGTTTGTTTTGTGTGTTTTTTTTGCTATGCTAAACATGAAACACAAATCAATGGATATGAGTAAAGAGTTCTTACAGTTAACATTAAACATATGATCAATAAATTGGAAAGAAAAGATAAATTGGGCTTCACTAAAATTAAAATTAGTTGTTCCGTAAGCAACCCAATTAAGAAGTCCCTATTAAAAGTCAAAAAAAGAGCCCTAGCTGGTTTGGCTCACTGGATAGAGCATCGGACTGGGGACTGAAGGGTCCCAGGTTCGATTCCAGTCAAGGGCATATACCTTGGTTGCAGGCACATCCCCAGTAGGGGGTGTGCAGAAGGCAGCTGATTGATGCTTCTCTCTCATCAATGTTTCTAACTCTCTATCCCTCTCCCTTTCTCTCTGTAAAAAATCAATAAAATATATTTTTTTAAAAAGTCAAAAAAGAGTAATATTGCAGAGAAATGATAATGAATGTATGTACACACACACACACACACACACACACATAAATAAATAGAGAACTACATACATATATACATGGATGTTTTAGTAGCTTTATTTATATTACTTCCAAACTGGAAAATACTCAGATGTTCTTCAACAGATGAGTATTTTAAAAAAATAAAATTGTGACCATTCCATACCGTGGACTACTTACTCAGTAACAAAAAGGAATGGAACACAGATACATGTAACAATTGGGATAAATCTCCTGGTCATTATGCTCTAAATAGACAAACCCAAGGTGGATGCTATATGATTGTATTTATATAACATTTTTGAAATGATAAAAGTATTGACAAGGGAAACAGGACATTTCTAGTTGACAGGAATTAACTAAGGTTTAGAGGTGGGAAAAAGGTGGGTGTAATATGGAATATGAGAAATCCTTGATGCAAAGGGAAGTTTATGATACTGTAATCTACAGTTTTACAAAGTATTCTCATTGGAAAAGAAACTATGTAAAAGATACACCGAATCTCTCTGCACTACTTCTCACAACTGCATGTGAATTTATAATTATTAAAAATAAAGAGTTCATCTCTATATATAAAAGCCTAAGCGACCAAATGACCGAACAACCTGCCAACCAGTCGCTATGACATGCACTGACCACCAGGGGGCAGATGCTCAACACAGGAGCTGCCCCCTACTAGTCAGTTCGCTCAGCTGACCCACAGGTGCCAGATGCAATCAGGACTAACTGGGCATGAGTCCGCGGCAGGCATAGCAGGGCCGGGATGAGCAGGAGTGGCAGACAGGAACAGCAGGTGGTGTTGGACTGCCCGTTTCGGCCCAATCGCCACAAACCATGCTGAGGGACCCCTCTGGTGCACGAATCCATGAACTGGGCCTCTAGTTTTTAATAAAATTGTGTGGTAATAACTTCCCTTCTACTATCTTTACCTTTCCTACTAATAGAGTCTCCTAAGGGAAGATGATAACATATGCTTGATTTATTATCATTAACTAGAAATCTAGTATGTTTATTTCTTCAAAATCCACATAATTTTTCTTGGATTTTAGAAAAATTTAAAAGAATACTTTTTTTAAAAGTACATTGATATTTGAAATTTTATTACAAATTGAATCTGCAGAGAGTATTTAAGAAATCCCAAAGTAATGTTTTTGAATACATATTTTCAATTAGGCCTCACAATTTTGGCCAGCTGAATTGAATCATTTCTAAATCCAACTTTTGTGTGGGTTAGTCTAGCCTTCAGTTCTAATTGAGTCAATCCCAACCTAATTTACAAATGAAGGGAACATTATTTTATTACTTGATTTTAGAGAATTTTTCCTGCAGTTAAATTTAAATACCACAAATTGTCATAAGAAATCAGTATTTAATACACCAAACTCCATTTCATTCTAAATGACATAGCAATTCAAATACATTTCAAGAAATATTGGAGAAATTATTAAACATGTATTTTCTCTCTATTACTAGATGACTAGAAAATTCTCTTCATTACATAAAATGTTAGCAGACTCTTCAAAATAGAAATGCATTTATTCTAAAACTCACAGAAACTAGCAAAAAGTTTCCTGAATTCATGTACCAAGTCTCATGTTTTCTCCCTGCCTTTTATTTAGTTTCCAAGACTACATCTGAAATTACATATGTAATATTTTTCCAATAATAAATATATTCTAAAATGCTCTTTTATTCAATTACAGACTTAAACATTAAAAAATAGTGTTCCAGTAACTTTAAATCACTTCCTATAACACATGGAAATTTAAACCTATTGAAGCATTTTGTAAGGGTTTGTCTTTCAAAGGGTTCTATGTTTAGAAATTATAAAGACTTATTTAATGTCATTGCTATACTTTAGATATACTAGTGCTGTATTTTAAAAGGAGTGTCAGATTTTATAAATCTATAAACTAAATGAGTATAAAACATCAATATAATGGGCATAGCTGAATGAGAGAGGGACAAAGAAATGGGGAACAAGGACTACAAACAATTTTGAGGTTGGAGTTCTTGGACTATAAATTAAGAAGTGGAGGAAAAATAAATAAGTTATAGGCAGTTAACAATTCTATATATCTAGAATTTAAAATAAAATATATAAACAGATAATCCTTGATATTAAGAAAAATAATCTTCAGACCTATTATAAGATATTTAGGGTTGAATGCCAGTTGAAGAATACATGTCAAAATCAATAAAACAGGGTGTGGTATTCACTTCAACAAAGGATCCTAATGACTCCCACCTCCTAGTATTCACGACTCTATGTAACATTCTGTTCTTTAGTGTAAATTAGTCCCAATAACTTACTTTTTAATAATAAAATATGGAAAGGGTGATATTATTTTTTGAGATTAAGACAAAAAGAGACAATGGCTTCCATCTTACCTGCCCTCTCTTGATGGGTTACTCTACAGAAGAAACTGCCACATTGTAAACTACTATAATTAGGCCAAGTAACAAGGAATTAAAGTCACTGTCTAAGACTCCTGTCAACAACTAAGGGATGGGGCTTAGAAGCAGATCCTTTCCACCATCCTTTAGAAGATACTGTGGCCCTTGACTTCAATTTCTTGAGAGATGTTGAGCCCACTAACCCACACAGTATTTATGATACATAGGAACTCTGGGATGTTTGTTGTTTAAGCCATTAAGTGGTTAATCTGTTAACATCAATAGATAACTTGTATACACAGGTAAAGCAATACCACAAAGAAAATAACTTTAAATATATTTATTTGAAAATAAAAATAAATAAATAAACTAAAATGTTTACATCACATCAAAAGTTGATAAAAGTCAAGAGAAAGGCAGAAAGAAATGCAACCATATAGATATTTTCATACAGGAGTGAAATAAATAGCAACAAAAAGATAATAAAACTGAAAGCTGGGCCCTGGCCAGGTGGTTCAGTTGGTAGGTGTGAAGTCCCATACAGCGGTTGCTGGGACACTGAGAGGCAGAACCTCTGGGGACGGGACTGTGAGCAGCCATAACTGCTCGCTCCGCCCGCCCTGTTGATCCCCTGGGACCCGCCCCGCCCAAGCTCTGCACAGAGGCATTTGCAGAATAGCCTCAGGCAAAGGCTAGATTAGCACCTCCCTAGAAGACAGAAGTTCTCCCACTGCAGACACAGCTGATTCTCACAGCCAGTTGGCCTGGAGGTCAAATCCCTCCCAGTGATACAAACAACAATCATGGCTTAACTACAACAAGACTGCGCACAAAGACCACAAGGGGGTGCACCAAGAGTGTCTACCTCAGGTAATTGGGACACTTAGCACAGAAAGCCACTCTATCGACACAGCGAAGCATAAAAAAATGCCGAGACAAAGAAACAGGACACAAATGACAGAA
>NW_005360641.1:476030-477123 GCF_000412655.1 Myotis brandtii
AATCGTGCACCTATGGATGAGGACAGTGGGTGGGGAGTGAGGGCGGAGGGTGGGGTGGGAACTGGGAGGAGGGGAGTTATGGGGGGTAAAAAGAGGAACAAATGTAATAATATGAACAATAAAGATTTAATTAATCAAAAAAAAAACAAAAACAAAAACAAAACAAAAAAAAGTGGCCTGAATTAAACATAAGTTGTAAATTTTATGCACTTTGATAAGAGCTAAGGATATGAAAAAAAAACATGGAAGATGGCAGCCAACAGGACAGCAGTGAGGAAGTGAGGTCACTGCTCATGTCTGAGGAGGTGCTTGGGCAAGGGGGCACAGCCAGTGACCTCATTTCCTGACGATGGAGCCCAACAGAACCTGGAACCCTGGTAACCAGGCAGCCACATTCTATAACGGCCCCTCCCATCTCACTCGGATAGAGACATTGGAGAGGACACCATGTTTTCGTGTTGTCTACCGGTGTCCCGAGGCTGATGCCTTAAGAGAGGCAGCGATGAGAGTGTGTTTAGTCGTGGCCGCTGCTGGATCTGGACTCAGAGCAGACGACGCCTGTGGCCCTTTTCCCGGCGGGACCCTGAGGTAACACAGGGAGGTTTTGTTCGGGCCAGGACACCACTCTGATCCCACTTGAGCAGCCGTATGTCCCCTCCCCCTGTGTTTGGGGGGTGGGGGATGAGGGAGTGATCCATGTGGGGAGGGTCTGTCCAGAACAAGAACAGGCTGGGTTCAAGGGTCAGGACCAGTCATGTTCACAGCCCGGGTCAAGGCTGGCTGGGTGGACGTGGAGTGTGGGTGGCACACTCTGCCCAAGGTCTATCCTGAGCCCTGGAGGTGAGTCTCATTTCCCCTCGGTGGATGTGTGTGTAGACACAGGGCTGGACCCGATCCGGGAGCAGAAGGTCCAGTGGGCAGAAGCAGTAGTGACTAGGGCCAGGCTTGAGTCCTCCCAGTCAGCTGCCAATCACCGTCATTACAGAACTCAACCCAGGCCAAGGACAGGGTGCAGCTGGTTAAGGAGGAGCAGCAGCTCCTCAATGATGAACCCCGCCCCACGCCCAGCAGGGAGGGGCCGGTGAGCCACACC
>NW_005360641.1:477189-511611 GCF_000412655.1 Myotis brandtii
GGGCCCATGGGGGCAGGGAGAAGGACTCCTCCACCGGAGCCGCCCAGGCCCCACAAGCCTCCAACCTCGAAGCCGCTCAGTCCCAACAGGCGGATGGCCATTCTCAGCTCTGTCCTGCAGTGCTGTGGCTGTGCCAATAGCACCAGGCTAGAGGATCTGGAGCCCAAAGAGGCAGAGCCCAAGGGTGAGAAGGTAGGGTGGTGGGGGTGGAATGGGTGGGAGGTCCAAGTGAGCTTATGGGGAGGGATTGTTGCCAGACACACAGGGAGCACCCCCAGAGCCTGGCCAGGAGCAAAGACTGGCCTCAGACCACCCACCTGCTGGACTTTGGGCGAGGAGGGCGTCCTGTGGTGGGTCCTGGGCTCTAGCTGTGTTCTGTGTTTGGGGGGCACAAGGGAATACTGGCATGTGGGTCACCATTTCTCCTCTCACAACTCCAGCGCCAGCCCAGGGGGCAGATGTGGCTCCTCCTGTAACACCTACTACAGTCCACCCTGAGGAGCTGGAGGCAGAGCTGGAGGCCTGTGCACCTCCAGAGCCTGTGACACCTCCAGCAGCCTCTCCAGCTGCAGCTGTGGAGCCAGGGCCGGCCCCCAACAGAACTGAGGCCCCACCAGCCCTGGTAGAAGAACCCTGACTTGGACCCCTGCTGGTTCCAGCCTCAGAGGAGGAGCTGCCTGTTGAGGGGCCAACTCATGGGCCTTTTGTTGAATGTTCTCTCCCTGTCCCAAGGGAAAAACTCGTTTTCCCCCACTCCTTGATATTTCCATTTTCTTTTCTGTTCTTATTTTGTTTTTATGTTCTCCATGGCATACTTTCTTTTTTGATCTTTTTATTACTTTGGGGTTTTGGGCGAGTTTTGCTTTTATTATTTTCTTTTTTCTGTTTTTGGTCTTCATCATTCCATTGTATAATCCCTTTTATATAATAAAGTTATCGTTTTTATTTTAACTGGTGCCATCCCTGATCATGAAATACATTCACGATGCTGAGCAAGCGTCACCACTCTCCTTGTAGAGGCAGTGCACATACCAGTACATCTCAGAGATGCCCTACCTCCCCAAAGTAGAGATATGCACTGTGAACTCTGGGGAGAGAGCACTGTCACCATTAGACTGACAGGCTTCTTGTCTAGTGGGGACCAGTCCTGGGGACAAAGTGAGGCAGCAGAGGCGCCAGTAGATTTTCTAGGGAGCAGTGGGGAGTCCCCTCCTTGGGGAGAACAGTTTGCAGGACCTGTCAACATTTTACAGGTGCACAACAGCCCCTAGCAGTGCTCACCCTAAGAGAGCGGTTCTCAAGCTGTGGGTCGCGACCCCTTTGGGTGTCGAATGACCCTTTCACAGGGGTCATTCGAAAATACATACTGCATATCATATATTTACATTATGATTTATAACAGTAGCAAAATTACAGTTATGAAGTAGCAATGAGAATAATTTTATGGTTGGGGGGTCACCACAACATGAGGAACTGTATTAAAGGGTCGCGGCATTAGGAAAGTTGAGAACCACTGCGAGGTCATCTCAATGATATTCTTGCACAAATTTTCAAAAATGCGTTTTTGAGACTACCTATCATGCAATGATGAAATTGCAGGGGATTTGAGAGGGGCTGGAATCCACTAATCCTGGTTCACTTGGAGGAGGGAAGCTGAGCTGTTGCTAAAGTTGGTGCAGGGGTCTCTATATGCTGACAAATAAAGATCTCAGGGTTCCTCTCACCTGAATTGAAAGGAAAATAATGAAATAGAATTTGATATACTAAAAGAAAATATTGACTTACCAGAAGAAGTGTCTCTAATTTCTGACTATTTTTCTGATAATCAACATGTTAATATAAGAAACATTCATTTTTTAAAATTCTTTCTTAGTCTTTCTCTTTTGATTTAGTTGGGTCATAGTTCAAACCTAATTTATTTATTTGATTTTCAAAATATGTGTTTCAAAATATTTTGTGGAAAATAAAAGAACACATTCTTTTTTTTCCCTTTATTGATTAAGGTATTACATATGTGACCTTATCTCTCCATTGCCCCCACTCATGCGCTCACCCCTCTGGTGTCTGTGTCCATTGGTTAGACTTATATGCATGCATACAAGTCCTTTGGTTGATCTCTCCCCCTTACCCACACCCTCTCCTACCTTCCCTCTGAGGTTGGACGGTCTGATCGAAGCTTCTCTGTCTCTGGATCTATTTGTGTTCACCAGTTTCTGTGGTTCATTATATTCCACAAATGAGTGAGATCATGTGATATCATTTTCTGACTGGCTTATTTCACTTAGCATAATGCTCTCCAGTTCCATCCATGCTGTTGCAAATGGTAAGATTTCCTTCTTTTTAGTATGGAGTTTCCTCAAAAAAACTAAAAATGGAACTCCCATTTGACCCAGTGACCCCACTTCTAGGAATATATACCAAGAAACTAGAAACACTAATCAGAAAAGATATATGCACCCCTATGTTCATAGCAGCACAATTTACCATAGGTAAGATTTGGAAAAAGCCTAAGTACCCATCAGCAGATGAGTGAATTAAAAAACTGCAGTACATCTACACAATGGAATACTATGCTGTGGTAAAAAAAAAAAAAAAAAAGAATTCTTACCATTTATAACAGCATGGATGGAACTGGAGAGCATTATGCTAAGCGAAATAAGCCAGTCAGAGAAAGATAAATATCACATGAGCTTACCCATTTGTGGAATATAATGAACAACATGAACTGATGAACAAAACAGATCCAGAGACAGAGAAGCAACCTCAGAGGGAAGGTAGGGGAGGGTAGGGGTAAGGGGGATAGATCAACCAAAGGACTTGTATGCATGCATATAAGCCTAACCAATGGACACAGACATCAGGGGGTGAGGGCATGAGTGGGGGAGGGGGTGTGTGGGAGCAATTGGAGGATAAGGACACATATGTAATACCTTAATCAATAAAGAAAAGAAAATTTTTAATTATAAAAAGAAATTAATGGATTGACACTGAACCATAAAAAGACAACAAATTATAATTAACTATGACATTTTAGCACATTCTACTGAAATGTCTTAAAAATGTATTAAAATGTATATTATATGATTAGGTTTTTGTTAATGGCTACTATTTAAATTTGTCTCACTTTTTTCCAGTAGTATTATCTCAAGAGTAGATATTCAGATATGTGTAAACTACAAATATATACCAAAATAAAATTATTAGGCAACAGAAAAGATGGTCATTAAAAACTGATTTTAAAAATGCCAAGTCACCAACTTCCTCTTCATCCTTCTCCTTCACCATTTCTCCTGCATCTTTATTTTAATATCTTCCCCAAAAGAATAAAAATTTCTTTGAAAAATGTGTCTTATACTTCTTTTTTATCTCTGGTATTTACCTTAGTATGTAATCAAATATAGATATTCTACTAAAGATTATATCCTTTTCTGTTAATTAATCTTAGACCATTTGATAAATATAAACTTGAAAAATTTAAAATTGGAATATATCAGAATGGCTTCAGTTTCAGGTAAAAGTCTCAGGTTTATTTTGAGAAATCTTGTCCTACTACACTTTGCCTCAGTCATACATCACTACAATAGTATCTCACATTCTTTTCCTAACCAATCTTATATAATAAAAGCCTAATATGCTAAGTGTCCAACCGTTCGACCAGTCACTATGACATACACTGACCAGGAGGGGGCAGACACTCCGACCAGTAGGTTTGCTTGCTGCTGAGGTCCAGCCAATTGGGACTGGGTGAGACAGGCCAGTCTGCCCTGGAGCCCTTCTGCGGTCCCTCCCTGGCCCCAATCATGCATTGGTGGGGTCCCTTGGGGTCCCTTGGCCTGGCCTGTGCCCTCTCACAATCTGGAACCCCTTGGGGGATGTTGGGCTGCCAGTTTCAGCCTGATCCCCTCAAGCCAGGCCGAGGGACCTCACCGGTGCATGAATCTGTGCACCGGGCCTCTAGTAATTACATAAAAAAACAAATCCAGGTATCAAGTGTTCTATTATATTGAATTCATTTATTTAAGTATCATTGGTAAAATTTTTTCAACCCCCCCCATCTTAAAACCTGTGAGGTTGACACCTTTTTAATTTCTGTAACTCACAACCTGCTATTCTCATTACTTCCTAATACAACTGGGTCCATGATCCAGCAAGAGAATGAATCCATTGTATATACCAATTCCCTTGCCTTATTTTCTCCCCAGGCTACCCAGCAAAAACCTAATCCTATTTAAATTCCACTCTGCCTACTTCATTCCTTCAGCAGAGTAGTTTCTCAAAGCTGAAGGAATTCACAGAGCCATGTTAACTGGATTCACCCTAAAGTTTTAACCACAAATCTTAAATAAGAAGCATCTCTGCTATCTAACCTACTATATTTCCCTTGTGAATTCATTATCCCACTTGCAGAGTGTATCTTTTAGATCTTCTTCCTCCCTGAGCCTTTTCTCCATCTTTTAGTTAACCAAGAAAATGGAATCACTTAGAAAAGAATTTCAATTTCCCTCTAAAACTATCTCCACATATAACCACAGAATCTGTGTTCCCTCTTGGTTCAACAGTTTCTATATACAGCAATCTCTTCTCTGATACAATGGATTTCTACTTAAACATGATTCTGGAAATTATTCCTTTCTTCTATTGTGGCACTAATGTTCATCTCTGCTGGAACATTTTCATCAAAATGAAAAGCTATTGCAAAAACTCTTCTTTATTTAAAAGATCTACTATCCATTTCTTTGATGATCATATATAAAACACGCAGAAGTGTCATGCATATATATTACTAGAACCACTTCTTTTATTACTATTTCTTGAATATTCTTCAAAAAGTTGTATGTTTCCATGCCTCTACTGAAAAGATTGCCATTATGTTTACTGACATCATTTATATTGTCATGCTAAATGGTCTTCAACTTTATCTTTGTTGATTTTCGATGCAATTGATCACAACTTCCTACTTGAAACACTTTATTCATCTAAATCGAGCATGTCAACCTTGTGGCCCACGGGCTGCATGCAGTCTACAATGAATATTTTTGTGGCCCAGTCAATATAACAGTATGTAAGAAATGTTTTAATAAAAATATCATAACTTAATTTTTGCAATACCCTGTTATACATAATTATTAATAAGGAACTATAATGTTCACTAATGACTGATTACTATAATCGTGTTGCATTCATTTCCCTTACATGCCTTACACGCAGGCACACTATTTCTCTTCACTAATACTAGCAGCGAGTATTTTAGCAGCCAATTGCCAAGTCATTAATCAGACTGACTTGTTTGGTGTGTGCAACAGGAAATATTTCCATTTCAGGGAACAAAAAAAAATAGGTTTATTTGCGTTACGCTTATTAATTTGTGCAGTTATTCAGTGTCTGGTAAGTTAATGTTCAAGAAAAAAATATTAACTTTTATTAAAATGTTCTATTATTTTATGTTGCTTACTCATTTATTTCATCCCTTTGTATTTAGCATGTCTATTGAAATAAACATACGTTTCTATGAAAATTGAAGCTTTTGTTTTTATGCGGCCCACATAAACTTAAACCTTGTTTAGTTGGCCCATGTTAGCCTTTGAGTTTGACATGCTTGATCTAAATTCTGGGAAATCACAATTTCTTGATACTTTTTTTTCTTCCTTAGCTTGCTGCCCCTTTTCAGACTATTTTATTGGATGTGCTTCCCTTCTCCTACTTCAAGTCATTGAGTTCTACAGAGCTCAGTCCTGGAAACTGTTATCTTCCTAAGCCGGCAATTGGACATCCCTCTCACAATCCGGGACTGCTGGCTCCTAACCACTCGCCTGCCTACTTCTGCTTTCACAACCTAGGTAAAACATACCACAACAGTGCACTTTAGTTGCACTTATAAGTTCAATAATACATTTTTAAAAAATATCTCAAAACCAAACTTCTTCCAGAAATGCCATAAATCCAAACATAAATATCCAACAGTTTGCTTGATATCAGTATAGTAGACATCTCAGGCATAACATACTAAAAAACAAACTCTTAATTTTTTCCCCTTAAAACCTTTCCATTCTCAATGTTCACATCTCAGTTCTCATCATTTAGTCATTCCTCTTCCCTCAAACCTGCCCTTTCTGTTACTTATGATGCCCCAAATCTTGGAGTTAATTTAGACTGCATATTTTGGCTTGCCCGACATATCCAAGGTGTGAGAAAATGATATAAAAAGATTTTAATCATTTCTGACTACTACTCTGGTCCAAGCAAGCCCTTAACACCTACTTAGGATAGTCCTACATAGTCTATTTACTCTCCTATCTCTTGCCTCTACTCCTTTTCAACAATTCCTGTTTGAAACATCAGTTCATATTAATATCCTATATAAAAACCTCAATAGACTTTATTAGATTTTAAAGAAAATATAAAGCCTTTGCTATGATCTATATTAACTGGTGAGATCTCATCCATATTACATCTCTTATCTTTATTCAAGTTTTTGTCTCCATGTTAATCCTTGAACATGCTAAGTAGACTCAAAACTTAGAGGTTTACTTTCTTTTATTTCTTCTGGAAAGCTCCTACTCAGACATTAAAATAATTATGTCATTTACTTTCTTCAAATGATACCATAGAGAAACCTTTCATGCATATCTTTAATATTTGATTGTTTATTGCCAATTTCCTGAAATAGATTGTAAACTCCACAAAGGCACTGGGATTTATATCCAGCATAGATAAAAATAGGAACAGGATACATGCTCAATAAATACTCTGGTAAATGAATAGAAAATTCTGTTAGTCTCCATGAAGAAAAAATTAAATTAATATATCTGAATTTTTGATGTTCTATGAGAAGTTACATTATTGGTTGTATTAGGCAGCATGTGATAAAAGAAGTAGAATTACTATAAGTAATCTATACTAATAAAAGCCTAGGTGGCCCTTGTGCCCTCACGTGACACCCTCACGTAGTCACAAGATGGCCACCACAAGATGGCCACCACAAGGTGGCTGGCAGGGGAGGGCAGTTGTGGGAGATCAGGCCAGCAGGGGAGGGCAGTTGGGGACCAGGCCTGCAAGGGAGGGCAGAGGGGGTGACCAGGCCAGCAGGGGAGGGCAGTTATGGGGGGTACCAGGCTGGCAGGGAAGGGCAGTTGGGGGCAATTTGGTCAGTATGGGAGGGCAGTTGGGGGCGATCGGGTCAGCAAAGGAGGGCAGTTGGGGGCGACCGGGCCAGCAGGGGAGGGCAGTTGTGGGGGGGACCAGGCTGGCAGGGAAAGGCAGTTGGGGGCAATTGGGTCAGTAGGGGAGAGCAGTTGGGGGCAATCAGGTCAGCAAAGGAGGGCAGTTGGGGGCAACCTGGCCAGCAGGGGAGAGGGTCGGTAGGGGAGGGCAGTTGGGGGCGATCGGGTCGCAGGGGAGGGCAGTTGGGGGCAACTGGGCCAGCAGGGGAGGGCACTTAGGGGCGATTGGGCCGGCAGGGGAGGGCAGTTGGGGGCAATTGGGCCAGCAGGGGAGCAGTTAGGCGTCGATCAAACTGACAGCGGAGTGGTTAGGGGGTGATCAGGCTGGCAGGCAGAAGCAGTTAGGTGCAATCAGGCAGGCAGGCATGCAGGCGAGCGGTTGGGAGCCACCAGTCCCAGTTTGTGAGAGGGTCCCAGCTTGGAGAGGGTGCAGACTGGGCTGAGGGACACCCCCACATGCATGAATTTCATGCACCAGGCCTCTAGTATTAAATAAAAGATGATCAAGATGATAATTCTGCATTTATGAGAACTGGTTGGTCATCTCATACATTCTCAGGACCTCTGAATGTGGTGTCTCTGTATGGGTTAATATGGGATTTTTCACAGCATGGTAGCCATGGTGAAGTAGGACAGTCTCTTTCGGCTGCTCACACTTCCAAAGCAATTGTCCCAGTTAGCCAAACACAAGTTGCATTGCCATTTATGACATAGCCTCAGAACATTTATCTTCATCTCTGTCACATTCTCTAGGTTACAAGAGAGTCATAGACTAATCCAGACACACATGGAAGGGAATTATTGAAGGAACAGTGATGATGTCACATTGTAGAAGACAATGTGGGTCAGGGTATATTGTTACATTTATCTTTTGAAAATATAATTTCAACCATTTGCCCTCTAGCCACAACAATTCACATACTACTCATATGCAATAGACACTCATTCCTTTTTCTAAGTCCCTCAAAGTTTCATCTTCTAATTTAATCAGTTTAAAGTCCCGAGTCATTTTCTAACTCAGGTCCAGGAAAGCATGATTTCTTCTGGTACACTTCTTTTTATACCAGTCTTTGTATTTAGAAGATATGGGAACTAAAGAGACAGATTACTGCTCCCCATCTCCATTCTAAAACATTAAATTGTGTCACATGAAAGGGCGAGGGCTACGCCTCCATCTTGCCCCAGGGTAAGGGGTAGGCCCTCCATCTTGCCCCAGGGTAAGGGCTACGCCCTCCATCTTGCCCCAGAGTAAGTGCTACGCCCTCCATCTTACCTTGGCTATGTGCTTGGCAAGGAGCTTCTTCCCGGAAGTCTAAGCCTCTGCTAGCCACACCCAGGAACAAGACACCGACTTGCGCCTGGCCAATCGGCAAGGCCACAGCCCTTTCTCCTCCCCTTACTCCAACCCCCTATAAAACCCCTCTCCACACAGAGTTCTCTCTCTCTCTGCTTCCTGTCACTGCGTCGGCAAGGTGAGGGAGCCGAGCTAGCTCGAATAAAGACTCTTATGCTTTTGCATCGAAGTGGCTGGCTCCCTGATGTGGTTTCTTGGGGATCCTGAAATCTGGGCATAACATCACAGAGGTTGGATAACACCTCTAGACATCCCATTCAAAAGTGAAAAATGGGAAGCACACAGCCATCAATATCTATCTGTTGTCCAATGTCACATGCTGCCAGTTTCTTGATCAGGGCTCATTCCTATACTTTGGTATTTTGTATCTATGAATATTGGGTCTGTTATCAGTGCTTTCTCATAAGAAAACTAAGTTTGCAACTGAGTAGGCTCTCACAGTGCTTTGTGTTGTAAAAGTATGGGGATCCAAAAGCCTCTTTTCATTTTGTATGTTTGCTGTCATTTTATAGTTCCTTCCAGATTATCTCTATCTCTATCTATCTCTATCTCTATCTCTATCTCTATCTCTATCTCTATCTCTATTTCTATCTCTCTCTATATAGATATATTTATATATATATACATATCTATATAGATATAGATATCTATATCTATATCATCTATATCCATATCTATATCATCTATATCTATATCTATATCTATATCTATATCTATATCTATATCTATATCTATCTATCTATATCTATCTAATCTATCTATATTGGAAGCAAGTACAGACTCCCACATAGGGAGGGTTACCCCTTTGGTAACTAAGTCCCTTTTTTCTAAGGCTTATAAATGCTATAGTTCTTTGTCTCTTCATGCTCCCTTCTCATTGGATCCCTTCCCCATTTTATGACCCTGTGCTTTTCTAATTTGTCAGTCTTTTTGCAGAATATCAGCTTCAAAATCCAAAACCCATGTGGTGTCCCTCTTTTTTTCACCCCCTTATTTTGCAACATTTCATTATCTCCTGTGAACATAAGTTTCCCTCCTTTCAGCATCTGTTGACATCTCTCTATCCTCTGTGAAAGTATGTTTCCTTTTCCCCCATACACTGTGACTTTTCTGTATCGCCTGTGAATGGATGCCTTCTGGAGGCACCTATGCATTTCTCCCCATAGAACGTCTTTATTCCTAGGACTCCCTAAACCTTCCTATTTTATCCCTAAAGTTCCTTTCAATATGACAGGACTAACAATGTTTCTAAAGAAAAAAAAATGCCATTTAATGTAATTTAAAATAAAAAAAGAAAAACACATGCTAAATCTAAAACTACGTGCATAACATGCATCACTGTAATTATATTAAAAAGGTCGTAGCCACAAACTACCTACTTATTCAGGTTGAAAACTATATATTTCACTTCATTCTCAGTGAAGAAAATGTAAAATTCTAATTTCCATAAAGTTGCCTTTCAAAATCTAATATCAAATCTAGGGTAGCTCAGCATCACAAAATCTAATATCAAATCTAGGATACTCAGCATCACAAGCAAATATAAATGGCAAAGATAACAATAAGAATAGGAAGAAAATAAGGTTAAGCATAACTAAATTTTAAATATTAGAGTCATCTGATATAACAATATTGTATTATACATCTAAGAACTTTCTTATGATTCTTTATATAATAAATTGAAATTAAATTAACTGTACAACTGATAAATTTAGTGAAAATCAAATAATCTCTTTAACCGAATTACCTGGTCATCTCAGTATAAATGACTGGTCTGCAAATAAAATAAATTAAATAAGTGAATTATTTTTACTTCTGTGATATAGCAGGCAGTTTGACTGACATAACCAGAGTAGGCCAGATACAGAAAGTCACCAGGTAGAAAGCCTTGGGTGCCTAGCAACCAGCAAAACTGAAAGTGCAAATACTGTAGTATGGGACCTCACCCCTAGTGTAAACTTTTCCTCTCCTAGCATATCACTGGTTATGTGATTTAGAGCTCCTGACTTTTCACATAGCTGGCCATGTGGTACAGACACTCCTGAGCTTTCTGCCCCTGGCATGTCTCTAACCATGTGGTAGACCCCCTTAGAGAAGGAACAATGGGGCCAGAGAAAAGTGTCATCCAGCTCCCATGCAAGCCCTTTCAGGATCACTTCCTTGAGCATTAGGCCCTCAAGACAACGAGGTTCTGACTCACATCAAATAATCTTAGGAAAAAAGCCTAGGGTCTGTTAACCATAGAGACAGAGTTTTAGTCAAATAGACATAACATCTAGGCCTCTGTTGTGTTTCAGGTCCAGGCTCAGAAAATCAGCAAGGTCATGGTTTATATTAGGACCAGTTGCTATGACCTTCCTGCCTTGATGCCAACCAATCAAAGAGACCAAGACCCTAAAAGGACACATCTGGAATCAGGTGATCCTCTCCTGAGGCCTCCCCTAAAATCCCAGCCTTTAGAGAATAGATAAAACCCTTAAGACAGAGGACTCAGGTCTCTCTCTCTCTCTCTCTCTCTCTCTCTCTCTCTCTCTCTTTCTGTCCTCCACCACTTTCTTTCCCAGTTGCACTCTCTCTGGATAATGCCTCTACCTTTCCCCCTCTCCTTCCTCAGATGCATTTTCTTTACCTTTCATTCTCCTAAGCTCCAAGGGCCTTTCTGTGGCCTGTATAACTTGCTTCCTGAGTCAACACAGCCTAGCTGGCTCACTTCTTCCACACTCACTTTTTCTACATCTGTGACTTTCTAAATAACTTTTGCTTGTATTTGAGTTGTTTGGCTTTGAATCTACATATGTAATTATATATTTGAACACTGATCATTATATTCTATATAAATTATATTTTTGAGTGATAAGAACATATATACTATCTAATTTTGATTAGAAACTAACCAATGTTATAGAATACTCATTTGCACTTATTACTGATATTCTTAAATATTCTAAACACTAATTTAAGAATTATAGTGGAGATTCAAGAAAAAAATCAAGCCAAACAAAATATTAGAAAACACTTAAGGTGGGATTTGACAGTTATAATTCTGACATACATTTTGTGTATTGTTACCCCACACCTCTTAATGATGATATTGAAAACAGAGATAATGGTAAATACAATAATGATAAAGATAATAATCATAATATTAATAATAACATGAAGAGCTCATTATTTCCTTGAGTTGCAATATAGGCCTTGTATCTTAAGCAAAATGTAAATTAATTGATAATATAGTATATTAATATAAAATATCAGGTCTTAAGAAGGTAGTTTTTGTATCTCAAGAAATATTTATCTTACCAGAACAACTAAGAATACTAAGTCTTTGCTTTAAACTTCTAATACTGGAGAAGAAATAAAATTTTTGTGATAGCTATGAGAGGAAGTTATAGGAAGAGACATGTGTGTGTACTAAAAGGATAAACAGAACTCTGTATTAGTTAGTTGTCATCCAAAATAGTGATGAAAATATAAAATAATGGAAACTCAGTGCACTTTCCTTGATTATAAATCATTCAGGATGCTGCATATTCTCTCTTCAAATATGGTACGCAAAGAAATTACTATTTTTCAGATGTAGTCATGTTATCAGACTAGAATTTTTAGCTCAATTTGTAAAGATATTACTCTAGCTCTGGTTGGGTGGCCCAGTTGTTTGGAGCATTGTCTCATACACCAAAAAGGTTGTGGGTTTGATTCCTCATCAGGGTACACACCTAGGTTGTGGGTTCAATCCCCTATTGTGATGCTCATGGGAGGTAACAGATCAGTGTTTCTTTCATCTCGATGTTTCTCTCTATCTCTTCCTCTCTATAAAAATCAATAAACATACTATAAAAAAGAAATTATTCTACCATGAAATTTCATAAATTCATGTTCATGTTATATTGTTGGCTCATAATTAAAATGATTATCAAACATTCTCTAGAGTTACTCCTTTGAGAATCACTATCAATGTTTCATCTGTGATTTCTTCTACACGCCATGCCTTTTACTATGTAGTTACAAAAATAAACTTTTTCTCTTCTATGATTCTAAAGAAATTTGAATATAGATATTTTTATAACACTGCATAATTTATCAATATTTATTAACACCCACAGACAGACACTGAGCAAGATTGTGATAATTTTTTGATCAATTCCAGGTACCTAACACATCCTTGTGTTTACTAAATAACTAAATGTATATTTAAGTATTGGTTTCAAGTATCTAATAATTTGCTCGAGTACAAATGCTTAAAGAAAAATATGTTCAACTTTTGAAAAAAAATTCAGGTATAAGAATTTCAGTATATAACAATAGTAAAGTTTCTTATAAAAATTTTTAACTTATGTTTTACAGGAACACTAGGACTCAAATATTGTTAACATACTGACATCTATATGTAATAAAATTGATAAAACTGAATATATATATTTTATTTAATACATATTTGATTAAGGAGTTGTGCTTGTTTTATTGTATATATTCAAACACAGACAATTTTGGTAATGTAAAAAGTGGATTTTTAGGTAATCTATATTAAATTTTTTTCAAAGATTAACATTATCAGTTACAATGAAATAGTTCATTATTTACCTTTAAGTGTTGCATAAAATATAGCTAATTATACAGATTGTAGTATTTGTATTTTTAGAATTTAATGGCAACAAAGCTTGTTTGCATGACTAAAACCACCAATGGTATTGAGCCCTAGATATTTTATTTTTTTCCTATGCATACATACCTATGCTAAAATTTATTTTAATTTTTAAACTGGCACATTGATTCCTCATCAGGGTACACACCTAGGTTGTGGGTTCAATCCCCTATTGTGATGCTCATGGGAGGTAACAGATCAGTGTTTCTTTCATCTCGATGTTTCTCTCTATCTCTTCCTCTCTATAAAAATCAATAAACATACTATAAAAAAGAAATTATTCTACCATGAAATTTCATAAATTCATGTTCATGTTATATTGTTGGCTCATAATTAAAATGATTATCAAACATTCTCTAGAGTTACTCCTTTGAGAATCACTATCAATGTTTCATCTGTGATTTCTTCTACACGCCATGCCTTTTACTATGTAGTTACAAAAATAAACTTTTTCTCTTCTATGATTCTAAAGAAATTTGAATATAGATATTTTTATAACACTGCATAATTTATCAATATTTATTAACACCCACAGACAGACACTGAGCAAGATTGTGATAATTTTTTGATCAATTCCAGGTACCTAACACATCCTTGTGTTTACTAAATAACTAAATGTATATTTAAGTATTGGTTTCAAGTATCTAATAATTTGCTCGAGTACAAATGCTTAAAGAAAAATATGTTCAACTTTTGAAAAAAAATTCAGGTATAAGAATTTCAGTATATAACAATAGTAAAGTTTCTTATAAAAATTTTTAACTTATGTTTTACAGGAACACTAGGACTCAAATATTGTTAACATACTGACATCTATATGTAATAAAATTGATAAAACTGAATATATATATTTTATTTAATACATATTTGATTAAGGAGTTGTGCTTGTTTTATTGTATATATTCAAACACAGACAATTTTGGTAATGTAAAAAGTGGATTTTTAGGTAATCTATATTAAATTTTTTTCAAAGATTAACATTATCAGTTACAATGAAATAGTTCATTATTTACCTTTAAGTGTTGCATAAAATATAGCTAATTATACAGATTGTAGTATTTGTATTTTTAGAATTTAATGGCAACAAAGCTTGTTTGCATGACTAAAACCACCAATGGTATTGAGCCCTAGATATTTTATTTTTTTCCTATGCATACATACCTATGCTAAAATTTATTTTAATTTTTAAACTGGCACAATAAAAGACTAACAAAAATAACAAATAATAAAATAGAACAATTATGTCCTGGTCTGGACAAAGTGGGATGGCATAAGATTTCGTCATCCCACTCAGAAGAACGCACAATTTAAAATGTATGAATTATTTATTTCTAAAATTTTCCATTCAGTATTTTTGAACCTTGGTCGACCCAGGTATCTGAAATCCTGAAAAGAAACTTTGAATAAGGGTGGGCTACTGTATCTTTTGTTAATAATTTTATTTCTTTTATTTATGCTCAAGTCTCTGAATCTCATTCTGTCAAAGCTATTTTTGCTTCATGAATTTTCATTACACATGATTGCTTCTAGTTAAAGTTTCCTTCAACTTAAGATTTTGAAACATTTTGTAATTACAATGTATATTAAATGTATATATTATTGGCAAAATTAAATAAATGCTTGTTTTTTGATAATTTAATGTATTGTAAGAATATCTTTTATATTTTTAAAACTGAAATTATTGACTCTGGAATTATTATTGCTAAAACTATTCAAAATAAAATTTATAATTCTTTTTGGCCACAACTGATCACATGTTCACCTTTTCCTAGGAATTAAACAAAAGCAAAAACAGAATTTCATGACTAATTACAACTCTTAACCTAGACCTAGGTTTTTGCATTAATGCTGGTCGAGTGAACTGATGACATATGGGGCAATACCATATGGGTCTCCTTGTAGAAGCCATTTCAACAGAAATAATAATTATATAAGCAAAACACCTGCCCTAGATGCCCAATATTCATGACTTCCAGACTATTCTACCCAGAAATTATAATTACTTGAAACCTACATGGACAGAACATCTAGATGATACTTTTGAAATAGAAGTTCCTTGAAAAGATAACCTATCTATACTTATAGATAATAAAATATGCATAATATGCATTAAATACATCACATTTCAAATTAATAGAAAACCATTTCCACAAACTAAAAACTGAAGTACATTTGGTTACACTGATGAGCCCAGGCTGGTGTGACTCAGTTGGTTGAACACTGTCCCATGCACATAGAGGTTGCCAGTTTGATTCCTGGTCAGAACATATGCCTGGGTTGCAGCTTGATCCCCAGTTGGTGGGTGTGCAGGAGGCAGCCAATCTATGTTTCACTCTCTCCCTTTCCCTCCCCCACCTCTCAAATCAATAAAAAACATTTAAAAATTAAAATTAAGATAACATTTTACATTAAAGAAATACAGAGAAGGTCATTCCTATACACAGTAGCCTAACAATGACTATCATGTTTTCCATTCTGAGTGCATATTTATCAGCTTAATTCTGAAAATGTCCATTATATAAAATAAAACAATTTTCTGTCATATTTACTAGATGGAGACTATTTTCCAATTTCCATTTTTGTCCTCTGTGTGATAACAAATATATCTTTTGAAACTTCAAGTGAGGTATTATATGAATATAGCATTTATAGTTCAAAATAGACAATAGAAAAATCCATTTTTCACACTTGATACTGTGAAAGATCATAGCATTCTGTAACAACTGCTAAAATCAAATGCAATGATATACATAATTTTACATTCCAAATACATATGTTATTATGTATAGTTCCAAAATGAGCATGTATTGAGTGAAAAATTAATTTGCTTCATGAATAAAAAGGCTTTTAAATAAGTTTTTATGACTTTATTATTTAGTTATATTAGATTAACATAAAAACTTAGCAAGCCTTGGGATGGGATGGAAATGTAGTGGCTGAAAGTTTTTTAGATAGAGGCCTTTATTTTATTCCAATAATTGATTAGCTATAAGATTGTATTTCTAACCCTAGCTGGTTTGGCTCAGTGGATAGAGCATCGGCCTGAGGACTAAAGGGTCCTGGATTTGATTCCAGTCAAGGGCACGTGCCCAGGTTGCGGGCTCAGTCCCCAGTAGAGGGCATGCAGGAGGCAGCCAAGCAATGATTCTCTCTCATTGATGTTTCAATCTCTCTCTTCCTCTCCCTTCCTCTCTGAAATATATAGTGTGTGTGTATATATATATATATAATTGTATTTCTATGTGGAATTCTTATAGCTGTAAGGTGGAATATGAAAGAACATATAAGCACACCGACATACATCTATCATCTATCTATCTATCTATATACAAATTATATATGTATACTTACATATATGCACAGAGGTTTATGCATACATATAATTAGATATATCTATATATAGTATACAAATATATATCTATATACATAAATATATACACAGGTATATGTGCATATATATATGTATATATATGCTACTACATCTTCATCACATCATGAGCATTTTGGTTTTACACACACATACAGAGGCAGATACAGAAATAGAAATGTGTGGGTTTTCATGGGTTTATGTATATATGTATATTTCTTAGCTTTATTCATTAAGATGTACCAGTGAAAATACAGTGGCAATGATCACAACTAACACCCATATCTTTGTTTCTAAATTGCATTTTCCCACTGAGAAGAACCAGAGTTCTTTGGATAGCTAGTCGATTTCAGTGCTGGGGAAGCAAAGAAGAAAAGACTTGAACAAAATATATAGCATAGCCTGAGGGTATAACCAAAATAAACCAATACATATTTATGAGTCCCTGGTGATACACAAAGAACAGAAGTAAATAAGATAAGAGACAACTCTTCCTTACAGAAGAATCCCAATTAATGAATGTAGAATGCATGTGGCAAGTAGAAAGTTACTGTTTTCAATGTCACATCAGAAGTAATTGCTTTAGGCAAGATCCACCTTCTACAAAATAACTGATGGATAGTTTCCAAATATGTTAATGTTATGAAAAATAAGCAAGCAAACAGAGACTGAGGAATTGTCACAGATTGGAGAAACTAGGAATACATGGCAACTTAATGGGGAAATCTGGGAGAAGTGTTTATCATACTCCCTAGTATATTTTGCAATCTGCTTTATATCATCTCAGAATAAAAAATGAAAAGAGTAGAATATAAAAATTGCATGCAGTAATCTTAAAATTTTCAATTTTAAACAAATATTTAAATCATATTTTGAGTAACAAAAAGGAGAGAAAAAATGTACTTTTTATTTTTGATCATTAAAACAACTATTCAGCCACTGTGAAAAACAGTATGGAGTTTCTTCAAAAAATTAAAAATGGAACTCCCATTTGACCCAGTGATACCACTTCTAGGAATATATCCAAAGAATCCCAAACACCAGTCAGAAAAAATGTATGCACCCCCATGTTCATAGCAACACAATTTACAATAGCTAAGATTTGGAAACAGCCCAAGTGCCCATCAGCAGCTGAGTAGATAAAAAAGCTGTGGTACATCTACACAATGGAATACTATGCAGCTATAAAAAAGAAGGAACTCTTATCATTTGCAACTGCATGGATGAACCTGGAGAGTATTATGCTAAGTGAAATAAGCCAGTCAGAGAAAGATAAGAATAGCATGATCTCACTCATATGTGGAATCTAATGAACAAAATACACTGATGGACAAAATAGATCCAGAAACATAGAACCATGAACAGACTGATGAATTTCAGAGGGAAGATAAGGATAGGAGGGGGAGATTAACTGGGGAAGTTGTATGCATATATGCATAGCCCATGTCCACAGGCAATAGGGTAGGGAAGGCTTGGGAGAGTTGGGTGCGGTGAGGAGGGGTCAATGGGGGGGAAAAACAAAAACAAAGGGGACATCTTTAATACTTTCAACAATAAAGATAAATAAATAAAAACCTATTTCTTAAAATAATGTTAGAAAAACAACAACAAACTTCTCTTGAACCAGAAGAAATGATTTACCTAAATCATGAAATATTATTTTTAAAGAAATAAATATCTTTCGTAGCTTTTTTTTTTTTGGTCTACCCTCACCCTCATCCATATATCTTTATATAATATACTCTGCACTCTTACTACAGGAATGGGCATGTGGCCAAGACAGCATCAAAATAATTATCCCACTCTCTTAGTCATAATTAGACCAAAAAGAATTTTTGTCTGAAATAATTAGCTCTGTTTCCTCTCAACTTTGTGGGCTCTAGGAAGTGAATCCAAATGGCCTCATAGATAGAACTGGTGGGCCTCCTAGTATGAGTATATGGGATGTCAGACAAACAGAAGCGGAGTCTGCATTCCAGAATGCAAATTGATACTAGGAACCAGGGCTACCGCTACCGCCTACTCTTTTTGTTAGGAGGAGGGATAAGTTGGTGGCTATTGCAAGCCAATAAATCACTCCTTTGTGTTTAAGCTAGTTACTCTAATATTAAATTGGATTTCTGTCCTTTTATGCTCTGTCCTCCTATCAAACCTAAATATAAAGCTTGGTTTAGCATACTAAAAATCTTGCTCATAACAGTCCCAATATTTTACTGCTTTTGCTTTAAAATGTATTCTAGTGGATGGATAAATTAATTATGATTTTCATAGAAAATATGAAATTATCTAGAATTTTAGAATCTTAAAATGGCAAAGGCATTTATAGAAGTTATCAGAGAACATATTTTGAAACTTGTGATTCTGGTGCAATATCAAGCTTTGGGCATTGATGACATTCCAGATGCTTAAAATTGTTCCAAATCACTCTACTATGTTAACTTCCCTAGATCATTTTGGATATGCCAGGTTGTTATGCTCTGATTTAATTTCTAAATATACAGGAGGAGGCCATATTTCCTAGCTATGATATGATTTCCAATAACCTATGATGAGCCACATTTTCAGGCCATGATGCCATTTCAGCATACCTTTATGTGTGCCAAAATGTTATGCTCTGATTTAATTCCCAGAATTAAGAATTATGCCAGATAAGAAGTCATTGTCAGAACAGGTTTCCCCCCCCTCCTTGCAAGAGAAAAATCTCATATGAACAGATTAAAGTTTATAGTATTGTACAATTTATGCACTTTTTTCCTCCAAGAAACTCTTTATTATATTTTTTTGTGTTCATGATTATATTGTCAACCTTTTACCAATTCCAAAGTTAACAGTTTTAATAATATGAGTGCTTAGGTTAATTATTAAGAAAAATGTAAATTCAAAATTTTAAAATTAATCTACCATTATAGAAGGGACATCCATCCATTCTTTAGGTTTTCATAATAAATTCTCAAAAGGCATATGAATATTGGTTGGTTTACCTAGAAAATTTCTGATTTCAACTAGTATGATAGATAGCTTCCCCCTTTATATTGAATTCCTTTGGACAGAATTGGATTGTTCTTGATAAAGAATAAAAAAATGACAAAATTTATTAGTTAATATTGAATGACTACTTCATGCTTTATTTACAGAAGTATTATTTTCATGTATTAATCAGAAATATAACTATCTTAAAAATAAAAAGCTAATATTTTTTAAAAATTCATTAATATCATATAGCTTTTGTAACTGCTATCTTTAAAATAGACTATTTTGTAGAGTAATTTTAGGTTAAAATTAAAATAGATTTCTCATATATCCTTTGCACTGACACATGCTTTTGCTCTCCCATTATTAACATCTCCCACCAGGGTGGTACATTTGTTAAAATTCATGAACTATTATTGTCAGGCAGAATACATAGTTTACATAAGGGTTCACTCTTGGTGGTATATATTCTATGAGTTTGAACAAATGTATAATGACAAGCATCCATCATCATACTATCATATAGAGTAATTTCTCTGACCTGAAAATCCCTCTATGCTCTACCTGCTCATCCCTCTCTCATCCCTAATCGCTGGCAACCACTGATCCCTTTACTGTTTCCATAGTTTTACCTTGTCCAGAATCTCAAACAGTTGGAGTCATACAATATGTAACAATTTCAGATTGGCTTTTTTCATTAGTATTATGCATCTAAATTTCCTCCATGTCTTTTCATGGACTGATAGGTCATTTCTATATGAAATAATACTCCTTAATCATAGCAGTGAAGGGCAAATAAGAAATAATATATCAATTGGAAAACCATGATGAATAGAATTAGAAATATTGAGAACATCATAAAAGACTGAATTTGGTGTGTTTCTTTAAGAATAAATTTATTTTCAGAAACTTAATTTTCACTTTTAGTGCATCAATTCCTGTTTTATCACTCTAAATATTACCCTCTGAGGTCCTTTGATTTGTTTTGTGTTGTATTTGTTACATCTTGAAAAGAATATTTAATACATTAATATTATTATTATCTTGAAATAGATTTTAAAGATTTGTTTCTATAATTTTTCCTTATTATCACTTTAACCAAAAATTAAAAAAAATAAAAATGTATTTTATTGTTTTATTTATCTAAAAAAGTTTTACTTTAAATTGAATTTTAATGTAATACAATAATTATAATGGATATTATATTAAGTTAATTACCTTAAAAATGAATTTCACCTGATTGAGCTCCTGTGTTGACTGAATATATTTTTTTTCATCACTTTTCTTTTCTTGTTGTGACATTCCTTTTTTCTTTGGACTTTTTTTTATTTTTAGTAGTTTTAAAATAAAATGTTCCCTTTCTTTAATTATATGTTCTTACTCTTGACAGAGAGAGAATTTTATTTGGCTTATTTTTTTGTTTCTTTTGTATTGTTGTTCTTGCATATATAATATTTTTGGCCTCTTCAAAAGAAAAAAATATATTTAAGAAAAAATTTATTTTATTTTGTCTTCTGATATTTTAATGTTGCCATTTATTTTCTTTTTTGTTTAAAGTATTACATATGTTTCCTTTTTCTCCAATTGACCCCTCCCCAGCCACTCCCATCCCCCAGGATAAGACCCCATCACCCCAGTATTGGTGTCCATTGGTTATGCTAATATGCATACATACAAGTCCTTTGATTGATCTCTTACCACCCTCCCCAAACACACACACACACACACACACACACACACACACTCCCCAGCCTTCTCTCTGAGGTTGGATGGTCTGTTTGATATTTCTTTGTTTCTGGATCTATTTTTGTTCATCAGTTTATGTTATTCATTATATCCCACATATGAGTGAGATCATGTGATATTTATCTTTCTCCAACTGGCTTATTTCACTTAGCAAAATGCTCTCCAGGTCCATCCATGCTGTTGCAAATGGTAAAAGTTCTTTCTTTTTTATAGCAGTGTAGTATTCCATTGTGTAAATGTACCACTGTTTTTTAATCCACTCATCTGCTGATGGGCACTTATGCTGTTTCCAAATTTTAGCTATTGTAAATTGTGCTTCTATGAACATAGAGGTGCATATATCCTTTCTGATTGATGTGTCTGATTTCTTGGGATATATTCCTAGAAGTGGGATCACTGGGTCAAATGGAAGTTCCATTATTTTTAACTTGAGGAAACTCCATACTGTTCTCAACAGTGGCTGCACCAATCTGCATTCTCACCAGTAGTGCAAGAGGGTTCCTTTTCCTCCACATCCTTGGCAGCACTTGTCCTTTGTTGATTTGTTGATGATAGCCATTGTGACAGGTGTGAGATAGTACCTCACTGTTGTTTTGATTTGCATCTCTCAGATGATTAGTGACTTTGAGCATGTTTTCATATGTCTCTTGGCCTTCTGTACTCTTTTGAAAAGTGTCTATTTAGATCCTTTGCCCATTTTTTTATTGGATTGGAAGATAAATAATTTTGTTATTTTTGAACTTATTTCATTTGATCTTTTGTGTATACCTTAGCCGAATTTCTTGACTCTCCTCCACAAAACACTGTTTTCATTTAAAAAAAAAATTGTGATGCTCTTTTTAAATCTGACTGAACTTTCCCTACAATGTTAGCCTCATTATCATCTTTCCCAGTCTTACTTTATTTATCTAAGTAAGCTTACTATAAGCTACTCCTTTGTCAAAAGAACCTCTTCTTTTTTTTTTTTTAATTGTGCCAAGTCCACAATACGTCCTATTTGGAAAAAAAAAAAAAATACAAAACAGAACAAACAAACAAACAAAAACTTTTAACATTTTGCTTCTGCTTCTGATATTTTTTTCAAATAAAAGCCCCAATTTCACCACAAGTTTAATGTTTCTCATATATTGAAGAATGTTCCATCTTTAAATAAAAATTTGTCTTTACTATTTAAAAAGAGGAAATCTATTGATATCTATAGATTCATTATCTATAGATCCTTTATCAAAATTTAAAGCTGAATGGCCCAATCTGCATAGTTCAGTGGCTGGGCTTCAACCTATGAACCAGGAGGTCATGCTTAGATTTCCAGTTGAGACACATGCATAGGTTGCAGACTCAAGAAGCAGCTGATCAATGATTCTCTCTCATCATTCATGTTTCTATCTCTCCCTTCCTCTCTGAACTCAATAAAAATATATTTTAAATTTTTTTAAAGCTGAATGGCTAATAAGCATAAATATATTATAATTTTTTATCATCCATTAATTAAAGGACAATTATATGCTCTGGCTGGTGTGGCTTAGTTGGTTGAGCATCGTCCCATACACCAAGAGGTCGCTGGTTCTATTCCAGGTCAGGGCACATGCCCCGGGTGTGGGCTCAATCCCCAGTAGGGGGCATGTAGAAGGCAGCTGATAGATGTTTCTATATCTCCCTATTTCTTCCTCTCTCTCTAAAAAAATCAATAAAAACATATTAACAATAAAAAAAAGGTCAATTATTGCACTTACAGTTCAAGGATGCAATCTTGAACAAAAATGATTTTTAAATATTTTTCCCCTGATGTTGTTTTTAAGGTGTTATGTTGTCAATTATTTCCCCCTTTCTAGTTTTCACTTGAGTCTGGCTTCTGTTCAAGGTACATGTGGTGGCTGTGAATTGCTGCCAGCTCTGTCAGGGAGAGTAATGCTCTTCTACTTCTTTGTTTTTTGGTTATAGTTTCTAAACAAACCAGGAACAGGCTCATTGTCTCTGTTTTTAATGTCAGTAATCTGTGACAGTTAATGAGTACATAAGTGGAATGCCGCACATGAGGTACTCATTGGGTATTGATGCCATTACTTGACCTTATCGATAGGATTCAGTTATTAGCCTTTTTTTTTTCCCATCCAAATGTTGTCATCTTAATTTTCAGCAATACTTAGAAATGAGGCTACCTTTGATCTAGTTTATTGTTTTGTTTTCTGTTTTATTTAACTTGTTGTGGTGACATTGATGAATAAAAGTATATAGTTTTCAGGTGTACAATTCTATAATACATCATCTGTATATTATATTATGTGTTCACCACCCCAAGTCAAGTCTCCTAATACCATTTATTCCCCCTTTATCCTTTTTACCCTCTTGCCCCCCCCCCCCCCCCCCCACCCCCCCACCCCCAACAAGACACCTTTAATCTGGTTTTAACTCAATTACAGCTTTAAGATTTGCCTAGACGCTTCTAACCTCTGGATGACTCTCTCCTTTAATTTGCATTCTTGTAATTTTTCTTCTCTTAGATTATACTGAATGTTTCAGTGTTTAAGATACCATTTAAAATTTTTCTTTGTTATCTCAATGCCTTTTGAGAGATTGTCAACATTTCATTTTCAGAGAATATACTCCCTTACTCCATACTGAGTGTTAAGATGATTCTACCCCTGGCTATAGCCACGAGGCTTGGCAAACATCTGATTTAAGAGAAGCCAATCAGATTATGCTTTATCTGAAATTTGAAAAACTGGTTTTAGATACTTCAAATAGCTTGATAAAGGCATTGAATTTTTAAGATGACATAAACCTGGGGTTTGAGGGCTGTGTTCACATAAAATCAATGCATTATGGTTAGTGTAGGGATAGAAGAAGGAATCTGATATCCAGAATGGAGCAGCAAAGAGGGGCGTTGATTTTGAACATTTTACTTCCTGGTCACAATCCTGGTGGGACCTTACATTTCTTCCTGCCATTGAGGCCTGAGAGATATTCTTTAACTGTAAAATGTGTGTAATTTGTAGATAAAATTAACTAATTCTTTTTAAAAACAAATGAGAACTTGAACTACAAAATTTAGATATCTGAAATGAAATAACCAGATAAATATACTATGATGTGGTCAAATTATACTAGAAGTTTTACCAATGGAAAGAGAAAATAGGAAGATATTAGAGTATGTTTTGGAAGAAAGTTCAGGAATTCCTGATGGATTTATTTTGGGGACTGAGCACATAAAAGGAAACCAGGAGTATTACTAGTTTTTAATTTGAGATACTGAGTGGTTGGTGGTGCCATTTACTGTAATAAATGAGGGAAAACCAAATTTTTGCTTATGATTGATAATTATTTTTTAGTGTGTTTAGTTTTACATGTTTGTAAAATATTCAATATCTCAGCAGTAAGGTGAATGCATAAATCCAGAGAGGTTAATGCCACAAATATTACTATGAGAGAAATTGACATATGTACAAAATGTAGAGTTTTAGCAATGATTGAGATGTCCTAGAGAAAAAAACTACATGTGAAATAGTGAAGAAGCCTATGACTGAGCCATGCTATAGAGAAAATTATGGATATTGACACAGTGTGGTCATCTAGATAAAAGAAAAAAAATGTTGTGTCATAGTAGAGAAAACACTAAGGTGTTTTAAGAAAGAAACTGTGGTTGATTGAGAGAAATACCTGAAGATATAAAGAAAGAGGACAGTGAAATAATTTATTTGGCAGCAGGAAGATTTTTAGTGACCTCTGTTTTGGCATTTAAGTGGATTTGATGGGATCCCATTCTAGATTTGGATGAGTTATGAAGAAATTCTTGCCTTGAAGGAAATCAGAAAAATGGTTAGATAACTGGCATAAGATGAACCACTAAAGGCTTTTTAACTTAGATGCTGGAGCATGTTTGCATGCTGGTGGTAATGATCAATAGAGACAAAGTTCTATTTGATGATGCTAGAGATAATACATAAAAAAGTTTATGAGAATAATAAGAATCTGATAGTCACAGCATAATTATTGACAGAGGGAATATGAACTCCATGTAAAAGAGAAATGTGAAGAATATGAGTAAAGACATAAGTAGGTTGGTAAATTATAACTAAATATTTTCAATAATAGGTAGCTAAGAGAAACATCAAACACCAAACATTCTGAGTTCAAATTCAACCTGTTTTACTAATTTTGCTCAATCACTCAACTAATATTTATTAAGCTTCTACTACTTGGTGATCACTGATCTAAACTGCTAAGGAACAGAGTTGAACAAGAAAAAGAAAGTTTCAACCTTCATGCATTTTACATTATACTAGAGGCCTGATGCATGAAATTCATGCAAGAGTAGGCCTTCCTTCCCCCAGCTGCTGGCACCTGCTTCCCTCTGGCACCCAGGACCCAGGCTTCCCTCCAACTGCCGGCAGGCACCCGAGACCTGGGCTTCCTTCCAGCCACTGGCAGGCACCTGGGACCCAGGCTTCCCTCGCAGCTCCAGCTTCCTCCGGAAGGTCATCTGGAAGGACGTCTGGTCTAATTAGCATATTATGCTTTTATTATTATAGATTAGAGGCCCAGTGCACAAAATTTGTGCATGGGGGGGTGTCCCTCAGCCAGCCTGCACCCCCTCCAATCTGGGACCTCTGGGGGATGTCCAACTGCTGGTTTAGGCCTGATCCCACAAGATTGCCTAAACTACTTGCCTGTGCACCTGATTGCCCCTAACCACTTCTGCCTGCCAGCCTGATCGCCCCCTAACTGCTCCCCTGCCGGCCTGGTCACCCCCATCTTCCCTCTCCTGCTGGCCTGATCTCCTCCCCAACTGCCCTCCCCTTCCAGCCATCTTGTGGTGGCCATCTGTGGCAGCCATCTTGTGGTGACCATCTGTGGCAGCCATGTTGTGATGACATTGCGGCGGTCATCTTGTGACGATGTCACAAGGGCATTGCATGCCACCACATAGGCTTTTATTCTATAGGATTATCAGTCAATGATGAGTTCTGTAATAAATACCAATGAGCATGTAGTTATGGATGGGGTAACTAGAAAAGCCCTCTAAAATGGTCATATCTGAGCCAAGATGAATAAACTAAGGGAGCCATCTATAAGATTATGTGGAAAAATAGCATACTTGGCATATGCAACAACAAATAAAATGACCCTGACTTGACCAAATGCCAAGCTTGAGAAACAGCAACCAGAAATATTAGAAATATTTTTCTTCTATACAATTGAAGGTTGTTGTAAAGATTACATTCCATATAACATATGCAAAGTACTTAACAAATATTTGAGACATAGTAATCATTAACTAAATAATTATTACATTATTATTTTATCAACTCACATAGATATTCTAGGACTAGAAAACTATAGCATACGCAGTAGAATGTAGGTTTTTGTTTAACTGTGAATATTTACCATAGAGCCTTTGCATTTATTATAATAATAGTGTTATTTCCCCAAACACTCTTAGAAGTCTGCTTTTTGGGATATCATCCAAAGTTAGTTTATGAATTACAAACATGTATATGTTGTACAAACATTTGGAGATTTAACTCAGAAGTCAAGTCCTGGAAAATCTTTTGTTTATCTCCCTTCCCCAAATAAGAAACACCATTATCTCTTCTTCTGTTCTCCAAAAATACTTCCTTCTTAAAATTTACTACATTTCTATATTTATTTATTTTTTCAGAAGCCCGTGAGTACTTCTGTAGCCTTTAGTCTTTCAATAAATAATTCCTGAGCATATAATATATGCTAGGCACAGTAATGAATAATACAGAGGAGATCCCTGAACTCATCAGGCTCTTATTTTAGTTTGTAAGGTAATTAATAAATACCAAAGAACTAATTAAAGTTAATATCAGGTACTAATATATGTACTAATAATAGTAATAGAAAACCCATACAGTGTTTACACTGTGCAAAATGTTAATTGACAAAAATATAAGCTAATTTAAGGGCATAAAACGGAATAAAGTGGTATAGAGTGACAGAGACGGACTTAAGATATAGGTGCAACATGATATAATCATACTTGAACTATTGGCAAAAGATCCCTTGTAGAGACATAAGAGAATTAAATTAAAATTGGAGAAGGAAGGAAGGGAGGAAGAGTAAAACAAAGAAAGAGGAGGAAGAAAGAGTGAGGAGGAATGAAATAGATAATGGGTTATAATATTAAAGAAATTTACATACCCTACATTGTAATTAAAGGGAGGTCTAATATGCAGGAAACTTTTTATTCATATACTGTGGGAGAAGAGTAGTTAGCTGATTCTTAGGGTAGAGTAGACAGCTATTTATACATTTTCCTATTGAATGCTAAAAACAGTTATAATATTCATATTAATGATAAGAGATCCTTATTACTCATTGAATAATCATGTAGGTATGTTTGAAGGTCAATATTATTACTTAAAATGTCTACTAGAACATTATATGTGAATTACTGTTTGGTTATGTGTCTAATTCTGCTCTATTTGCAATCATATAGATTAAAGCCATTGAGACATAACAATTCAGAAACACCTCAAGAATCATCTCAAATAATACTATATCCTCAAAATTTCTCCCCATTTGTCTGTGGGTGATTTGATGGCTGTAGTCAGGTAAGAATTTATAGGAGCTTAGTTTTTAGTGCATGAGATCATTTTAAAAGTTCTTTCTCTGAGCCAAATTTGGACTCAGTGTTTGATTAAATTCAATTGCTTGAGGGTATAATATTTGCTGAAATAAAATATCTAGATTCTGCTAGCTATACACTACATGTCTTCCTTTAAGTTTATCTGGGACTTCAAAACTGCAATAACTTCCAGGGAATAGCTCTTCTTAATCTATAAAAAAATTTCCAATAGCTTAATATCCTTCAAATTTAGTGGGACATTATACATTTTCAAGAATCACTTGTCACCTCTCCTGTTTCTACAAAGTATATTTTGAACATGTATCACTGTCATCTAGCTTACTAACTTACCACCTAATTCTCAGAAGACTCAACCTCCCATTTCAGGTGGATAATAATTTTTATTAGGCAGGATCTATCTGAACTTCTCTTTCTTTTACTCTCAATGATCACATATAAAAATGACCCTCAATCTCTCTCTCTTCCTCCCAATTTTTTTGGTGGCCTTAAAAAAGATAAAATAAAAAAAAATAAAAATAAAATAAATAAAATAAATAAATAAATAAATAAATGACCCTCAACTTTTTTCCTCCAGTTACCAGTTAACCTACTTTGTCATGGTCAATACCTGCATGCTGAGAGGGCAGCATCTCTATCTTTCAACTATAACGGGTATCTAGTCCTATGTAACCAACTACCCCAAAATGTAACTCTTAACAACCATTGATTTCACACAGGATTTTGCAGGTCAGCAATTTGGGTTTGTCCCAGGTGGGCAGTTATTCTTATCTAGGCTTCATCACTCCTACTTCTGCTGTTAGCTAGATGGTAGTATCTTGGGCTGTCTGGTTTATGATGCCTTGTCTGGGAAGGCTGGGATAGATGGGGACTCTCATGTGTTCTCTAGCTGGCTTGTCTGGGCTTGTTCACATAGCATCAGCGGTCCATAAGCAGCCAGACAATAAGCCCAATGCATAATTTTTAAGCCCCCCTGCTTCATGTTTGCTATTGTCACGTTGGAGAAAGCTAGTTTGAAAGCCACCTATATTCCAGGTTAGGAAAGATTTCATCTTTAATAGGAGAATTTATGAACTCACATTTCATTTTAAGATTATATATATAATCTTATATATAAAGGTAATCATATATATATATAATTTTGAGGGCAAGTTAAGACACAGCTAGCTAACCAGACATAATACATTTATAGAGAATTTCATCCACTCATAAAAGTGGGCTGTGACTATACTTTTAATTTGGTTAGTTTCAAAACACAGGGTATAGATTTTTACCCTATACTGGACATGCCATAATATTTATCATTGGATTACTTATTTATTCTTTGGAAATTAAATACTGTATCTTACTATCTCTGGCTTCTAGTAGAGTATTGGGAACAATGTAGACAGTAAATGTATGATATTTATTAAAATATTTGCTATTTATAATATGGCAGCTGTACTCTTTATAGTTTGCCATATTAAACAGTATTATCAGCTCAATCTTCTACCCTACTTACATATTTTTTATTATTTCTAAATGAAGTTTCCATTTCATAGGACAAGAAATATAGTGGGAAGACTATGGGTGTATGGTTAAAGAGACCTTTGTTCAAGTAATGGATTTTACAAGCACTAGTTGTATGTGACTTTAGGAAATTACTTGCTTTCTGTAGGCTTATCTTTCTCATGCATTAAGTGGAATAATTATACTGATACTTTAGGATGGATCTGAAGGTTAGAGAAATTTGGGGAATTAATCTTAGGGCTATAGGGTAGTCACTCAGGAAGTCTGTGATAATGAACAACTTATAGTTGGGAAGCCATAATATAAATGTCATTGGTGTCTCGGAATGTTAACTTACTTGCAGGTTTAGGTGTTAAATAATTTAAATGGCATTTTAAAAAATATGTGATTATATTATATTATATTATATTATATATTTGTAATAAAAAATATTTTGCTAATATAGTGATCACTTGAAACTGATTTCCTCAGTATTTCTTGGGTCATCCTAGTTATTCTCCCCAAAGAGTATTTTTCTAGAAAATGTTAAAAAAACTGAAAATTAAAGCATGTGACACAAAGTCCGGTACAAAATAAAATCTAGGTTAGTAAGCTATGATTACCTTCCAACACTGAGACTATTTAAAGTAATGTTCTTAATAATCTTAATATTAAGATGTTCTTAATATTATTTCAAGAACTTCAGGACCAGGAACTTTTGCTCGTGTAATTCAGCCCTTTAATTCCACTGATGCTATATTTTCTAAATATGCATTTGAAAGTATTATAAAAGGATAAGGAGCCTGGTCGGCACGGTTGAGCATCAACCTATGAACCAGGAGGTCACACTTCAATACCAGCCAGGGCACAAGCCTGGTTTGTGTGCGTAATCCCTAGTGTGGGGCATGCGGGAGGCAGCCAATCAATGATTCCCTCTGATCCTCGATGTTTCTATCTCTCTCTCTCCATCTCTCTTCCTCTCTGAAATCAATATAAATATATTAGAAAAAAAAAAAAAGGATAAGGAGTCTAGTTTCAGAAAGTGAAAATGTTTCAAGTTCTTTACTTTGAAGAGGGTAAAGGCAGGGATAAATGGTGACTTGACTTGGGGTGGTAGACACACGATACAATATACTGATGATGTACTGTAGAATTGTATGCCTGAAACCTATATAATTTTATTAACCAATGATTCTTAATTAAATAAATAAATTTTTTTATTTTGGTTACTACAAAACTAGATGTTCTTTTACTGGGAACAAAGTTAAATGTTTCATTTTTCTGTTAATGAGTCAACTTCACTAGAAATTATAGCTATTCCTCCCATATTTTTTCCCTGAAAAAAATGAAATAAACCACATAAGTGGCTTTCCAAAGACATTTTCTTTTCTCTTGGAATCCCAGAGAATCATAGGAGCTAATGAGCTTTGGATGTCTATATTGAGTCACACAGTTTAATAACTGAGTGCCTTCATACTGAAATACATTTTTTAAAATATATTTTTATTGATTTCAGAGAGGAAGGGAGAGGGAGAGAGAGAAACATCAATGATGACAGAGAATCATTGATTGGCAGCCTCCTGCACACCCCACACTGGGGATTAAACCCGCAACCCAAGCATATGCCTTGACCAGGAATCGAACCATGACCTCCTGGTTCATAGGTCGACGTTCAACCACTGAGCCACGCAACCAGACCTGAAATACATTTGATAAAAATTCAAATTTCAGTGCTTTCACCCTCTACTATTGAAATCACATCTGTATGAATTAGACTTTGGATCTGTATATTCAATGTTTCTTAGAGGCTCTGGACCATTAAACTTGGATGTTCTGCTTTACATAGATGGACTACCTAAATTTCCATAGGACATAGGTTACGGTCAGCATAGAGGTGCAGTAATTAACACACTGTGTTACTAGCCAGGTTTTCTGCACACCATTCTGCTGATCTGCTGAGGCCTGAACAGTTTTGTCAGGAACAAAAGATGGTAAGGTATCACTGATAGCTCATAATATCAATCATCAGTTGATGTCTGAAATATTGAATTTAGCATAGGAAATACATGTTAGGGTGTTAATGAACAATGTGAGAGTGTGTGGGTTGCATTCAATTTAAAGTTATTAAAATCAATATTAATTCTTAAATGGGAAAAGAATCATTTAAATTCCAAATTCTTATATATTCAATTGAGATTCAAGTCACATTATTTTAATATACATTTCAGAGGGGCTGAATGACTATAGATTCATTAGAAGTCCTGTTCCTAAAATTTTCACTTCATTTTGCCTACAGATCATGTTATGAAGTAAAACTAGAGAAGAGTTCTATTAAATCACAGAGTATATTGTGATATTTTAGACACTGCATCAGAATATCCAAGACATCAAATTATACCATTTTCTTGCATTTTGAGAAGCCCAGAAAAAAAAGAGTGTAAATAAAAGGTGCCAAGTAAATGTGTAGTATACATATGAGACATCAAAATTATCATGATAATTTCTTTTAAAAAATAGAACTAATTTTTCATAAAACAATTTGACTTTACACTTGTATTCATAGAAATCATGGTTACTTTTTGACTTTTTAGACTTTAATATAATGAAGAAAAATGAAGTTATTAAAGTCTGCTTCTAAGGTTACCACAGAGACACATTCTCAACTCGGGTTCATGTAATTTTAATGACAATAATTTATTTATTATTAGACTCCCTGGGAAAATCAGTTTGTTAGAACCAAGATAGGAAAAATTCCAATGCATCATCATTACAGAGACCTACTTTATACTTATTCTACTTAGTTCAAGGTTAATTCTTGTCAAATTTATTTTTAGTTCTGGACTATCTCATAACAGCTTTGGCATGATACCTTTATATGATTACCTTATCAAGACAAAGGTATCACATTTTCATGTTCATATCTCATCTGATTATAAAAGCACAGAGGCCAATAGAAAACAAAAGCCTCTGGTAAATATTCTAATGCCTAGAGCAGTCACTGATATATAAAGGAAGGCAAAAATAATACAGAATTCTAAAATAAATACTTGATTTATACAAAATGAGTCATGAAAGAAAGAGTAAAATAACAAAGACTGGAGGGGACCGGTTAACAACAAAGGGCAAGATTGTAGACTTGAACACTACCATATCAATAGCTTCTCTCATACATTAAAAATATAGTGTACTAAACATTTCAATACAACAAGGAAGATTTATGCCTAATAAAAAGCTAAGTATTATCTACAGGAGACCCACTTTGTATATAGAATAACAAACATGTTAAAAGTAGATCAATGGAAAGAATTATATCAACCAAACATTCTGCATTAAAAAGCAGATAGAACAATAGTATTATCAGCCAATGTAGATTCTAAGACAAGTAGCATTACCAGTGACAAAAAGAAAGATAAGCGAATCCATTGATAAAGAAGAGATAACTATCATAAATGGTGGTGTGCCTAATAGCAGAGCCATAATTACTATAAGTAAAATCAACAGACCTCATTAGACATATAGAAAGACAGAAAACACTATATCAATTAAATTACCCTAAATCTTATATACTTATCCCTACATTTATTTAAAAATTAAATTCATAATTGAAAACATCCTCACAAAGAATACTCCAAGCTATGATCATTCACTGGTGAATTTAATCAAATATATAAAGACTATTGCAAAAAAGAAAATATTTACTGACTCATTTTTAGAAGCCAGCATTACCTTGATTTTGAAATCAGGCAAAGACAATACAAATATATTTCTATTTTTTCTAGCTATTTATTGATCAACATCTATAACAAAATATCATATGTGTGTGTGTGTGTGTGTGTGTGTGTGTGTGTGTGTGTAATAAATCATAAAGATAATTATTCCAGGAGTACAAAGTTGTTTTAATATTTCATCATTAATCTATTCAATTTACTAGTTTTAAAGGATATACATGAAAGTCATATGGTTATCTCAATAGGTTCAGAAAAAGCATTTGTTTTCTTAAAAAAGTCCCAATTGAACACGAATTAGAGTAAAACAATTGGTAGATATTTTATTATCAAAGTTATGAATTTAATTCAATGAAGAACATCAGAAACAACAACAAAAAGATATGAAAATTTTTAAATTCCTAAGACAGACTAGCAAGTACTATGTAGAATAGATAATAAAGTACTAAGAATAATAAAAAAAATAGAGTAGAAAAAGAGCAGAGGCACACACAAAAAATTCACTTAAGTAAAATGAAGAGATTCTCAAACTCACTAGTTATCTTAAATTCAAATAACTAGTGAAGTATATTTATGAACATAAGAATGGTCAAAAAAGAGATAGATAAAGTCAGTGAGTGTAAGGTGATCTGGAAAGTATCATGCCTGGCTGATGGAAGTATAGCCAGGTGTAGAATTTATAGGAAACATTTTGGTCTTCTTAGTGAAATTAAGTGTCTCATGCCTGATGATCCAGAAATCTCACTCTGGGCATTGGTGCAAATCTTTTAGAAATCCTTATGGACAACAATAAAATATGTTGAAGATGAAATATATGAAGATTATCATCGAAGACATTTAATTTTCATGTATATAATCTATCCTATATAATAAAACCCTAATATGCAAATCAACTGAACAGTGGAATGACTGGTGGAATGACCGGCCACTATGATGCGCACTGACCAGTAGGGGGCAGTTCCTGCATTGAGCATCTGCCCCCCAAGAAGGAGGCGACTGGTGGCAGCGATGGGGGGGGTATGGGGTGGGGATGGCCAGCGGGGCGGTGCCAGGCCGCCAGCTAGGTTGGGTGCTAGCGGGGGCCCCAGATTGCTTCACCTGCCAGTAGCCACAAAGATCAGCCCTGATCGCTGGCCAGGCCTAGGAACCCTACCTTATATATTGGGAACAGTCTCTTAGATTTAAAAATTAAAACCTGGCAAGGCTACTCTAACCCTGAAAAAACAGGATGATGCAGCAATGACATGCATGGACTCTGGCTTGCACATTTTGTGGTCAGCCCTGATTCTGACACTTATAA
>NW_005360641.1:511691-522618 GCF_000412655.1 Myotis brandtii
CAGCAAGATGCCTTTTACCTGTATGAAAAGTATGATCACTGGTGCATGCAGCATCCCAGATTGCAAGAGGGATGTCAGACTGCCAGTTTAGGCCCAATCCTGGAGATCTGGCCTAAACAAGCAGTCAGACATCCCCCGAGGGGTCCCGGATTGCAAGGGGGCACAGGCCTGGCTGAGAGCTCCCCTGCCCCATGCACAAATGCTGTGCACCGTGCCTCTAATATATAAATAAATTGATTGATATCATGGATTTGAACAAAACTAAGATGTCAATAGGGAGGAAATTGATATGTAAAATGTAGTAAATGCAAAAATTTTAAATAATAATTACTTATTTAGAAGCAATGAAAAATAATTATCTATGGCAATATAAGTAGAAATTAAAAGTACAAAAATACTGTACAAAACAATATCCAAGGAACACAAGAGTTTATGCACATATAAGGATTTCCATTGTACAGGCAGGGGAAGTGTTTGAGGTGAGAGGAGAAGAAAAGGGGATAAGGGTGAAGGAAAACAAGAACAAAACAAACACAACACTTAACTGGAAAAGAGCCTTGAGTGATTGAAATAACTAGTAGAAACTGGCTGATTAATAGAACTATACAACTCACTTGCTTGAAAATAGAAAATAAAACTAGATAGTAAAATCTTTAAACCTACATTTCTGGGTACATGCCAATTGCAGCATATTGCAATAAACTGAAGTCAAAGGATGCGTGAGAGTAATAATATGAACCCCATCTTCATGGAATTGCTGTTTGTCCGTAAGAATATCATAAGTATTTCATATTACTTACGACACATGGCAGTCTGACATGAAAAGTGAGTTAGAGCCAGTGATGATTTCTATGTTCATTTTAAGTACTTATCTATGGTTCTCTATAATAAAAGTATTTCATCTATAATAGAGAAAAATCAATTATTAGTAGAAGTATTTACTATTTTCTTTCCAATTTCCCCAAAAGATTGTCTTGACTATGTCCTGGTTTCATTTTTGAATACTTTCATTAATGGGTGCTTATGACATGGTAGAATAAAAATGTTGAGTCCTATAGATTAAAAGATGTTTTACATTTTTTACACTGGCAATTGACAGAGGGACTCAAACATACTCCTTTTTAAAAAAAAAACTAAGATCCAGATTGTATTAAATCCTTACAGAAAGGAAAACATAAGAAACTATAAAACTGCATAAATATTGATTTTTAAATTCTTTATATTCATCATTCATTCATTAGAGTGTTGACCTATATATATATTATATGTTTTCAGTGAAGAGCAACATGAAAGAATATAAAGATTGAAAAGACTTGAGTGTATTTCTAAGTTCTCTAAATTTCTAGCCTGTGATATTTTCCATATTGATGAACTGCAGTTTTTGTCATAAATCTGTTTGATCAAGAATGATGATGATATCTCCCTCCCTCAGATATAGAGTGGGAGAGAAACGATTTATATGACCATTATTTAAACATCTGGAATCAGATGTGTCAGAGGCAATATGATTTCATGAACTTTTCAATTACATGAGTTAATAAGATTTTATTTCCCTTTAACCATTTTTCTTGGTTGTAATTTAAAAGCAAGATTCCAGGGTAATACATAAAATCTTCCTTCAAACTCAATGTATAAGTAACAAATAAAAATATTTTCAAAAATTTTGCTGATGGGAGTAAACTAAGAGAATATCAATCAACTTTCCACACAATGATTTCCTAAACTTTTGAAAAACACTTTATTCCTCCACTACTCACTGCTTCATTCACTTCCAAGTGATGAAAGAAAAAAAAACAACATTCATCAAAAGATTAACATCATTTAAGACAGGAGAATGGTGGCAATTTACATAGGGAAATATTTTTGATTTTTTAAATTCTACCTATATACTCAGAAATAATAAAGTTGCCATCAGAAAGGGAGAAGGGGTGGCATGACCATTTAATGGGCTATAACTCACAGAATTGCACACCTAATCATATTCACTTTCTCAAGGTAAGTATCAGCTGCAAACACTGAATCTGTTATATGGCAAATAGGAAATGGCTCCAAACTCTCTTCTATGGCTTTCCGATGAATTCCCTCAGATGACATTTTTTTTTCTTAATTAGAGAGCATTTCAGGTAATGACCTATATTTTTTTGACATTTTTCAGATACATATTTAAATGTTCAGACTAATTAAAATTTATTATTCAAATACAGTTCAAAACCTCTTTCTCACCTTCAGCTCAGACTCAATCACAGCCTGACCGTCTGAGCCCCTATGAAGTGAAAGAGGATAATGTCTTTTTTTGTTTTTAAATTTCCATTCACTTTTTGGCTTCCCAGAATCAGATGATTGTGACTAAGACGTAAAAAGAGAAAAAAGGCTTTTACTTAGTGCTCTTTGTAGTTATCCTTTGGTTGCTCGAAGATCATTGCCATTTGTAGCCTCCAAATGCGAGCTTTCTCATGGGTTGTATCTCTGGTTTTAGAGTATCCTCCCTGTCACAACAAGCTTTCTTTATAGCATCATTTCCTGATGTGTGCTCTGCAAACTGAGGCAGAATTCCTGTGACTACCAGTCATGTGCTGCTCTAGATCTCTTAGTGAAGCTTTTCAAGGCATTTTAGCCCCAGTTACCCTCCACATCATAATAAACATTCATGTCTTGTATTCAGAGAAACTCAGTTTGGAAACATCTCTTTCAGCCATGCCATTGCCGGCTGTTCCAGCTAGCCTATAAACTATACTTTTTTAAGCCAAAAGTAGTCTCTTTTCTGTCACACAAACTGCAGGAGGACACAGGGCATGCTCCTTTCTAACACTCTGATGCTTATATCCGAGTACAGAAGGGAAACTTTGTTTGCGTCTGGGTGGTAGGATGCAAGTCCATACTCTCGCAAGAACCCTCCATCTTTCCAAATGAGCTCATTGTGAGCCTTCTTTGTTTGATTCTGGGGGAATGGGAATGCACTACCTCCACCACAAAAAGGGATAGAGAAATGACCCAGAACTCTTATGCAGTATCATCAAAGAATAGCTTCTTTGATGAATTTCTAGCTTTCTTTTATGTAGCCTAGACAAAAAATAGTTGTGAGTATTATTGGTATCAATTAAAAGTACAGGTTGGGGCAAAAGTGGGTTTACCATTGTTCATATGGAAAATAATATAATAATAAGTAATGTTTTATGAAAAACTGTGTTTCATGTACTCACAAATGTAAACCTACATTTGCTTCACCCTGAATATTCCTCTACAAGAAATCAAATTCCTAATTATGACTTTAGAGGTAGGTATTTGAGTTTCTTTTCTCATTTCGCAAGACATCTGAGAGTGCAGGAAGGATTCTAATGAGCACTCTATAAAACTTCCATAGGGCTTTGGTTACAGTTGAGCTAAAATAATCCATTAAAGAACAGTAAAGTTCCATGACCTGGTTTCTTGCAAAGAAACCATTTTCCAAGTTACTTTGTTCAGTATACGTTTGCTTGAGGAATGTGATAAGAACTAAAGATAGTACAGTGATGTAATCTATGAACAATATAGGTATATTGAAAATGTATGCTTATAACTTTATTTCAATATGAAAGTGTCAAAACATAACTATAACATTTTTAAATAATATATGAAAATACCAAATTATTTCATCATGTATATCTTTAAGTCATTCATTTTCCTCCCTTAAGTTTATAATGAGAGGTGATAAAAAAAAATTTCCCCATGCCTTAAAAACTGAAAAATAGGACACTTTCAAATTATTTCATTATGTATAATTTTGTCATTTGTTTTCCTCCCTTAAGTTTATAATGAGAAGTGATAAAAAAATATTTCCCCATGCCTTAAAAACTGAAAAATAGGACACTTTTTCAAAAGAAGGGAACTAAAATAAAAATGTCAGAGGACATCAAGTTGGTCATCAACTCAGCTGAATTGTTTCTTTTATCTAGATCACATTCAGTGCAGAGTTAATTAATTTCTTCTTGATGGGTGCATCTCTTGTTTTCTAATGTAAACATATTTTTAAAGCAATGTCATGTGGCACCCATATAAAACTCTCCATAAAATCTGCCATACTTTTCTCAGTGACAAAATGTAACATAATGTGTCATAATATAAAGTGGTATAAAAAGTATACACACTATAAGCTAAGATCTGGAAACAACCCCAAGTGCCCATCAGAAATTGAGTGGATAAAAGAGCTGTGGCACATTTTACACCATGGAATACTATGGTAAAAAAGTAGGATCTTTTACCATTTGAGAGATGCAGGAGGGACTTGGAGAGTAAGTATTATGCTAAGTCAAATAAGCCAGTCAGAAAAAGACAAGTATCACCTGATATCACTTATATGTGTAATCTAATGAACAAAATAAACTGACAAACAAAATAGATCCAGAAACATAGAATCATTGAACAGATTGATGAATCTCAGAGGGAAATGGGGAAGTGGGGGGGCGGGCACAGGAATAGAGTAACCAAAGAACATATATGCACAAATGCATAACCCATGGACACAGACAATAGTGTGGTGCTGGCCTGGAGGGATAAGCCTGGGTGCAGGGTAGAGAAATAAACTGACAAACAAAATAGATCCAGAAACATAGAATCATTGAACAGATTGATGAATCTCAGAGGGAAATGGGGAAGTGGGGGGGCGGGCACAGGAATAGAGTAACCAAAGAACATATATGCACAAATGCATAACCCATGGACACAGACAATAGTGTGGTGCTGGCCTGGAGGGATAAGCCTGGGTGCAGGGTAGAGGGTAGAGGGGATCAAGGAGGGGAAAAGGGAGCATCTGTAATATTTTCAACAATAAAGATACGTTTTTAAAGTGCTATGCCACCAAGGGAGAAAGCATATCTAAGGCACACATATCACTGCCTCATTGGAAGAACCTAATGCACTTTTGAAGATAATTAGCAGTATGAAATTTACCAACTGTCTTTCCTGTGAAAGGTATTTCCTGAATCATGTTTTTCTGTGCTACTTTATCTGAACTTGGTAACCCTATCATTATATATAATCCATATATGCAGCTTGGGTTTCTCAACAGAATGTCTGAGAGGAATTAATTGTCTCTTCATATATGATTCTTAGCAGGCTTGAATGTACATTATGGTGGACATTTGTTCCTTCAGCTTTTATTATGGAATTTCTATGGTCTAGCAGGTTTGGGGAACTTTTTTTTCTGCCAAGGGCCATTTGCATATTTATAACATCATTGTGGGGCATACGAAATTATCAACTTAAATATTAGCCTGCTGTATTTGGTCAAACATTTAATGAACTCACACCTAATGCCTTGGCAGGGCCAGACCAAATGATTTCTCAGGCCTTTTAAGGACCTTGGGTGGGACATTCTCCACCGCTGAGAAGATGAAATAAAGAAGCATGGCATCTCTTTTCATAAGGCTTGCTACTAAAACAGTGGAGATCACACAAATAAAATATTAACTCATAATAGCTATAGAGGTAGAGTACAATAAGTTCATATAATAATAAGAATTAACCTAAACAATGAAGTCAGTGAAGTCTCTACAATTTTTTAATCCCTGATGAACATAGATGCTAAAATCAAATGATTTCTCAGGCCTTATAAGGACCTTGGGTGGGACATTCCCCACCACTGAGAAGATGAAATAAAGAAGCATGGCATCTCTTTTCATAAGACTTGCTACTAAATCAGTGGAGATCACACAAATAAACAAAATATTAACTCATAATGGCTATAGAGGTAGAGTACAATAAGTTCATATAATAATAAGAATTAACCTAAACAATGAAGTCAGTGAAGTCTCTACAATTTTTTAATCCCTGATGAACATAGATGCTAAAATCCTCAACAAAATTCTAGCTAATTGGATCCAGCATTACATTAGAAAGATCATACACCATGACCAAGTGGGATTTATTCTGGGGATGCAAGGCTGGTATAATATTTGCAAATCAATAAACATGATACACCACATAAACAAATTGAGAGACAAAAATCACATAATCATATCAATTGATACAGAAAAAAACATTTGACAAAATCCAGCATCTTTCCTTGATAAAAACTCTCAGTAAAATGGGAATAGAGGGATCATACCTCAACATAATAAAAGCCACATATGACAAACCCACAGCCAACATCACACTTAATGGGCAAAAACTAAAACCATTTACCTTAAAAACAGGAATAAGGCAGGGATGCCCACTCTCACCACTCCTGTTGAAACGCCCGGAAGAAGTCAATGGGGGAAAAAGAAGACATATGTAATACTTTAAACAATAAAGAATTTAAATTACTGTAAAAAAAATAAGTCTTTACTTTTATCAGTGAATTGGTTGAGATAATTGTTCATTCTCTAAATCAGAAAATTTTAATTTATTTTTTTTAGGGAGGGAGAGGGGGAGAGAGAAAAAGAGAGTGAGAGAGGGAGAGAGAGAGAGAGAGAGAGAGAGAGAGAGATCCATGTGAAAGAGAAACACTGATAAGCTGACTCTCCCACTTGCCCCAACCAGGGATGGAACACGAAACCTGGGTATGTGCCTGACCAGGAATGAAATCCTAATGGAGCCCTAGCTGGTTTGGCTCATTGTTTGGAGGGTCCTGAGTTCCATTCCGGTCAAGGACATGTACCTCAGTTGCAGACCCTGGGTCAAGGTGCTTGTGGAGGCAACCAATTGATGTGTCTCTCTCACATCAATGTTTTTCTTATTCTTTCTCACACTCCTTTCCACTCATTAAAAAAAAAAATCAATGGAAAAAGTATCCTCAGGGGAGGATTAACAAAATAATAGTAATAATTCTAATTGAGTCATAAGGTCAGATTGATGGGAATTTGTTTGCTAGGGCTGAGAGTTTGGGTTCCTTGAATTTACCCTTTAGTTAATGGGAACCCCAGATCCACTTCTTTATGGGATTCTGTTAATTCATGAAGGTACTTACTGAGATACAGGCAAAAACCTGTGCTTCTAGTCAGATCCTAATTCCTATGTCCTTTCTTGTCTTGATTGAAACTTTATTGTCTTGAGAGAAGTTGCTCCAAATTTTCATGATTCCTTAGTCTTTGAGGACTATAGTTTCTTCCTTATTATTACTTTCCCTCCACATTCTTATGTTTTATGCAATAAAAACCACTTAATCATACCTTGAGGACAAGGAATGCCCAAGTTGCCATGAATAACACCACACTTTATCTTTGTGTTGGAAACAGGAAGTGGAATATGAAGCTAAAACAAATTTTACTTCTACTTCTTTATCACTAGACTTCTAATTATTTGAAGCACTGAGAATAAAACATACATTAATATTTCAATGAATTATTTTGCCACAAATTCTTTCAACATTAATTCTAAAACTGTATATTAGTGCCTACAATGTGTCATAAACTATTGCAAAGAAATCATTGGCTACAGCAATGAATGAGGCAGAAGAATCTCTGCTCTATTGGAGCTTACGTTTCAGTGAGGAAGGTATTTTAATGTTTCAGAAGTTGACAAAGAATAAAAAAAAAACTTTCCCATGTTGCATGTCAGAAATAAGTGGGCATAAAGTCTGAATATTTTTCAAGGACATATTTTAAAAGCCAATGACTTGCCTATAACATTATTAGAACTTGGCTTTTGTTTATTAAGTTATTTAAAATTTAATTTATTTGACATCTAATTGACTCTCCCCTTTGCCAGTCTTCCTTTTGTTATTAAAATTATTAATTGCTTGCCTCTTTTATTTAGATGTGTCCATATTGCTCTCTTTTAAATGTTTTGCTTTGTTTTTAAATTAGTTTCTTGATTCTCATCAGCTTTCAGGCTTGAATTTAGTTACATTCATGTCCATAGAATGGCATAAGAAGCTGGCTATAAACCACTCTTAAATTCAGTTTTTAAAAATCCAAATTACTTCTAATCTAAAAATAATTTTTTTCTATGTTATACATCTTTGTTTTCATATTAATTTAAATTCTCTCTTCACTTGTCTTCTCCATTTTTGTCCTGTGACAGTGATAAACTGTATTACTCACTACTTTCCCAGAAAGATTCAGATTAATGAAATTCTTCTTATTTATTGGCAAACTCATTAGTCAACAGAGCCAAATATCAACAGTACAACGAATGAAATTTCTTTTGAGAGCCAAATTTTTTAAACTTAAACTATATAGGTAGGTACATTGTTATTAACTTAATTAGGGTACTCCTAAGGCTTAGGAAGAGCCACACTCAAGGGGCTGAAGAGCCTCATGTGGCTTGAGAGCCGCAGTTTGCCGACCATGGGCCTATACCATTTTTGTCAATATGTAAACAAAACAATCTGTTGAAAAGTACCGTCAAATAAGATAGGGCAAAGATCAGTGTAGTGGTAACATAAATCTTGTTTGAAATGGGATGGAATAATAAGTAATCAATTTTTTGTGAAGTAAATCTGTGATTTGAATTGACTGAATGCACCATAGAACTAAAGTTAGTGAGAAATGTATGATTTAGGAAGCTACCCTAACAAACCAGGATGAATCTAGAGAAAGCAAGTGCCAATATAGGTAAAGGTAAAGTTTAAAGTCAGTTATTTTGTGCATTAAGATCAGCACTTTTTAAGAGACAAATAAAGCTTATCTTTCCATCATAACATTTATTTATTGATAAATAATAGCTTATTTGATTTTCTGTATCTCCTAATACACATCAGCTCTATGAGGATAGAGACTGTATTTTAATTTTGTCTCCTTTTTAATCCCAATATGTTGCATATTACCTGGTACATTGTAGGTTCGTCATCACTGATCTAGGGCAATAATAGTGAAAGCCTTATCTCCACTGGATATAAGCAAATAAAGGTGTCATTTTAAGGGGAGTTGCAGGAAAATAATAAAGCCAGATTACAGTAATTGTATCAAAGAAATAAAGTCTCTTCGTGGGATATAATTTTGACTGGTTTCAGGATTATACAGGCTCTATAGGAAGTGGAGTTGGTGACCTCTTCTAAACCTCCACCAAAGTGTGGTTAACCTAAGGATTGCTGATCCCTGGTTACCTTCCATCCCGGAGAACACAGATAGTGAATGCTCCCCATAGAAATCTGCATTTCCCATGAACACATGCATGACAGAAATCTCTCCCACAGGCAGAGAAAATAGAGAATAAAAAATGGTTTTGCTATAAAAATACAGTCCTATGTTTTCACATTTGGAAGGAAATAGACTTTGGTTGGGGCGATGGTGTGCAGATGATATTTTGTTGAATTGTACACTTGAAGCCTGTATAGTTTGGTGAACCAGTGTCACCCCAACAAATTCAATATAGTGAATGAATTAATTAAAATACGTAAAGTGGCATGTTTTGGACTGGAAAAGCAAAATGCATGCAGTAGAAAGACCAGAAGGACATACAGGTATCTGTTTTAGAAACGAGTAATCCCAGTTCTAGAGAGGCTTTCTTACCACAATGGAACACAGGGGCTATGGCAAGGCTTTAGTTTGTTCTGGCCTGTACCTGGAGAGGCTTGAACTGCAGGAGAGGAGAAAGGTGATGCCCAAACGCTATTTCAATAACAAAGTGAGGATAGACAGAAAGTGCTTCCTTTCTAGTCCCAACATGAGGAATTTACAATGGCTACGTGCCCAGCTTTTGTTAGAAAAACACCTATTCCAGTAGCATCAGTTTCCAGAGCTCTGAACCAGAATACGGCTCTTGTTTTGTCAGAGGAAGGGGAGACTCACAAGAAGTAACAGGAATCAAATGGCTTGTTTCCCTGTGAATCTGATCCTGCTTCAGGCGAGATAACAGTGAGGATGCTGACATCGGTGATGAAAGTCCAGTGAACAAAGGCTCTCGAGAGTGTGGTTTATGGTCGCTGAGGCTTCATGGTTCCTGTCCTCATTCAGTCATACAATTGACAATGGAAAGTTTTATTTATTTCTTCTTGAAGTTTTGGGAGAAGAAAAAAAAAAGAATTCAAGAAAGCAAATACAAATAAAATACAAGTTGCTATATTTATTATGGTTTATAACATATAAACACAGACTAGTTTTTTGGCAAAAATAAATTAACAAACCACTTTCCCATCAATGCACTATGCTTTGCATTTCTCTTGACACTGAATGTAATCTTATAAATATATTAAGAAAACACACAACTCTTTGCTGTCTTATATAGCAAAAGAACTTTAAAACATTTACATTATGCCTATTGTGAAAATAACACTGTAGAAAAATAAAATAGAAAATAACAAATATGGATAAGTATGATATACAATATCTACTATTTGATATAAATATTAACTTTTATAATAGTTTTGGTCAAGATAAAAATAGAGTCAACATTAACACATTTTATGAAGTCCAGAACAATTTGTTTTCATGTAATTTTAATTGGTTTTAGAGAAAGGAAGGGAGAGGGGGAGAGGGAAAAGGAAAGGAAGAGGAAAAGGGAGAGAGGGAGAGAGGGAGGGAGAGAGGGAGAGAGAGGGAGGGAGAGAGAGAGAGATATGAGATAGAAACATTGGTTGATTGCCTCCCAGGAATGGAACCTGCTAACCTTTTGGTGTACTAGGGGATATTGCAACAACTTAGCCACACTGGCCAGGGTGCTATCAGAAAATCTGTTTTTCAAGAAGACTCCTTGTCTTTATTCTGTTATCTGTAAAATAATAGGTTTAGATCTCTCTCTCTCTCTCTCTCTCTCTCTCTCTTCTCTCTCTCTCTTCAGTGTCTTTAGAGGACACCCTTCTCACTTTAACAGGTCTGAATATCCAAGTTAGAGTCCATAAACTTATACCAGACTCCTTTGCTGCTAGGAAACAGGCATGTATTATACGCTCTGTCCAGCATACGTGTATATAACAGACTTCAATGTAAAAAGAAAACAAGATATGAGAAAGTAAGAACCTAATGCAATCTAGAAACTCAATCAATGTACAGCAAAAGAACTAAGGCAATCAACTTATTCACTAGTCTCA
>NW_005360641.1:522695-538895 GCF_000412655.1 Myotis brandtii
TCTATGAGACAACTTGAAAACTTGGAGTAAATGACCTTCCTGAACAACAACAAAAAATTTATGGTGATTTTTTTTCAAAAGTAAAATTAATTTTTTTCAAAAGTAAATTTATGTAGATGTAGAAAAGAAAGGGCAGACATGTAAATTTTAACTCTTTCTAATACAATTCCTGATCCATTCATAGAATTTTTGTTCTTCAACTTGGACTCTACTCTTTTTTTAAAAAAATATATATTTTATTGATTTTTTACAGAGAGGAAGGGAGAGGGACAGAGAGTTAGAAACATCGATCAGCTGCCTCCTGCACACCCCCTACTGGGGATGTGCCCGCGACCAAGGTACATGCCCTTGACCGGAGTCGAACCCGGGACCCTTCAGTCCGCAGGCTGACGCTCTATCCACTGAGCCAAACCGGTCAGGGCAAGGACTCTACTCTTTATGTCTTTTTTTATTTCAAAGAAGTAATGATTCCACCATGGTTCATGGTTCATTTAACTAGATCATGAAACTGCAAGCTAATTCAGTAATTCAGGCTCATATCCTTAACAACAACTTAGAAGTAAGAGTACTCAGGATTCATTTACCTAAAGCAGAATGACCAGGCTACAGTACCAACTATAGAACACATACTAAAACATACAAATTGAAGGAGAAAAAAGTAGAGCATTAGAGTGTATAATGGAGAAAATGCCTGTAACATTTCTGAACCAAAACTTTACAACTACCCATATTTTGTTCTTTCTTTGTTAAATATGTTAACTCATCTATTTTTCACATTCCATAGGTCTCCTGGTGATTAATAATCTTGTCCACATGTTAGAGACTGACAAAGCAATAGGTAATAAACACAACAGAACAAGAGGTATGTAAGATCCTGACTTGATTCTGGACAGAGGAGCTAACCAGATTTTGAACTGTTATTCTTTGGAGATGCATGCATTTTTTAAATAGAGGATAGCTGCAGTACTTCTCAGAAATATATTGCTGCTATTTGAAGTTTAAGTAGGATTTCAGTTAATCAGTCAAGAATTAGTTAACAGCTTGTGCTTAGATATATATAATTTGGTATCTCTTGAACTATATTAATAGTTATTTCTAATATGAATGTTGTTGACTTTGTCTTTCTTTTATTATAATTTTTATTAAAGTATTATGAAACAATTTTATTACTCTATAGCAGAGTTGAAATGGTCATTTTTTAAAGTATCACCTTGTCTAAATCTCATTTGCACTTCAAATCAATTTCATAAGTAATTATTTTATGATAGTTTGGTTGTATTATTTTCAGTACCATTTAAAAATCTTTCTTATAAATAAAAAATAGAGAGCACCAAGATATCAAATTTGGGTAGGTTTATTATTTGAAAAATGGGCTATATTTTTTTACAAAGTTTAGAAAAATAAAATAAAAGGACTTAAAACAAAGTTAGATCCTCAGCTAGATTATAGATTTTATCTATAAAATCAGAAACAAAATTATGCTACATATACCACATAAAATATATGCATATAAAACTATTACATTATATTTCATTGTATCTATATAAAAATAAATCCTAAATTTTAAGTAAGCATGTTTACTGCTGATATCAGCATGAAAAGATTCATATTCTTGGTATATCCATGTAAAATATCAGGTATACATTTAAACAGTACAAATTTATTCAGCATCTTTCATCTTTAAATTGTGTATACCTTTATATTAGAACTAGAGACCTGATGCATGAAATTCGTGCAAGAGTAGGCCTTCCTTCCCCTGGCTGCTGGCACCAGCTGCCCTCTGGCACCCAGCACCTGGGCTTCCCTCACAGCCCCGGCTTCTTCCAGAAGGATGTCCAGTCTAATTAACATATTATGCTTTTATTATTATAGATGGGTCTGTTCATACTGTATCTTGAAATGTTGGAGTAGAAGTTCCAGCTTATAATCCTTCTATATATAAATATGTTCCACATAATGAGTATTAATAAATCAGGATTTTTTTCTTATTTTTAAACTTAATGGCAATTATTAAAATATTTTATACTTTAGATTAATTCAGATGTATATGAACTTTACTTTTAAAAATGTCTTTATGCAATCAAGTTTTTTGAAATTTGTTAAATAAATGAAGTCTCTTTTGAATAAATAAAACATACTTTTAAAAGTTTATTTCATTTACTCTTTTTTTGATTAAAAAAAATTTACTTTTGAAAGTATTATATAGGTCTTCCTTTCCTCTTCATTAAACTCTTCCAACCAGCTCCTGACATCTGTCCACCCCAGGCCCTCACCACCCTATTGTCTGTGTCCATGGGTCATGGATATATGCATATAAATTCAGTGGTTGATATCTTCCCACCCACTCTCCCCTGCCTTCCTTCTGAGGTTCAACAGTCTGTCTATGTTTCTATGACTCTGGGTCTATTTTTGATTATCAGTTTATTTGGTTCATTTACTCTTATTTGGAAATCCTCGATCTCATTCACCAATGCACATTTTTAAAAATTCTGCTTTATTTTCCTATCAGGATTACTTTTTTATTTTTATTGATTTTTAGAGAGAGGAAGGGAGGGAGAGGAAGAGGGAGAGAGAAAGGGAGAGAGAGAGAGAGAGAGAGAGAGAAGAGAGAGAAACATTGATCAGTTTGCCTCTCACATGCACCCCAACCAGGAATCAAACCAGAAACCTGGATATGTGCTCTGACTAGGAATCTAACCCACCACCTTTGGTGTACAGGACAACAATCCAGCCAAGTGAGCCTCACCAGCCAGGGCACCAATGCCCATTTTTATGTTGAAGTTTCCCACCAAGAAATTTTCCAGAAAACAAAACAGAATATGAGTATAAAAGGAGACAATAGCATTAAAATATTTCAGTAATCCCAAGATCACAATTTCTGAAAAGAGAGAGAGAGATAGAGAGAGAGAGAGAACTAGAAACTTTTTTATTTTTTCTGTAAAAATCAACCATGATAAGCTTATGAATGCTAATATTTAACTACTAGAGGCCCAGTACATGAAATTTGTGCACAGGGGTGGGGGCATCCCTCAGCCCGGCCTGCACCTTCTCACAATCAGGGACCCCTCAGGAGATGTCCCACTGCTGGCTCAGGCCCGATCCCTGTACTCGGACATCTGGCAGTCGGACATGCCTCTCGCAATCCAGGACCACTCGCCCCTAACCACTTGCCTGCCTGCCTGCCTGCTCGCCCCTAACCACTTGCCTGCCTGCCTTCTCAGTGCACGTCATAGTGTCCGGTCATTCCACCATAACGATCGCTTAGGCTTTTAGATAGATTATATTATTATATAATATATATCTATATATCTATATATCTATAGATATATAGATATATAGATATAGAGAGAGAGATTTGTTATTTAGTTTAATAGTGTTTAGCACTGGACATCTATTAGTTTTCTTTTATTGAAAGTTCATTGATGTGTCACAGAGAACAGATCATCCTGTCTGTGCTTATGCCCTTGGTGCTGACTCAGAAACCTAACTGAGAGTTCGGTGCCAGCTTTTTCATCTGTCAGCTTGCTAAGCTGCATATGTCTGAATTGTACTGCTTGGATAGTTCTGAATGTTCACACTGTAAAATTTAAGGCAGGGATTATTTCCATAAGAAATACATAACAGAGTATGCTTTAATGCATATCAGAATGCATTAAATGGAAACTAATCTGGTTTGTGCACATCACATACAAAGAAACCAATATACCCACATGCATTTTGTCTACTCATCTTTTTGAATCACATTTTAACTTCAGCTTTAAATGAAAAAGTTATTTGAAAGCACATTTATTTGATGTAAGTTGACTACACTGGGCATTGTTCTCAATTAAGCACAAATTAATCTTTATTTTTAGGTTCCCTGGAATATATTATTGTGTCTAAAAACTATATAGAAAACAACAGCTGAATGATTATTGACTAATTACTTTCTTATTTTTATCACACTGTTTGTGTGAGTACAGAGTTCCTGGGAGTTAGCCAGTTATGACACATTTTTGAGTATAGCAAATATGACATCATGACATTACATGTGAATTTGAGGGAAATAAGGTTCAGCTTTAATGTTATATGTGCTATATTAATATCACTATGCTCTAGTATAGCTTTGCAATAAGCTCATTGCAAAAGCAAGTTAAAGTATGTAATTATTAACATCTTCTTGAAAGTGACTTTTAAAAATCCTCATAATAGAACCTATTGTTAGCCTTTTCAATGCACCCTAGAGTATAGATGGAAAAGGATAGGCAAATCTCATTATTTATAAGAGAGAAACCTAAAAGCCTAATCACCATTGTGTGGGTTGTTTAATTTCACTTACGTGTTTCTATGGCCCTTTCCCTCACCAGCTGACACTATACTACCAAGGTGGTGCAATGCTGAGACCACCACAGGCAGAGGTTTGCTCTTTTTTTTCTGAGCTTTTTCTTGAACTCATGATTCTGTCATTATTCTTTAAGGAGTTAGTATCTCTTAATGCCTATCTGTCACTGCCTGTGTTCTAGATGGTTAGGTGAATCAGAGTAAAGTAATGCAAGAAACTGCGGGGGTGTTTCTCAGAATCTAGAAGGGTTCAGGAATCTGGAGAAGGGGCTGCGGGTAAATTAATAAAGAGACTAAAAGTATAAATTTGGAATACATGGGGGAGCCAGAGGAGACTTAGCTATAGTAACCAAGTTCTCTCTGAATCTCCGGACCCCTTGCTCTTTATTAACACAAATTGCCCTAAAGCAAAGCAGATATACATATCAAAGGTTAAGGTTTGCTATACAGTAGGCATTGTCAGTTAGCAGGCAATAATATATGCAAATCTTTAGGTTTGGGGAAATGCCCACAGCTGCTCAGCTGTTTGGCCAGCAGGAGGTAATAACATGTAGATTTTCAGGTTTGGGGAAATGCTTTCAGCTGTTCCAGGAGGCAATAACATGATTCAGCCCTGCTGAATATAGAAGCCCATCAACCTTTTGAGGACTTCTTGCATTTTATTATGCCCTGCTAGAATTAGCTTCCAGCAAGAGACTACTTCACCTCCTCTCTAAATCAACACATTTTCAGTTTTCAATTGGTATTCTTAAATTTCTGGGATTATTAAAGTATACTAACTTAATAGACAGTATTAAATACTAAGACTTAGCAACTTGATGGAATCTATCCAGTTTAATATCTTTGAATAATGTTTCTTATAAAAATATATCTTCTATTCATATCCTATTCATATCTATTTTTCAGGGCATAGGAAAAGCAAATCTAAAAAGTAGCTTCACAAATGGATGATATGTATGGCCCATAATTCATCTCCTGTAACAATATTAGTCTATCCAATATAATACCCAAGTTATTTTTTAATAAACAGGAAAAGCAGTTACCCTAGAATTTAGCGTTCTCTCCCTATGAAACCAAGTGCTGTGCCAACATTAGCTGACTGTGGCTTTGTAAATTTACTTAGAAAATAAATGGATAGAATGAGTGTATGAACTTTGCATCATATTTACTTGGGAGAGAAATTCCAATCTATTCAGATATTCCTTTTCTAGCCTTGAAAGAATACAGTTCTCTCAATTTGTGTTTTTATGCTCTTTTAAAATTATAAACATAATTAAATATAATATATCCTTTATATGTCTTACACAGTGCATGTAATATTTAAAAAATAATAAATGTTTCATAGTTAAATGTAGGAAAATGATACTGGAGTTTAAAATTTAGTTTCAGAAACAGGAGACATAATATTAACTTGTTCTAAACTTTTCAGAAAATCTCAGAATTTCATCTTTATTTGAGCTACATAAAACTCATAGCATTTGCATTAATGTGGAAGATATTTCATTCAATGTAGATAGTTTCTCAGTATCTTCTGCCATGCACACCAAATCCACATCTGGTCCTTTCTCCATGCCTGCCTTAGGAGGACGGAAAGATTCTCTGAGCCCACTGCTCCCACTCAATATTCATCCCAGAACACCCTGTTGTTTCAGAGCCAGAGACAGGAACTGTGCCAGCTGAGTCTCAACCTCTACATCCCTTTAGCTAATGGGATAAAATTGAGGAAGATAAAAAACAACAACAAGATCAGATTGAGTCAAAGATGCATAACAGATGACATTTGCATTCTCTTCTTCCATTCAATGCTTAGTACTTTGGCATTAAATAGGTATCTGTTTACAAGATATTTATTATTTTATAGATATTTGAACTTAGCTATGGCCTTTATTTTCATTAAATTACATTTTTCTTTACTTTAGAAATACGTTAACATACATAAACACTGTCATCAGAAAACTAACCACATGATTGAAGGCTTATAACACTCATAAAAATGAGCTATGACCAAGTTTGTAAAACAAATTAACTATCAGATTAAAGTGGTATAATAGAAATAAACATTAAGGAATATAGATTATAAGGGTAACCTTGTTTTTAGAATCAAACAGACATTTTAAAAATTTCATACAATTTATAGATGAAAGGAATCAGAAATTGTTTCAACACTGGCAAGTTTTAAAATGACTTAATGATTAGGGTACGAAACAAGAAATGAGAGATGTGGAATTCAGAGGGTATCTAATTAAGATCCAGAGACCATGGCCAAACATTTAGAAGTTAAAGAAAAGTGAAGTAGTGACACAGTTCCCACTGCCAAGCACGTTCAAATAAAATTTATATCTTGCCTTTGGGCAGTTCCACTTACTTGGCTTGAAATTTCTGAGTGTTTATTATCTCTGCAGTCAGCCAGTGACCTGACAGATTTCCTTGAACATTTGAATCCAGTAAGAAAAGAAACAAAAATAAATGGGTTCTTCAGACCCAACCCAGGAAGTCATTTCAGCCCAAGGAGGCAAGAACAATAGCCAGACCCCACACTGGACCCTCAGTGAACCAAGAGGAAAATTAAAATACATGCTCAATTCTTAGGGAATAAAGATCTTATTGCCGAACTGGCACCAGCAAGACACACTAGGAACAGAAACCAGGAATTCAGTCCACCTTTCCCACAACTGCCTCCTATGGGGCTGGAGGGAGAGAGATGGTTGATTCTATGCAAATGACAAAATCCCTCAAAATGTACTATTTTCTTAATTGAACAGAACTCTCAATGCTTTAAGTGTTCAACTATACTTCAGAATTCTATAATATTGATTTTCATGGTTCTTGACAGCTCATATTTTTTTTGTTGCCTGGATTGACTTCTTGAATTTTCTACTCTGAAATTTCCATGAAGGGACACTCACAATGTATAGATAAATTTTAATGGCATGCCTAACCTCTAAAATTGGTACAATTTGACATTCCTTATTAACTTTCTCTATAGGTAATTCAACAAATACTGTTTATTCAAAGTATTTAATTCTATTATTTTACTAATTATATATGTATATATACAGATATATACATAAAATATTTTCAGTACAGAAAAGAATATTCATAGTGTTCTTCTACTTTTTCACTTATCACATTATAATGTTTTAAATTTTTATGTTTTTCATACCTCTAATAAAATATGATTAATATTTAACATTATATAAGTTTAAAGTGTACAAAGTAATAAAATCATTCACTTAATATTGCAAAATAATTACCAAAATTTGGTTAGTTAACACCTCTGTCATTTCACATAATCGTTGTGTGTGTGTGTGTGTGTGGTGAAACATTTAAATTCTATTCTCTTGGTTATTTTCAAGTATATAATACATTACTCTTAACCCTAGTCACTATGCTGTATCTTAGATTCCAAGAACTTATCCTATATAATAAAAGCCCAGCAACCATAACAGCGTAACAACTGGAACAACCGCTCAACCAGTCGCTATGAGGTGCATTGACAACCTCTTGGTCCTTCCCCCTGGCCCTCAGGCTCTGATCACAGCATGGTGAATGGGGAACCACAGGGAACCGGTGGGTGGCACAGAATGGGACTGGGGACTGGCCAGTGGGCAGAAGATGGCCCTGATCACAGGCTAGGCCTAGGGACCCTACCCATGCATGATTTCGTACAATGGGCCTCTAGTTTATCTTATAACTGCAAGTTTGTACCCTTTGACAAATGTCTCCTAATTTCCTAAGTCACCCAGCCCCTGGAGACCACAACTGTATTCTCAGTTTCTATAAGTTCATCTTTTTTTAGATTCCACATATGAATGATATCCTATATAATAAAACCCTAATATTATGCAAATCCGAACGGTGGAACAACCGGTTGCTATGGCGTGTACTGACCACCAGGGGGCGGATGCTCAATGCAGGAGTTGCCCCTTGGTGGTTAGTGTGCTCCCACAGGGGGAGCTCCACTCAGTCAGAAGCTGGACTCACAGTTGACGACTGGTCCGGCAGTGGCAGAAGCCTCTCCCACTTCCACTGCAGGCAGACGGTAAGGAGCGAGGAGTCCCAGACTGCTAGAGCCCCAGACTGTGAGAGGAATGTCTGACTGCTGGGTTAGGCCTGATACCTGAGGGGTCCCAGACTGTGAGAGGGTGCAGGCTGGGCTGAGGGACCCCCTCCCCCAGTGCACAAATCCATGCATTGGGCCTCTAGTCATATAATATTTGTCTTCCTCTGTATGACTTCACTTAGCATAACATTCTTGAGATTCATCCATATGGCCATAAAATGGCAAGATTTACTTCTTTCTCATGGCTGAATTCTATCCCATTGTTAATTATCTCTTCCTTATCCACTCATTTGTCAAAGAATATTTAGATTATATCCATATCTTGGCTATTATAAATAATGCTGCAATGAATTTAGGAGTGCAGATATCTCTTAAATATTAGGATTTATTTCCTTTGGATATATAACCAGAAGTGGGATTGATTTTGGTGAATTGTCTATCTGTGCTTTCTTGTAGCTCAAGGAGTCTCCTTAAAACAGCTATTTTAAACTCTTTATGGAGTAAATTACAAAGCACCATGTCTTTGAAGTCATTTACTGGAAGAAAATTTTGATCTTTTATGGTGTCATGTTTTCTTAATTTTTCATGTTCCTTGAAATCTTGTGTTACTCTCTTTGCACTGAAGGTAGAAGTAACCTTCTCCAGTTTCTGCTGTCTGATTCCAGGGGAGAAACATTTTTCTTTATTCTGCTAGCAATTCTGGTGCTTTCTCAGACTCTCTCTGGATAGGTCCGCTCCAAACTTCTTGCTCTCTCTTGTGGCAGGATTCTTACACTCATGTGCCCTCTAACAATCCTACAATGAACTAGACTGGGTGTGACAGCCTCCTTTTTGCTTTCCCAAGGGCAGTGCTGAATGCTCAAGTTTGTGTTCTCTCCTGGTCTACAGAGTCAGGCTGGCCTTCTGCACATGTTCACTAGCCATTAGCCAAATCTTGCTTTCACCTGCATTGTGAGTGCACACAGCAAGCTGGATGTGGGGTGTGGAAATGTGTCATGGAGACATTCGGGAGTGCTAGAGGCAGGTTAGGTGTCCCAGCAGCTCATCTGCAGGCCTCCTAATGAAGACACTGCTGCAGTTATTTGGATCTGGATGCCCTTGAAACTTTTTCTTCCAGGGCCTGTCTGCTGGTTCACCCAGCTGCTCACCAACCCCAAGTCTTACACTCATGACTCAATATTCTGGATGAGGTGAGATGAAATGGGTCCCATTGGCAGTGTCCTGTTCAGCTGGGCACTCACATGTTCTCAGTTTCCCCCATGGGAGAAAAAAATAGGCACAAAGGGTTCTCTTGGCACTAAGCTGTGTTGCCTTGGGGATTAGGTGACACAGGTAAGTCAAGCTGTTCTTCTTACTCTCTCCAGTGAGTACCATTTCAGATTATTTCTTCCAGCAATGTGTTTGCATGACCACTAGACTTCCACAAAGGCCCTTGTCCATGGGTGACTGTAAAAGTCAGTGCTCCCCAGGGAACCTTGCAGTGCAGCCAAGAGGGCTGGAGCCAGTTCATGGGCCACTTCAAGGTCCATGGCCAGGACCAAGGTCATGATGCATGTGTATTCAAACTCTTCCCAGGTCCATTGACACATGGGGCTCGATCCCATTGCTTCCACAGAGGCACTCTGTCTCTGGTTGGATACTAACTTGTTGTTCTTGCGAGAGGTATATGAGTGAGGCTACGTCTTATTTACCCATCTTGCTGATGTCACTCCCTAATCACATTTTTCCATAGAACTTTTCATCCAGTTTTATCAGTCATAAAAAAAGCTAAGCAATGTTATATATCTTAATTCTCAGCAAATTTAAAATAAAAGAGTATGTCTCTTTATTTAGAATGATTACAATTTTAATGATGACCATTTTTGCCTTATCAATCATCTTTGGCCTTGAGAAACTTGGATTCTTGTTGCAAGAACAACAACAACAACAACAACAACAACAAAAAACCTGAAAATTTAAAGGAAAATTTAATTTTTAAAAAAAATTTCAGTAATAACTAACATTTTGTATATGATGAAATAACTTAAATTCATAGGAAAGGAATCAAACAAAATTATTTCATTTATATAGGCTTTTCCCAAAACTGTAATTAAGAAAATTAAGTTTTACCTCTTGCAACTGTCTTAAGAAAAAGTTATAATCTAGTGAAATTTTGAAGCACATAAAATGATAAATTATCACTTTGGCCTCGAAAGCTGGAAATAGATGATAAATGACCACATAGGAAGTTGAACAGCTAAGTGCACAATAAAAGAAATGTTGCAAACATCAATTGAATTGTAGATTGCAGTCATCAGCTTATACTCCTTTCTTAAACTATTTTAAAGTTAGTAGTAAATTCATGGCAAATTGTGTCAAATTTAACCTTGCTTTTGAAGTTGACAGCATTAGCGCTTGAATTTCTAGTAGAAAAAAAAATAAAAGAGTAAAAGTGTTTCTGCTGTGGGAATTCTTCAGCTCTCTAAAAATATGTTGCTATAATTTTAAAAGCAAGTGAATCAATACTTTTCTCCATTCTATTAGTTTTATTTTATGAACAGTTTTATGTATGGTACTAGAGGCCTGGTGAATGAAATTTGTGTATGGGTGGTATGGTCCCTCAGCCTGGCCTGCATCCTCTTGCAATCTGGGATGCCTTGGGGGATGTTGAGCCTAAACCCGCAGTTGGACATCTCTCCCGCAATCTGGGATGCTGCATGCTCCAGTGACCATACTTTTCATACAGGTGAAAGGCATCTTGCTGTTGTATGGGCAGCTACATTTTTTGGCCCTGATTATAAAAAGTAGTACATAACATGATCCTTCTGAGGCAGTAGAACCATTTTCCCCATCTTATGGGTGGAAAAACTGAAGCAAAGAGAAGTTAAGTAATTGGCTTTGTCACACAGTTGTAAGTGTCAGAGTCAGGGCTGACCACAAAATGTGCAAGCCAGAGTCCATGCATGTCATTACTGTATCATTCTGTTTTTTTTTCAGTGTTAATTTTTAAATCTAAGAGACTGTTCCCAATATATAGGGTAGGGTCCCTAGGCCTGGACAGTGATCAGGGCCATCTGTGGCACAATTGACAGGTGGGGCGATCAGAGGGCCCCTTCTGGCACCCATCTTGGCTGACGGCCTGGAGCTGCTTGCTGGCTGCCTCTCCCCCCCACCCATGCTGCCACTGCTGGTTGCCTCCCTCTGTTGTGCGACCAGCTGCAGGTGCAATTGGGGGAGCCCTGCTGGCACCCGCCTTGGCTGGCAGCTTGGTGCCACCCACTGGCTGGCCGCATCCCCCGATCACCACCACCGGTCACCTCCCTCTCAAGGGGCAAATGCTCAACATCTGCCAGCTCGTGGTCAGTGCACATCATAGCTACCGGTCATTCCACTGGTTGTTCGATTTGCATATTAGGGTTTTATTATATAGGATATTAAAGTCAACAAAATGTAAACTTTGAGGTCATTTGTAAGTATAAATAATTATAACTTTTACAATGATTTCTTGGCAGTAATTTGTATAAATCAGGCCTGTGTAAATCTAAGTGATTTTGAAAGCAGTTTATTCAAAATAGATACATGTTTCCCTAGCCAGTTTGGCTCAGTGGATAGAGCATTGGCCTATGGACTGAAGGGTCCCAGGTTCAATTCCAGTCAAGAGCACATACCCGGGTTGTGGCTGGATCCCTGGTTTTGAAGCAGGAGGCAGCCAATCAATGATTCTCTCTCATCATTGATGCCTCTCTCTCTCCCTTCCTCTCTGATTTAAATAAAAATATATTTAAAAAACAAAATAGATACATGTTTATTTCAAACTAGAGGCCTGGTGCATGAAATTTGTGCATGGGGGGAGGAGTGTGTCCCTCAGCCCAGCCTGCACTCTCCAATCCAGGACTGCTGGCTCCCAACCATTCACCTGCCTGCCTGCCTGATTGCCCCTAACCACTCCCCTGCTGGCCCGGTCACCCCTAACTGCCCTCCCCTGCCAGCCCGGTCACTTCTAACTGCCGTCCCCTGCAGGCCTGGTTGCCCCCAACTGTCCTCCCCTGCAGGCCATCTGTGGTGGCCATCTTGGGTCCACATGGGGGCGGCCATCTTTGACCACATGGGAGCAGCCATCTTGTGTGTTGGAGTGATGGTCAATTTGCCTATTACTCTTTTATTAGATAGGATTATATAATAAAGTAAATAACAAACCAGTACAATTTATCCTAAATACAAAATAGAAACATAGATGTCAACACAGTAAGCCATGTGGCACACATGCTATTTCCCTCCTATTTCATTCTCAAAGTAGTCTAGCCCATCCAAATATATAAGTGCTGGGGACATTAAAATATAATAGGAAATTCTAAGTTTCTTCTGATCAATTGAAAACTTAGATTTAATATAACTTTATGTTGACTTTATTAGCTAAATAAGCTTACCACATGGTCATAATCTGTTTCGTTAGAGATTTTATACCACAAGTCTCCAAAACCATTTCATAAATCAAAAGAATGTTCTTCTTGGTTTAGAAAAGCAAAGAACAGCTTGTCCCTAGCCCAGATAATTGAATATAGTTCCTGTTTATATTAGAGGGAAAATGACTACCATATATTAATGGGTACAAATAAATTTAAGAAAAATAACCAGATGTTTCCTGCAACATAATTTCAACTTCATATCATCATAGGTCTAGAGGCAATTTCAAAATTGTGTTTATGATGAGAGATGAATATTGATTAACTGAGACATAATACTGATGTACATTATCTTAAAAAAATAGAAAAGGAAAACATTTGGAATAAGTCCAACATTAAAATAATAAATTATCTTTAAAGGTAATCACATTTGAATGATGAAAATTGTTGCAAAGTTAGTATTCTAAAGTTACTGCCCAATATGTTTTCACTAGTTTTGTATTATGTGCTTAACATTGTGAGGATTTCTATGAAACAGACAGAAATATAATCCATAGTCACTAATGAAAAAAAGCTCACCATATAAACTGAACAAATAGAAATGAATGGTCTCAAGATACATAAATATAATGTATATTGATATAGTGTTTGACTTTAGTATACATTCATTAATTGAAAAATGTAATATATTTTTGTTTTCCCATAAATCATTTTAATTTACTAATTTATGAAAATAGAGATATCATTGAAAGCCTAGGACTTTCAATTCTCATTACATGAAAATGTTACAAGGCACTGTTGCTTCAACCCTAGTGATAACAAAAAACTTGATTAGCAAACAAAATCACTTCTTAAAAATTCCTACAAACATAAAAATACTAAATTATAGCAAGACACAAGCCCATCATTAAAGAATAGATTCATCTCAGTTATAGTGGAAATAAAAAGATAAAACCATCATTAATGCAATAAAGAGAAACTGGAAAAACGTGTAATAAACTCTTAATGGTAATATAAGACATATATCTTCAACAACTATATAGGTTGGTACACAGAAGGTTGAAAGCAGAGATCTGAGAAGTATTTAGTGCCCTTCTTAATCCAGTCTGGAAATAGCATAGGATTGCTAAAAGTTGGGACATGTCAGATATTCACTGAGGAGAGTGTAGCAGCACTATGAAGGCTGGGGCGGGGTGGGGGGTGGGGGGCAGGAAAGAGAGATCTCACAGAGTGTATATAACTGGGGGTTGGGATCGAGAGCAAAGAAAATTTCCTGGTGCCAGAAAAATCTGGCAAATAGACTGTAAAGCAGAAAAAGCCAGAAGAAAGTAGGAAACAATAGCTCTCTGTAGCTTCTTAGTGTGTATAAGATAATAACTAAGGTGATTAAGAGGCGTACGGATTTCTGATAGTAACACACAAAAGAATATCTCTAGTAGGTTCTTCTGTCTTTGGGAAAAAAGGAGCAATAAGTAAATCTGAAAAATAAAAAACATTCAAATGTTTCAGAAAGCTGGAAAATTGGCTATAAACGTAAAGAATTCTGTGGATCTCCCTGCAGGGGGAGTTATGATCCCGCCCTCAAACTATTTGAAGTCAATGGTGAACTGAAAATAACTAAGGATGCAACAAAATCCCATACCTGATTTTGTGAAATATTATATTGACTCAGTTCTTCATTTAATTTGTTTGACAGTCGAAAGAATGTGTCATTTCCTGGGGTAAATATTATTTACTTGAACATCTACTTGACTTTCAAATAAAATGTCCACTATATAATAAAATATATGGTGCACATAAAAGCAAGTATTTATAAACTGTCTACAAGAGAGGGAATAATCAATAAAAAAAAACTCAAGGAAGATGTATCTGTTGAAATTTTCAGACAGAAAATTGAATAAACCTATAATAAAAAATGTGTTAAAATGAAATGGGAAAAGTGAATAATACAGGTGAACAAATAATAAATTTCAGCAGAAAAGTGACATATGTAGAACAAGCAAATGCTGGAAAAAAGGATAGTATAAAAAATGAAGAATCCTTGCAAAGAATGGGCTTAAGAACAGGTGAGATTCACCCGGGTAAATAATAAGTAATCTTGAAAGCATATTGACATAATTTATCTAAACAAAAATACAAATGATGGTGGGGAGGGAAAGGGAGAGAAATTTCTATCTCTTTCACCCCTAATCTACCAAAAAAATAAATAACAGCAATAACAACAACATTTAAAGTTTTTTGTTTTATAATGGTTCTTCTAGAAGAGACAAATTTCAAAAAAGATTATTTTTTACTTACATTGAAAGTCAGAGTTTAGAGAGCACTTTTTTCTTAAAAGTAAAAAAAAAAAATCATTAGTGATGTATACTTAGCTCACACTCTTTCAATAGTGAATTATGTTTTCCTTTTCATCATGGAAATATTATTAATGTTTACTTCCTTTATGTCCTTATTAACAAATATTGAGAGAAGTTAGCTTGAAACGCAGGCAGATAGGGCAGGGGTCCAGTGGAAAACAAAGGCAGGTGGGACATAGGCAGGGGCAGACACAGCAGTTTGAGCAGCCTAACCACAGGAACCAACCAAGCAGAAATAATAAAATGTTTCTGGACTTAAAGCAGGAGGCAGGGGAAACCAAGGGAGGGCCTGCAGCAACAAGGTGTACGAACGCATAGAAACAGAGAAAGTTCAGCATAGGAACAGAGACAGAACACATTGAAACAGGGAAAGTTCAGGTCAGTTGCTGGGCAAGAACAATTGAGGGAATCAGTCAGGTGATGACACAGTAGACATAGAGCCGGCTTGTGGCAAATATATGCCCCTGGACCGCAAGTCTTTACCAGGCAGCCCACTATTGGTCCCCCTCCCCTTGCGGGGAATCTGAATCTGCTTGTAATAAATTTTGTACACTTTTGCTTAAATTTTCTGGTCCGCGGAGCTCATTCTTTGGAGTCACGAGACACGACCCTGTGAAAACACTTCGGCTCACCATTCCAGTTATCAATATGATATGAGATAGCTAAAATTTGCTTATTAATTACTTAGTATAAAAAAATGTTCCTATTATTTTGAGGAAATGAATTATATAATTCAATATGATATATCCCATTTCTTTTGATTATAATAATTTGAAAGATAATATATAATTTTATCATTATACTTTTAACCATGGTTTATTTGTTCAGATGTATGAAGTATATTATATTCTAAGCAAATTATAACAATGACTGATAATGAAAACCTAATAAAGTAACAGGAGACCCAATATATGGTATTCAAGAATCATGTAAAAATATAACTACTTATTTCCTTTCAATTGCATCATGTTTCAAAATCAGAGAAAAAGTAATACACTGTGTTGTTCCCTCTATGTTACTATGAGTAAGACAAAGGGTTTTCCATGATTTATCTCAAGTTATCTGTGAGGGTGACAGA
>NW_005360641.1:539223-581937 GCF_000412655.1 Myotis brandtii
CTATCTTATATAAATTAAAATTTTTAATCCAATAAATGTGGTCAGATACATAATAATAACTCCATTTTATAGGTTAAAAAAATAGAGTTCAAAGAATTTAAGAATCTTGTTCATAGTCATTGTTCTCAGAATCAGAATTTGAATCTCATCAGATGTGATTCTAAAGATTTGTTGGGGAAACACTTCTTTAAAATAGGCTAACATAGCAGGATGATCCTAGGAGATGGCAGAATAGGAATCATCAGTAATATGTCTTTTCATGGAAACAACAATTGCACTGGAGTAATCTATCTGATGTAACTATTTTGAAATCTGGGGTATATGAAGGATTGCAAATGTTAGGGGAAGTTTTAGGGGCCCCATGCCTAGTTTATTTAAATGAGGCCTGAGGCATGAGGCATGCGGCCCGCAGGCCATGAGTTTGACATGCTTGGCTTAGCATATAAATTGTGGTTAATTTATATCAATTTTAGTTCTTGGCTCTGTTTTCTAACTATCTCCCACCTCCCTGCCCTAAGGCTGTTGGTGTTACTAATGCAAAGATGACTCAGTCCTCTAGATATTAGGTATCTGTACTCTGATCACTGTTTACTGTTTCCGACTTCCACACAAAGAGGTGATTTCCAGGAGACGTAAAGGTCAGTGTAATTTCCCTTGCCCTTCACTTTTCTCTTTTTCCCTTTCAGAAACCAGATATTAAAAACTAGGACATTCAAAAGCAACTGTATATAAGAGTAAAATTAGAAGGTCATTTCATATACTCAGGGGAAGGTACAGGCTTTTAAAATATCAATGAAATTAATAAATCATATTCAAAATAAGTAAGGCTAAAAGGGAAGAAACAAAAGTACCAATAGCAAAAAATATATACAGTTTAAATCACTACAGTTTTACAGATTTCAAAACACTAAGGAATGTTATAGACAACTGTATAAGAGTACATTTAGTAATTTAGATACAATGGATAAATCCCTTGAAAGACAAAAAATACAAAAATGTATTCAAGCATAAGTTGATAAAATAAAGTTTGGTATCTATTAAAGAAATTAAATTTATTGTTTAAAACTTTCCCAAGAAGAAAACATCCCGCCCAGATGGTTTCATTTAATAAATGCTACTAAACATTAAGAACCATTACCTAATCATATACAATAACTGAGTCAAAATAAATCATTGACTAAATGGAAAATCTCAAACTCTAAAATATATTTTTAAAACCATTGCAAACTTAGGGTTTTAGATATGCCAGTAAAAATCCAATCATTAAAAAGCCTACAGGTAAATTGTATTTTATTAAAATTCATAACTTCTGTTCTTTAAAAGATTCTTCTTTGAAAATGAAAAGACAGGGAAAATTGGAAAAATTATCTGTAAATAATATAACAGACATAGTATGAGAACCCATAGTTTAAAAAGAAAATGAAAAACTCTCACAGCTCAATAATAAGGGGACAGAAATGATTCTTTTTAAGAAACGGACAAAAGATTGAACAGACGTTTCACCTAAAAAGCTACATGGAACTAATAAGCAAATAAAATTATTCTCAACATTATTAGTTATTAGGAATATCCAAATTCAAACAAGAGATACTACTCTACCTTTCAGAATGGCTGAAAATAAAAAAAAAGATAATATGAAACAAAATGTTGGTTAATATCAGCAACTGCAATCATCATATACTGTTGGTCAGGACATAAAATGAGATAATCACCTCAGAAAACATTTCTTTAAGTTAGACATACACCTGTAATATTGCTCCTACTCTGAGGATAAAGAAAAGTGTATTTCAGAGCAAGAATATTTTACTAAAAGTATTTTAGTAAACAATGGGAAACACCACAAATATGTACCAACTTGGAAACAGATGAATATCCTTACAGTGGAACACTTTCAGGAAAAAAAAAAAGAAATGAACAAATGATGCAACATATGTGAATCTCCACATAGCTTTACTGAGTGACAGAAGCAAGCATCCCAGCCCCCAGATCATGCATACTGTATTATTCCATTTAGATAACATTATAGGAAATATAAGCTAATCTACAGTAACAGAAATCAGATCAGTGGTTGTCTGGGAATAGAAGAAAGGCAAAGAGAGATGGGAGGATGTGAATGTAAAAAAGCAAAAGGAAATTGAAGGGGTTATTATCTTAAACCAGAGGCCTAGTGCACAAAATTTGTGCATGGGTGGGGTCCCTAAGCCTGGCCAGTGAGCAGGGCCAGGCCAGAGAGAAGGCGATGGTTGCAACACCAGGCGTGAAAGAAACAGATGCCACAGCACATTTCCTCGCCTCCCCCCCTCCTCCTTCCCTTGCCATTGTGCACCGCCACCACAGTGGGCTGGCAGCAGGCCGATTGGGGTCTGCCAGACAGGGAAAGGGACAGGGCATGGGAGGTTAGCCACTCGCCTTGAGAAGGGAGCTGACCCTCAGCCCCTCTGGGAAAGGGGCCACATCCAATGCCACCCACCCCTGGTTCCCTGTCCCAGCCCAGGGCCTGCTAACCGGAGGAGGGACTGTGGGAGGTTGGCCGGCCAGGGAAGGTTGGCTGTAGGAGCCTCTGCCTCCTGGTGGTCAGTGCGTATCATAGTGACTGGTAGTTCCGGTTGCTCAGGCTTTTATGTATACAGACTAGAGGCCCAGTACACAAAAGTCATGCACGGAGGGGGAGGGGGATGTCCCTCAGCCTGATCTGCACCCTCTCCAATTCGGGACACCTACACCTTTTTCTTATCTAGCTAAACTCTTCACATTTAAAAAATAATAATTGAAATACCACCTACTCTAGGAAATCCTCTGAAGAACAAATCTTACAATCTGTATTAAGTATTTTCATAGTATAACATTCTTTTTTTTTTAACAGCAACTTAGAGTGGATGCAATCTGCTTCTCATTCTTGCCTCTGAATTCTTTCTTGCTGCTCTTGTAATAGCGAAGCTTATCCAATTTACATTTCCCCTTCAAAGGCTTATATTTGGTTTAGTTTCTAGTTGGCTCCCCGCCCCTTTTTTTAAGCAATAAATTTGAGTTGTGATAGTAAACCTCATTTGTAATCAAGCCTATAGGTCTCCCTTTCTGAATATTTCTATAATACCTATCACTTTAGCATACCAGAGATTGTGTTCATTTATAGAAAATAACAATAAATGTCACCTGATCATTTGATCTTCTAGTAATATTTTATAGCAAGATGCACTATTCTAGTAATTTAACTATTACAAAACTGAGGCATACAGAAATAAATCACATTGAACAATAAAGAATGTCTCAAATATCAAAGCATAGTACACTTAGGGCCTCCCTTGTTCTGTGCCTCAAATATCATAGCATAGTACACAGTTCACATGGAACTCAGCTTCCTTTAAAATACTTGTGAAGCAGCTCCTTCCACACATAGTATTTTTTTATTTAATTCACAGAACATACTCTTTGTACTAACTGTTGGAAAATCACCCTAGCAATTGCCTCGTTTCTTCTCTGTATTGTTGCCTTACATTCTGATATCATTACTGCACTTTTATTACCCACTCGCTCTAATAAGATTGTGAATTTTTTAAGGGCAGAGATCATAACTTGAGCTTGTGTTTCTCTGTCATGGTGCCTAGATACTCAAATGCCATCCAGTCCAAATGACTGTGATGAGAGAGGCCCACCGGATCAGTTGCTGGACACCTCTGATTTTTATTTAAGAGGCCTCACTTGTTCTGTACCTTTACAGAGGGGTGAGTAACTTGAGGTTGTGTTTCTCTGTCATGGTGCCTAGATAGATATTCAAATGCCATCCAGTCCAAATGACTGTGATGAGAGAGGTCCACCGGATCAGTTTCTGGAGACCTCTGATTTTTATTTAAGGGGCCTCACTTGTTCTGTACCTTTACAGAGGGGTGAGTAGGGGCTGAGGAAATCTGAGGAAACCCAGACAGAATTCTCCTCCTGCAAGATTTTGCAAAGCTGTCACCCAGGACCATCAGGTGGCTTCTTCGCCTGGATCCGCTGGGCATTTGTCCAATTCAAACCCAGACACACAGCAATAACAAAGGTACTGGTCTCCTATGGTTCATGCGTGGTGATCAAACCCCAGCCTGCAGGAACTCACCCCCATGGTCAAGGCTGGGCCATCAGGTGGACTTGGGCTGGTGCTCCTGACTCTGGGGAGAGGGAGACTTCCCGTGACCTGGGAAACTACTATCAACCGAAAAATCAGAGAAGCACAGAGGATGATTCAAAAACACGAAAGACAATGCTGGTGATTCCTTCAATCTCTGGGGTAAAAACAAACCAAAACAAAACCCTGAACTTGTACACACATGCGTGGAAAAACATTGCTGAAGGGAAAAGCAATTCAGACCCAGGCTGGAGGGCTGCGGGCTAGAAGCCCCGGATGCTGCGCCACCTGTGAAGGCGGAGGGACTCTGCTCCAGGCTGACGCTGAGCAACCCAAGGCTGGGCTGCACACAAAGGCCGTGGGGGGCCGGCGCTGCCCCCAGCCCACGCCTCAAGGAGAGCCCTTTCTGCCTACGCAGTGAACATGGTGGAGCACTCTGGGGCTCCGGGGCTACAGTGCGCATGCTGGGATGGGCCCTAGGCAAATGAGCTTGCCCATCCTCTCCTCCCAACTGCCCCCAGCCCACGCCTCAAGCAGAGCCCTTTCTGCCTATGCAGCCAACATGGTGGAGCACTCTGGGGCTCCGGGGCTGCAGTGAGCATGCTGGGGCCAGGCCCTAGGCAAATGAGCTTGCCCATCCTCTCCTCCCACCGACCACCTCAGGCACCGTGGCCTCGAGGCCACCACCAGCCTGCCCACCTGCCCCCTTCTCCTCCCAGGCAGGGCTGCTCCTCACTTACTGGCAGCCTGCGAGCGCTCCGGCTCCGGCAGGTCCCCAAACAGGTCCATGGCAGAGGCTGGTCTGTGGAGCGGCTTCTTCCCCCGGGACCATGGGAGGCTTCTTCACCTGGGACCGTAGGCAGCTTCTCCTGGGCCAGCTGCAGCCGCAGGCACCCTGGCCGGCTTTGTCAGGAAGGACTTCAGGAAGATGTCCGGTCTAATTAGCATACTACCCTTTTATTAGTATAGATGTGGTGTTTTTAATAGATGAAAACATATGCCAGATTCTAACAAACTGTACACTTTAAACATGTGCACCTGACTGTATATTAATTGTACCTCAATAAGACTTAAAAATTTTCAAAACAAGTTATATGTATATGAATAGAGGTGACATAATTGCCATATATTCCTCCATCAAATCAACCCCTCCACTCTTAATTAAAGATGTCTACATTCCTCTACAAATACCCGTTTCCTGTAAAAAGGCAATGTTGTATCATAAACTGGTATTTGATGGTGGAACAAAAAGCTATGAATTATAGTCCTCATTTGACAATATTTATTAGGTGACCCTGAATCATTAACTTTTATGGTTTTTCAATTCCCTTTTTAAAGTTGGAAGGCAAAGCAATTTAGAATTTTTATATAATTTAACACTGTAATTATAAAGAGGTCTGTCATGCTCTGCTGTGGAAGCAAGAACTCAATCCAGATTATTTTTAAATTATAACCAATCTGTGTAAAGAAGATTCTAGCTAGTTAGGAAACCAAAGGCATAAACTGATATATCATAATTATATGCATAGCCATATATAATATAAATGATGCAAATTGAATATTACACTTATCCTTACCATTTTTGTTAAATGTAACTAATGATATGATGTACACATGATTTTTAGTTATCATGAAAATGCTTAAAAATATCAAACAGTTATCTACGTTTCAATTATCCTTTTGTTTTTTTTTGTAACCTACATGTTTTTGTAGATATGCACAGAATATTAGCCAGGTATTTAAATTTGGGGCATAGAACAAAATCAGGTTATTTCCTCAATCACCCCACATCTTCACAAGAGACAGAAAGCGAAAAACTGAAGCATATGACTAGCAATGAAAACTTCCCCCACCCCTCACCCACAGGAAAACTGAGAGTGCCTGATATATAATTTCATTAGAAACTTTCTTTGAAATTTCAGATTTATTGTCATTGTGTTATGAAAGGAGACTTAATTACTTTACTTTTATGGGATGGGGTCAAAGTTTTTTGTTTATTTGACCATTCATAGTGTATCATACCCAAAAGAAATAACAATGACATCAATTTTGGACTATTCACAAATACTGATAATTTTTACTAATTAACATAAATCCTCTAAGTGGTTATTTAAAAGGAAAAAAGAAAAAAAGAAAAAACAATATTTTCCATAGATAATTTATGAAATTTACAGTATTTAAAATTATATCTTGTTAATGTATATTTTCAACTCATTTTTGTGGTGTGTCATATAGAGACTTCAAAGATATAGGAATGTTCTATGTTGAATGTAAAACATAGTCTAATATAGAACAAGTTTAATTTACATTGAAAAATATATTTTCTATATAGTTAAATTCATTTAACTAGTTAATCCTGTTTGTTAAATTTATTACATTAATTTGACATTTTGAATCAGCTAATAAAGTTGATGGATGCTCTAGAAATCAAACATATATAGGGTGTCCCCCCAAAATGTATACACACTTTGAATAATTATTAATTCCAATGGGTTAAATCTGAAAAGAAAGAACCAGCTATTGAGCTATGAGCTGTTAAGATGTGTATACATTTTTTGGGGACACCCGGTATATAATATACCTTTATTTTTTGATGAACATAAAATATAGCTAAATGAAGTGAGAGATATTTTAAATTTTGTTGTTATTTAAGAACATATAAAAATATGTCAACTACCCTACCTACTGAGCTTATCTATATCAGTGATGGTGAACCTATGACACGCGTGTCAGAGGTGATACACGAACTCATTTTTTTGGTTGATTTTTCTTTGTTAAATGGCATTTAAATATATAAAATAAATATCAAAAATATAAGTCTTTGTTTTACTATGGTTGCAAATATCAAAAAATTTCTATATGTGACATGGCACCAGAGTTAAGTTAGGGTTTTTCAAAATGCTGACACGCTGAGCTCAAAAGGTTCGCCATCACTGATATATATGCCTAGCGACCTTTACGACCAAACGACCGGAATGACCGGAACAACCAGAACGACCGGTTGACCAGTTGCTATGATGCGCACTGACCACCAGGGGGCAGATGCTCAATGCAGGAGCTGTCCCCTGGTGGTCAGCACTCCCACAGCAGGAGCACCCTTCAGCTGACTGACCCATCCCGGTGGCGCACCACCCCGGTGGCAGCCACTCACTCCCTCAGCAGTCCTGCAGGTCCAATCTCCTGAGAATGGGCCAGGCACTGACGGACCAGCACTGCCAGCACGATCCCAACAGCTCCGCTGGCCTCCTGGAAATCGGCCTCCAGCACCGCATCCGCTTCCCCTCCCTAGATGCTCTGCATGGAAGAAACAATATAAAAACGGTCACCAGGTGGCTCCTGACAATCAGCACAAAGTCAGCATGACAGATCTGGATCCCAGGCCAGCAAAGGCGTCCCACCACCTGCCCAGAGGGTTGATCATGTCCCGCCCCACCCAACCCCCTATGGGACCCCACCCGTGCACGAATTTGTGCACTGGGCCTCTAGTTATTTAATAAAACTACAGATGAGTGATTTTTAAAAAGCAGACTTCTTAGGCTTCCTGGAGTTTTTAAAAATAATTTGCCAACATAGATAGTTCTTTTCTATTATAAAACATGATAATTTGAGAATATTACTGAACTTTATCATGTACTTTTAACACATTAATTTTTTAAAAATAAAATGACTAACACTTTTATATTTTAATATATGTATACTTAAAAAGGAGTCCATTACATTTGTAAAAAGTGAAATTCTCTAAGAAAAGGTTTAAACTAAACTTAGAAATTCTTTCAACTGCACCCAGGAAACAGACAATGTGGAAAAATAATGTAAAAAAAAAAAGTAATATTATTTCACAACTACATTTTTAAAAGCCAATTAAAATAATTAGGTAAATCTTGAAATGTATGAGTTTCCACCTGTAGGTGTTATATTTAATATTATACCAGAAATTAGAAATCCAAATTATAATTTATTATAATATATACTTACATATTCATAAAACATGTGTTTACCCTGATCACATGCATTAATTTTTGTTTTGTTTTAACTTTTTTATGAAAGACCAAACCACCATCTTTTATTAGTGTCATTCCATACCATCTTAAAATGATAGTTTTAACTAAAGTTACCTGTACAGATAAAGCTCTTTCTATTATAATATCTATTCTAAAGTGTCCTATATTTTTATGCATGAAAAATGGCATTGTTTTTGGAAAATATATCTAATATTCTAATGGCAAATAAAATATATCTTATATTCTATGAATATTAGAATTTTCTAATACATAACCAAAGTTTGTTACAATAGACATAGTAATTGTTATTGAACTTTTATCTGTACATAGTGCCCTCAAGTAGTGAAATGCAAGTAAGTCTGAGCCAAACTATAGTTATGGTCATAATTATGACTCAGTTCATGGGCTCCTGTAAAGATCTTTCCCTGAATCCCCACCCCAGCAAAAACTCAACTAAACCTTTTCTGCACCACTCCATGAACTTGATCTCACACCTAATCATTCAATCACAGCCTGCAACTCTTGAGGGCACTCTCCACAATATATGTTACTCTGTCTGTGGTGTAACAATCTACTTCTGTATGGAATTGTTTATGATACAGTAATGTCTTCCCACATCTTCACCCAGTGCTTTTTGCAAGATTGGTGCTCAATAAATAGTTGATGAATTAATACTTGCAGATACTAACTAATGAATCTAATAATTAAAATGTACAGTTTTTCTAAGGATTATAACTAGAAATCCAAAGTAGTTATATAAGCTTGAAAATAAAAAGTAAATAATTTTTTGAGACTAAAGTGATACTTGCCAAATATAATGCTTCAAAGTGCTGATTATAGTGGTTCTTAATTAAACAAAAGCTCCCTAATTAACTTCATTTCACATTTACATATTTTAGTATGTAAATTTTTGCACCAGTAATTTGGTTTTGTTTATATCTTTCTTTTATAAAGTTTCAATGTATTATTTGTTTTGCCATATATGTTTATGCTTTCTTTATGGTATGGCTTATATTTCTGACTGAACAACTGTTGCATAAGTGTGGATCTGTATGACAATTGCACATTGAACAGTCAGACATGAAAAGATTATATCAAAATGAAATAAATATATTGTACTCCAAAGTATGAACTAACAGTCAATCTAATTCAAGAAAAAAAAGATTGAAATATCTATAGTTGTTTTATTATAGAGAATAAAGCATACATATATAGAAGAAAAGAGAGTAATATTACCTTACCTCCTAAAGTAAAATTTCTAATTTTAGTGTTTTTTGCAACAACTTCGATTTGTATGAATTTAGCATACATTAATTTCCACAAAACTTTTGATTGTATACTATATGCCAAGTCTAGTGATGATTTCTTCAAGTTTAAAATGAGACATGGACTTGACCCTTCAGAAACAACTGTGCAGTGAGTTTAAATCACCTGCCATATTGATGTTCTTACTGAATTTCATAGGCCTTGCAATGAATTATATAATAAAAAGGGCTTTACTGAGTTGTATGGTCTCATGACTTGAAAATATTTGGGATGAAAATGAAGTACAATCTGTTCTCCCACTTTGTGCTTCATATCCCTATAGAATTCTGGCTTTAAACATCATTTCTTATTTTGAAAAAGCTGTATTACATTCTACATATCACCAACTTTATACCATATTAAAATTTGATATCACTATTAACATGCAAATCCCACATATCTATATATATAAAGAGCCAGGGTACGTAATGTCCAAAATGACTGAAGGGATCATCGAACGCCAGGCTTCACGCGCAGCAGGCTTGGGTGGGCGTAGACTGGTGAGTGGGCTGAACTGCTGACCTCTCCAAGAGAGAGAGAGGCGGGGCTGGTCAGCACCTGCCGCGGCTGCTGGCGAGGCCCAGAGAGAGAAGCAGGGTCTGATCTGTAGCCGCAGCCATGCCTCTCTCTCTTTCCGAGAGGTAAGCAGTTCAGCTCCCTCGCCAGCAGCCTGGGGAGGCTGCTGATCAGCCCCGCCTCTCTGATCAGGCCCAGAGATAGGCCCGGAGATGCTGACTGGCATAGAAACTGACCAATCAGAACCTAATCTGGGTGAACTGCAAGGAGCCAATGGCTTCCTAGGAGGCAGAGCTTTTGATGCTGACTGGCATAGAAACTGACCAATCAGAACCTAATCTGGGTGAACTGCAAGGAGCCAATGGCTTCCTAGGAGGCAGAGCTTTTGATGCTGACTGGCATAGAAACTGACCAATCAGAACCTAATCTGGGTGAACTGTGAAGGCAGAACCTAAGGTGGGGGCTGAGGAGGGGTTTTAAGGGCAACAGCTGTTTGGTGTAAGGTGTAAGAAAGCGGTTCAATTTTTTAATGACCGGTTTGACAGTATAGTGCATATGGCTGGCTATCAGTCCAGATTTAGGGATTATGTGTTTTTGTCTGCCAAGAGCATCTCCTCCTGCTGAAAAAGGCTCCCCACCCCACCATTTAAGCAATCCTATCCTATATATTCTATCTATACTACTAAAAGGGAAATATGCTAATTAGACCCGGTCGACTGGCCATCTTCCGGACATTTGACTTCCTTCTGGACAAAGCCATAGTGGTGGGAGCTGAGGCAGAGGCAGTTAGGGGCAATCAGGCAGGCAGGTGAATGGTTAGGAGCCAGCGGTCCCAGATTGCGAGAGGGATGTCCAACTGCCGGTTTAAACCAGCAGCTGGACATCCCCCAAGGAGTCCCCAATTGGAGAGGTTGCAGGCTGGGCTGAGGGAACCCCCCCTGCCCCATTCACGAATTTTGTGCACTGGCCCACTAGTATAAATATAAGCAATTACAAAATATAAAAAAGCAGAACATTATTCTGAACAGTTAAAAATAAAACTATATACTAGACATATAATAGGATTTTTAGCAGTAGAGCAGCCTAGTTTTCACAATTTTACATCTTAAATTATTTGGGAGCTGTTATAAATGATATTTCTTTGTAGACAAATTCTAGTTAAAAGTTACAGGTTATTATTTCATAACAAGTTTCATAAGATTTCAAGCATATTTTATACTTAAAGGGTCATGGAGAAATCGCACAAAATTTTTTCACTTGTGTGATTTGGTAACACTATGGCACGGGCTCCACAGTAACAGTAATTGTAAGGAGCGCTTACATCCTGGTTGTCACTTCAAAAACAATTCACAAGTGTAAACAATTCAGTAGCCTGCAGAACCTATAGGTTAGATTTTTTTTAAAATGCCAGCAAAAGAATACCACTTTGTGATTTACACGTATGGTTTATTTTAAAGGTCACTGCTCTAGTATCAGAATTTGTAGCATAGTTATTTGTTTTCTTTGAATACCATATACTTTCATCTCTGCATTGGCAGTTGAATAGAGGCCAGGTGTTACTCAAAAAGTTGGGAGAGAGTTCTGGCTGCTTCTAGGAGGTGTGGCCAATGCTGAGTGGAGTATAGAGAGAAGCAAACTTAGAACAGAACAAGGAATTCCGCAACATTGTTGAGAGAGCAGCATGAGAAGAAACTGCACAGTGAATTATCAAATTTCCACCTCAGCATGTAAGGGGCTTGGAAGTCTCCGTGTCTTAAAAAGTGAAAACCTGAACAGACCGAAATACTAACAATTCTTTTTGTTTTCATAAGAGATGGGAAGGCACAGAACAAACCCCTGCCCCACATTTGGAGAGACAGGTGAATACAGCGAGGCAAGTCCTACCTGCGCAGAGACTGGACTGGGGAGTGGAAACTGCTTCGGGTACCAGCAGAGGAAGCAAGAAGGGTTCTAGGATATCCTGTGAAGGCAGGTCCTCCCCAGCCACTTACCTTGGTGAACTTGATTTACTGGTTGGGCTTTACAAGGGCAGCCTGAGGGCACTGGGCTTGGCCTTCACCTTGCAGGACATCTCAATCTCGCTGAAAGTCATGGTGGATCACTGGCTAGGATGTGTCTGGTCTTCAGCAAGGGCGGTGCGGTCAGTGTGCCAGGTCCACACTCGCCTGTATATTGTCAGGTGTCAAACTGGGGCTCTTCCTATAGGAAAAGAGGGCTGCTGGGAGAAACACCCAAACTGTAATTGATGAAGCATTGGAGGTTCAGCGATGGTGACTCTGAGGGTTAAAAAATTCAGGGGGTCCCAGTCAAAGAGGAGCCCACATAGTATTATGAGATCTAGCTCCAGGAGCTTGACCAAATTCTCACAATGAATATTGGAGAAAAATTATCTTGTGCTTTTTGCAGGGGAGGGGGAAGGAATAATGTTTTAATGCTGATGAGCACTTTGTTCTTAATGAGGTCTTTACTCAAGGGAAACCTGAGTAAAGTTGAGAATAAAGTTGAGGATAACCTAACCTGTCCAAGGAATTATCAAGGTCTAAATGAGCCGGGGGGAGGGGAATATCTGACTCCAGGGACAACTATCGTCCAGTCTCGCTTAAAGGGGAGCAAAAACCTGAGAAACTCCTGCGAAGTTCACAGTTCAAAGACTGAAAGACTGAGCCCCAGTCGTGGACTCTACAACACTTTCCCTCACTCCACACCTCCCCACCACATTACCAAAGGCCTGTTTACCCAGAACATCATATCCAACGATAAAGATAAAGTTACAAAGGTGTACTACAAGGCAGAATGTAAAGAGCCACTGCAAGCATCAAAGCCCGAATCAGAACCAGATGTAGGAATTATCACACTGGGAATTTCAAACACTGTGATTAATATGCTAAGGGCTGTAAGGGACGGTCAGATGGCACACCCCACAATTTAAGGAAACAACATGGAATTTATATTTACTACTTCTACTAAGATTCAATTGGCTATGATTTATTTACATTCCCACTTATATCTGCAAAAGAGACTAAAATAGGCTCTGAATGGCCAATTACTAAAATAAAACGCTTTTATTATGGAAACAGTGAATGTTAGAGGTTAGAATATAATAGAGTTCCTACATATTGTGTATGTGTGTTTTTGTGTGTTGTGTGTGTGTGCATGCGTGAGAGAGAGAGAAAGAGAGAGAAAGAGAGAGAGATTTTACATTTTTCAGTTTGACCTAAACTACTTTGAAGTGATGAAAGTAGGGTATTGCTGGGGCTGACCAGCAGACCCTGAGCAACTGATGAATGATTACTCTGACACAGGATTGCTGTGAAAGAGAGGGCTAAGGGACTGCCTGGCTATAAGCATCAGACAGCCTCTTTCGCCTGACTCTTTAGGCTTTTATTGTAACAGCAGTTTAGGATAAAATTTATTTTAGATACAATCAGTAGGGTAAGTAATCTTGGGAGGACACATGTTTCTGCAGTGTCCTTTAAGCTAGGACACCTAAAGATTAAGCATAAGGATTCCGGTAAACACCCGACGGTCTGCATGTGCACAGACTTGTTTGGAAAGGCCAAGGAACAATTAGGGGTGGTTGCCTTCAGCCAACTTCCCTAGGTCAGAATTTGGAGAAACAGGGGTGGGTTGCCTTCAACCAACTCCCCTTTTCGGAATTTCCTTTTTATACACTTTCCAACCAAGTATCCTGTGCTCCCCTACAGGGGATAATTGCAAACTCATCTTTAAGCATCTATCTATAATATTCATTATATCAACCATCTTGTAGGTTCCAAATAGCACAGTATGATAAGTAACATATTATACAATGTAAAAATTGATAAATTAAATCATAACTTTTGGAAATTATTTTTAAAATATCATGTGACGTAAGATAAGTGAGAACTATATATAAGTAGCTATACAAGAAATTGCATTTAGAAAGCAGGGCTACTCTTTAGTTTTCATGAATCAGGCTTTGCTTCTTGATGATGAATTGTATACAGCTTGTGTTTTAAGAAAAAGGCAATGGGACAAACTGAAGTGACTGATCAAGACTATATAATAAGAATATCCATATGCAGATTATGTTATATATAAAATTAACTGCCAAAAATGTAAAAAGCAACAGATGGCTAACAAGAAAAGATTGTATTTAATCAGGTCTGTCATTAACTATGTGATAAAATTTTAATCTCAATTTGCATATAAGAAGCACAAATAGCCTGGCCAGTGTGACTCAGTGGTGAAGCATTGACCTATGAACCAGAAGGTCACTTTTTGATTCCCAGTCAGGGTACATGCCTGGATTGTGGGCTTGATCCCCAGTGTGGGGCATGCAGGTGGCAATCAATCAATGATTCTCTATCATCGTTGATGTTTCTATCTCTCTCTTCCTCTTCCTTCCTCTCTGAAATTAATAAAAAATATATTTTATATAAAGATGCATAAATATGGTTGACAAATAGATTTTTTAAACATTTGTGAGGTAAAGAAAAATTTCTATATGCAGTAAAGAACTGGTAACTAATGGTAATGTTACTCACATAAAGTCATATGAGATCATATCCTAAAATTTAAGAACTTATAAATAAGAAGATTTGGGAAAAAATAACAAACATTTAATAATCAGATAGTACATACGAAGTTGATTTTTTAATTTAAAAGAAATGTCCAACAAGTTTTCATGTTTGACAATTAAATGTTTTCATAGACAATGATATATACATCTCAAACATATAAAATAAGTGTATGTTTTTAAGCTCTGAGAAATAATTATAAACTCTGAGAAAATAATCATATGACAAAGGTATATTATGTACTTATTGCTGCATAAGAAACCACCCCAAAACTGGTGGCTCTAAAAGTAAGCATTTATTATTGCTAACAAGCATATAAGCCTAATAAGCTAATCTTGTGGTTGTAGTGTTTCATCTGGCTTCAGCTGTGCTTACTCATGCATTAGGGTTAAGCTGGCAAGAACACTGCAGGCTGGCTGACTTATAATGGCATCACTCTGTGTATGGAATTTGGCTGGCTGTTGTCCAGCAAGTCTTGTTCTCAAGGCACAGTATATATTCCAGAGGATAAAATAAACTTTTAAGGCCTAGACTTACACAATTCATTGATATTCTACCACTCTGATTCATCACAGTAGTCAAAACAAATCACAATGCCATCCCAGATTCATTTCCAGTGGGAAATAGATACCATTTAATAGACCCATAAAGTCATATTGCATGGGGCATAGGATACAGAGAAGGGGACTACTTTAGAAACCAATTTACCATGCTCTGTTTGATGCCCTCCAAATTCATGCCTTTCACACTTACAAAGTGCATTCAGTTTACTTCAAGAGTCTCTAAAGACATATCAAATCATGGCATCAGGTTCAAAAGCCAGAATATTATCATCTACATCAGTACAGATGAAATTGTTCAGATGCATCATTTTTTGACCTGGGGACCTACAATTTAAAAAGACAATTGATCTGTCACCCAGAACACTCAAGATACAATGATAAGACAGAGACAGAATAACCACAATAGATATTCATTTATCTTGGGGAGAATGAGAGGCACATGGCAGTCATCTTGGATACATCTAGGCCATACATTGTCAGGTTAATCTATCCTAAGAGTAAGAAGTGTTGCATTAATACATCTAATGTCTGCTTCCTAGGAGAGTTCTCAGCCTATGATTTAAAGGAATCTTTCAACAATAAAGATAAATTAAAACAAAAAGTAGTAGATGCTTGGTTTATCCAATTAAAAAGTCCATAAGTAAAGGAATCTTGATTTATCACTTTAGGATATTTTTCCCCCAAATAATTTTTAGATGACTTCTGTCATGCCTATAATTCTCTAATCTTTGGGTATCAAAGACGAGACTAATTGAACAATTGAGTATTAAACTAAGTAAAAAATTAAAATCCACAGAGATATTTAACCAGAGTGCTCTGTAGCTGAACTAGATATAGAGTGTTTAATTTTAACCTTAACATTCAACAGAAAAATTTTACATTGACTGATCATATGTGTTACAGAGAAATGCTATGGCACTGAGATTAATGACTCTATTTTGACAAACATTTTGACACTCTATCTGGGAAAATCTGAAGCACCATATACTTAGAACCACAATGATGATTTAATTTATAGTTCCATTATTCCAAGTTTTGAATAAAAACATATCAGCAAACTAGAGTGCAAGTTGATTTAGTGTTGCAGACCTCTGGGGAATTTCTTGTTCATTGCCCTCATTGGTTACCTATTTAAGAAAATAAAATAAACCTACATAGAAAGATAAATAGCTTTCTCAAGTTGACTTTTTATCTTCCATAGAAAGTTAGAGTCCAAGAGACCTCTTTAAAGTCTGAATAAAACCAGTCCTCTTTTGTTCTGCTGGAGGTTGGTGCTCTTAACCAACAAAACTACTTTTTTTAAGTAAATACAAAACTTCACCATATTTATTCATCTCATTTTCATTTACCACCATTACATATAAAAACTTTCCACAATAAGTGTTAATAACTTAAGTGAATTCTCCCTTCATGAAGAACCTCCATGATCATAGTGAAATGAGAAATCACTCTAATGCTATTTTAATAAAATGATAATTATTTTTTCATGCTTTCATAAAGTCATAGTGAAATGTGAAATCACTCTAATACTATTTTAGTAAAATAATGATTATTTCTTTTTTTCATGCTTTCATAAAGTTCAAGAAGATTTTCCATCCCTAATTTGTTAACGAGGAGTTCATTATTAATCTATTTTATCAGCAGTAGTGGGCCAGTGACTCATCTAGTTAATGTCAGTGGGGTTTCAAGATTGTGTGATATCCTAGTCAAGATACCTTTCAGCACAGCTGGGTGTGGCTCAGCATTTGAGCATCTACCCGAGAACCAAGCGGTCACAGGTTCAATTCCCAGGCAGGGCATATGCCTGGGTTTCGGGCTTGATCCCCAGTAGTGGGTATGCAGGAGGCAGCCGATCAATGATTATCTCTCATCATTAATGTTTCTATCTCTCTCTCCCTCTCCCTTCCTCTATGGAATCAATAAAAACATATTAACAAAAAAGATACCTTTCATTCTTAAATATCCCCCCATGGTCATATGCAAACTTAATTATACATTAATTAAACTTAATTATACATTAGGCAGTAAATAATTAATTTAAGACTATGATTAGTACTTCAAAAACAGTAATAGGATGACACAATAGTTATTAACTAGTCAGGGATTGATTACTTTAAATAGAGAGGAAGAGGCTATCTATGTTCATATAGTTCAAATAGTGGGTATAATACATTCCACTGACTAGAAAGTGGAAGAACAAGAATGTTCCAGACACATGACGAACTGAAGGAAGAACATCCCAACTATAGGAAACTTTGTGGTCAAAGACTCCCAGAATGAGAGTGGCCGTAGCATGTTTGAGGACCAGGAAGGAAGCCAATGGTGATGGAGTGCAGGTAGAGAATTACAGGAATAGAAGCCAAGAAACGTGCAGAGGCCAGATAACATAGGACCTTCAAAGCCCAGAAATCCTGGATTAAAACTCAAGTCTGCATCCAACAAAACTATTTTAATCAATTTGTGGGCTTCCTATGGGTCTGATTGTAGTTAATTTCACTTGATATAAGCCAAAAACAGACAGAGAAAGCACAAGACCTCTCAGACTTTCCAATCTCCCAAACCAGATTAAATTTGTGAGATGTAATTTTTACATTGGAGCTAGAATTATCTAAAATGTTTATGTTTAAGATTTACAGTTATAACTTTCTGATTTGAGAAATTTTATTTTTCAGAATAAATTTCCCAATGAAAAAGTGGAAAAAAAAAGTAGTTTATAAAAATGTATAGGGAATGCTAGAGAGAGACAAAAGGACTGGTGGACAACTAAATACTTCTTGGAGATAAACATAGTTTTCTGAGTTCAAAAATGTTTCTTATAGTTATGCATTTGAGTGTGATATTGAATCAGAAAAAGAAAAAAAACACAAAAAAACATGCATGCAAATGCATAAGAATTGACTTAAAAAAAGAACAAGTAAACAACAAACAGATGCACAATATTCAGATATTTTGGTTCAGTAATGAGAATCATCATGCATGCAAATGCATAAGAATTGACTAAAAAAGAACAAGTAAACAACAAACAAATGAACAATATTCAGATATTTTGGTTCAGTAATGAGAATCATCAAACAAGAACTTTGAAATAACTGTATTTGATATGTTTAACAAATTAAATGACAACATAAGAGGATTCTGAAAAATAAAACTGAAAATTTATGAAATAACCTAGTAGAATTCTTAGAAATGCAAAAGCAATTAAGAATGCAATTGATGAGACTATGCATTGATGAGATAGCCATTGCACAAAGGATGACCGGAGACTTTGAGAAACTTAAGAAATTCTCAACCTTTTTATTCCACTATAAACTGACTAGCCTTTAGTTTACTGAAATGAGTTACATTGTCCTTTGGTTAAAATAGGATGCTAGGCATTTGTCAGCAAAATAGAGATGGTGCTTACCACCTCAATCACTAAATAATTATATTCCAACACTATTTAACTTGTGTATTTTGATGTATTTATTTCCTACTTAATTTAACAAACTTTTAGTTTATTTGAAACAAAAATTTTTTGGACTGGAACACGCAGTGTTCCTCTGGGTAGGATGGTCCCCTGGATTCTTTGTCTGACACAGTTGAAGAATGAACCCACGAAGGAAGGTGGTATAGCAAAGGTGGAAATTTATTAAAGAACAAGTACAGACTCCCCACGTGGGGAGAGGGAAAGAATCTCACAGCACAGACTCCCACGTGGGGAGGGGGACAGAGTCCCACTGAGTTCCTTTTTCCTACTGTCTATAAAGGCTGCAGATCTTTGTGCCTTAATATCCCCTCTGATTGGTCACTATTTCCTTGGACTGGTTACTATAGTAAATTCTGAGCTCAAAGGAGGAACCTCACATGGGACTTGTGAGGTTTTTCTCCCCTCCTTCCTTATTGTTTTCCTATTCCATTGGATTTTCTTCTTCTCCCTTTGAATGAGGGGCTTCCTTCCCTTTATTTTGTAAATATAGACCTTCTGCTGTTCCCGGCTCCCTCATTCTGTAGAAATGTACCTGTTGCAGCTTTCCAGCTCCCCATTCTATGGAAATATACCTTCTGTTGCTCTGCAGCTCTGTGCTTCTTCCATGGTCCCCGTATTGCTAAAATTTCTAACATTTCCTAAACCTGTCTTTTGCACCTCTAAAAATTCCTGTTTCAATAACTATTTATGATTAACATTAACAAAGCAAAATGAAGTGCATGGACTCCAAGACATAAGCATTTAGAGACAGATATGCACACACACACACACAAAAATATGTTTTACTTTGAATTCTGCAATATAACAATTAAAATAAATTTAAAAATGTACTAATAAGATTTGAAAAACAAATTCATGTCTTGTAATTTCATTTTACAATCTAAACTATAGAAAAATGACATACATACTATATATATCAGAATTTGTTGTTTTAAGGAGGGAATAAGTGATTTCATTCTATGTTACATTAAGTAGAAATTGTTAATACATATAAAATGCATGACTAGTATCAACCCATCTCAGTGAATAATTTATTGTTATTCTCATTGTAATGGCAAATTAAACATGGGTGGGTATATCACACAGCTATTCATTCTGAAAAAAGAATAAGTCAATCAATGTTGATAGAATAGAGATATCTGGAAGTAGACTATTTGGAGATAAGCCTGAAAAGAACAGAAAAATTTGTGCACCATGAGTCTAGATGTTAGGCTAAAGAGTAACTTTTTTTTACTAGCTCTTATGCATTATTTCTATCTCAATTTAGATTTCATTATGTTCATAAATAAGCCACTGATTACAGTGACCTCCCAGATATGGTTCCTAAAATTTGGATTTTTAATAGCTAACTCAAAATTAAGTTAACTCAAAATTTCACTTGCTATATTTTTTACCATATCACCCACCCTGTTTCTCATGCTTCAAACTTGTAAGTCATTATTTTTGTATCTACCCTGTTTATTCCTATATTTCACAGTAAAAGCCTAAAGTCATTGTTACTACCTATAAGCTGTAGATTCAATTAGGTCCCATCTATTCCTCATTTATATATGAAAATATCCACTTCAATCCATTTTACTTCCCAAAACTATATAATCTAAACTATGGTCTTTCACGTGTATTACCATAATTTACGCCTTCCTTCTCTCCCTCTCTGTACACCCAGTGTAATCTATTTTAAGAACACATACAAATGTGATATTCCCATGTTGACACCCTTCAGTGAATCTCCATGGCACTGAAATTGGCCTAAAAATTTGTTATCAGGTTCCTGATTGTGTCTCTAATCTTATTTCCTATGTTAAATTTTATTTTCTCTGAATTTGTTTTCCATATTCCCATATCCTTCCCAGATTAATTTACACAATATCATGCTCCTCATACAATTTAGGATTTAGGTTAGCAACCTAGTTTTTTAAGAATATTTTTTATTGTTGATAGTATTACAGATATCTCCCATTTTCTCCCTTTACCGCCCCCACCTCCCAGCCCCTACCCACCCCTCATAGGTCCTCACTACCCTATTGCCTGTGTCAATGGGCTATGCATATAAGTATATAAGTTCTTTGTTTTATCTCTTCTCAACCCCCCAACCCCACTGCAACCTAGTTTTTAATCTTTATGTACCTTTTCTCTATATCTCTCTCAATCTCTTCTCTCTCTCTCTCTCTCTCTCTCTCTCTCTCTCTATCTATCTATCTATTTCTAGTGTGCATATTTTTTTTTATTTCTGTATGTTGTCCTATTAACCTTCATATATATGATTTTTGACATTACTTCTCTATCTTCCTCAAAATAACATTAGTATAATCAGGAAGAGTAAGTAGTATAATGTTTATATTAAAGAATGTTGTAATGAACAACATAAACTGATGAACAAAAATAGATTCAGAGACACAGAAGCATCAAACAGACTGTCCAACCTCAGAGGGAAGGCAGGAGAGCTGGGGTGGGTAAGAGATCAACCAAAGGACTTGTATGCATGCATATAAGCATAACCCATGGACACAGACACTAGCAGGGTGAGGGCATGTATGTGCTGGGGGGTGGGAGCAGCTGGGAAGAGGTCAATGGAGAAAAAAGGAGACATATGTAATACTTTAAACAATAAAGAATTTAAAGTAAAACAAAAAAAAGAATGCTGGCCATTCAAGTTCAGTTTCATTTGCACATAAATTTTAATTTGTGGATTTTTATTAAAAATACAAACAAAAATTTAATATTATACTGGAAGGGCTAGCCAGAGAAACAAGGATTAGGCATGAAAAATAAATAAAAAGCATCTAATGAAAAGAAAAATTTAAATTATTTTTATTACAGATGTCTCTTTTTTTCTCCATCGACCCCTTCTAATCCCCCCAGTCCTTCACTATAAATCCTAAAATAACCATATTAATACCTACTTTATATTCAATATATTAAGCTATCTAATTAAAAAGCATTGTTAGACTACTTAAGAAAAGGAAGACCCAATTATGTACTGCTTATAAGAAATGCACTTAATATGTAATGATGAAAATACATAAATATAATAAGTTGTAAAAGATTATATTCTGCACAGGAAACATAAGCATTCAGGCCTGGCTTTAATACTATCAGACTAAAAACAAAACTCATATTTAAGAAAAAGATGGCACTAATTATGACTAATGCTTAATTTTTAGTAAATTATAATTGTTATAGATGTATTTGTGTTAATAACAGATATTTAAATTATATTGAGTAAATACAGTGCTAACAGAAGATATAGACAAGTCTAAATCATATATCCTCTAGATAATTGATACAGCAACTTGACAAAAAATTCAGTTTGGTTATAGAAAAGCTGAATGGTACTATCAATCACCCTACCTACCTGACATTTATAGAACACCAAACCCCAAAACGGCAGACTTTACAAATTTACATTTTTTGAGCACACATTGCACTAGCACTAAAATAGAATATATGCCAGTTATGAAACAAGTATTAATAGACTAAAGAATGTTTGTGGATACAGACATCAGTGTGTTGATGGCCAGTGGGAGATGGGTAGGGGCTGGGTAGAGTTTGGTGAAGGAGGGGATGGGGCACATTTGCAATAGGGTCAACAATAAATTTTAAAAAAGAAGAAGAAACTGATATAAAAAAGAATATTTAAGTCTATAAAGAAAGAGCTCTGTCCACAATACATTAGTTTGTAAATCAACAAAAATAAAATATATAAAGAAATACCAACATTTCTAAACAAATGATGCATCAAGAAAAACATCATCAAAAACAATTTTGAACAAGTGATAATGAAAATAACACATATCAAGTTGTTAAAGGCCATAAAAGCAATACTTGCATAAAAATTTATAGCTTTAAATGTTTATGTTACAAAAAAGAGAGCATTAACTAGAAAAATAAGAAAATAATAGTCACAAAGTAGACAGAAAATGAAATAATAAAGATAAATGCAGACATTAATAAAATAAAACAGATAGACCACAGGGGGTAAAAATCAATAAAACTAAATCTGATTTTCAAAAAAAAGTGAGGAGATAAATAAAAATATAGTTATATTGGTTTTTAAAAAGAGAATAAACATATTAACACTGTCAAGAATGAAAGACACCTACACTCACATTTGATAGAAATAGATAATCAGATATAAAAGAAAATAAAACAAGTCTCCATTTACAATAACTTTTTTAAAAAAGTAAAGAATTGCCCTAACCGGTTTGGCTCAGTGGATAAAGCGTCAGCCTGCGGACTGAAGGGTCCCAGGTTCGATTCCGGTCAAGGAGGCAGCTGATCGATGTTTCTCTCTCATTGATGTTTCTAACTCTCTATCCCTCTCCCTTCCTCTCTGTAAAAAACCAATAAAATATATTTTTAAAAAGTAAAGAATAAATGCAATGAAAAATGTGCAGAACTTATTCAATTCAACAAAATAAGACAAACAATCCAATTAAAAAATGGGCATAAGACCTGAATAGATACTTATCCAAAAAGGACATACAAATGGCCAAGAAATATTATGAAAAAATGCTCAACATCACTAATAATCAGAGATACAGAAATTAAAACAACAATGAGGTACCAACTCATACCTGCCAGAATGGCTACTATCAATAAATCAATAAACAACAAGTGGTGGTGAGGATGTGGAGAAAAAGGAATCTTTATACACTGTTGGTGGGAATGCAGACTGGTACAACCACTATGGAAAACTGTGGAGTTTCCTCAAAAAAATAAAAAATGGAACTGCCATTTGACCCAGTGATCCCACTTCTAGGAATATAGTCTACAAATCCTGAAACATCAATCACAAAGAATATATGCACCCCTATATTCATAGCAGCATTATTTACAACAACTAAGATCTGGAAACACCCCAAGTGTCCATTAGTAGATGTGTGAATAAAAAAGCCATGGTATATTTACACAATGAAATGCTATGCAGCTGTAAAAAGGAAGGATCTCTTACCCTTTGAGAAAGCATGGAGGGACCTGGAAAGTATTATGCTAAGCAAAATAAACCAGTCAGAGAAAGGCCAGTGTCCCATGATCTCTACTTAGATGTGGAATCTGATGAATAAAATAAACTGATGAGCAAAATAGATCCAGAGACATAGAAGCATGGAACGGACTGATGAATCTCAAGGGAAGGCCAGGGTGGGGGAATGGGTGGTGAGAGATTAACCAAAGAACATATATGCATAACCCATGGACACGACAATAGTGCAGTGAAGCAGGGGAAGGGGGGTGAGCAGGGTGGAGGGCGTCAATGGGGGAAAAGTGACATTTATAATACTTTCACCTATCAAGATACACTTTTTTAAAAAACAATAAATTTAATGAAAAATGTGCAGAAACTAATACTAAAATCTGGAAAAATATTGCCAAGGAAACCTAAAAAGACCTAAATAAATTGAGAAATACAGGGTGGAGATTTTGCATTACCTGATTTCAATACAGTGAGGCCTTGACTTACGAGTGTCCCAACTAACGAGTTTTTCGAGATACGAGCCGTCTCTCAGCCGATTTTTTGCTTTGAGTTGTGAGCTAAAATTTGGGTTACGAGCCAGCTTCAGTACCCCACCGCTAGTTGGCGCAGTGAACATCACAGTGAATGCCACAACATCAGCCCAGCATCACGTGTCTCACTCGTTCACTTTATGATTTGACATACGAGTAATTTGAGTTACGAGCTCTGTCACGGAACGAATTAAACTCGTAAGTCAAGGCCCCACTGTACTTACAATAAGGCAATTTTAAATAAGAGTATTGACAGAAAACTAGCCATTAAAATATAGGTTATATTTTATACAGCTGAATAGTTATCCATTATAACCTGTACAATTTCCTTTCAGCCTCAAAATTTTCATTAGAATATAGTGAAGAGCAGAAATACTGAAATAATTTCTTTAATATTTATTTATTTATTTACTAGAGGCCTGTTGCACGAAGAGATTCATGCAATAGGCCTTCCTTTCCCCTGGCTGCTGGCACTGGTTTGCCTCCAGCACCCGGGGCCCAGGCCTTCGTTCTGGCTGAGTTCTGGCCGGAGCCAGCCCCGGAGCTGTGAGGCCTCACTACTCCGCCAGCCCCAGGCTGTCAGGCTTTGCTCTACCGCTTGGAGCCTCCGTATGCAAATTAACCACCATCTGTGTTGGCGATTAATTTGCATATCACGCCGATTAGCCAATGGGAGGCATAGCGAAGGTATGGTCAATTACCATGTTTGTCTGTTATTAGTTAGGATTTACTTATTTACTTACAATGCCTTCAATATGCTGAGCTACTAAAAAATTTGAATTATTTGAATTCAGTATCCTCCAATAAATATTTAGCTATATATTTACCCTTATTTTAATTATGTCTCTGGAAGTTTCAAATAAAATTTTGAATTATTAAATAGTCTAAATTAATACATTAATCACTACCAATAAAGCAAGTAATTTAGATAATTTTAGTCAACCAGAAAATTGTATATATTGACTTAATATATCTTTGTTTTTAGCTATACATTGCTGGAATATAAAATAGAAATCAGACTCTTCTATAAACAAATTAGAACAAAACTCTAATCTAGTTGACTGTTTAATACAAATATATGGGATGAGAGGATAGAGGATAAAAAATATGGAGAAAAAAATTGTTAACATCAGAAAGTAAATGGCCAAATAGGGTATGAGAAGAGTAAATATGACAGGGAAAAAACGTAAGAAATAATAATAATATACCTTATATCATTAATAAAAATATTTCATTTTCTACCTATATTCAAATATTTACCTAGAAAATAACACATATTATGCTTACATATAAACAGAAATGTATTTCTATTATATGCATAAACAAAGGCCCAACTTTATAATTTTATTTGGTGACATTTGTAATATGTCTTTCCTGGCAATGCAAACAATTCGACCAACATAAAAATTGTGTACGCCCTAGCCGGTTTGGCTCGGTGGATAGAGCGTCGGCCTGCGGACTGAGGGGTCCCGGGTTCGATTCCGGTCAGGGGCATGTGCCTTGGTTTCGGGCACATCCCCAGTGGGGAGTGTGCAGGAGGCAGCTGTTCGATGTTTCTCTCTCATTGATGTTTCTGGCTCTCTGTCCCTCTCCCTTCCTCTCTGTAAAAAAAAAAAAAAATCAATGAAATATATTTTAAAAAAAAATTGTGTAAGATAAGGCATATGAGATAATTCATCCCTCAAACATTGGAATTAAGTATGGATACAACAGATGAAGTGGAAATCACCAATAACTCTACAGTATCTTAAAAAGACATCACCATAATTAATTTAAATTTCAGAGTAGATTTAAGAACCTAAGCTGAAATAAATTTGTAAAACTGGAAAAAAAATCATATGATATTGTCCTTGTCTCATAGTTCAAAAAGTTCCTTTATTGAACCTATATTTATTGTGACATTCTCTTGTAAAAAAGTTTGGGATTTTTCTCATCTTTATGATAAAATTTCCAAACTTTCAAAGTTAGACAAAAAATATGAGTTTTTCTCTTATTATCCCATGTGGGCCAATATTCAAGGGAATCAGTGATTCACTATTTTCCCCTTTAGGTAGACTCTCTTATATCATAAGGAATGAAAATCTTATATTTCACAGAATCTTTTCAGGAAGAATTTCTATTTACAATCTGATACTGAAAGCTACTTACATGCTTTTGAAGTTGGTATAGAAGAGAAAGTCACTGTTGCTTGAGGCCTTTAGGGCCGGCATGGATTTGTGCCAGGTTGATCAGTGCTAGGTTGTGCTAGCAACAGTCACATCAGTGCTTCACACAGACCAGATAACTGACAGTCCACTGATTCCTACAGTTTATGTGCTTTTCAGACTTGTTGAAGCTAGTGGAGACTTTCCCTAACCCAGCCGTGGGCAAACTACTGCCCGCGGGCCGGATCCGGCCAGTTTGAAATGAATAAAACTAAAAAAAAAAAAGACCGTACCCTTTTATGTAATGATGTTTACTTTGAATTTATATTAGTTCACACAAACACTCCATCCATGCTTTTGTTCCGGCCCTCCGGTCCAGTTTAAAAACCCATTGTGGCCCTCGAGTCAAAAAGTTTGCCCACCCCTGCGGGTGTAACCCCTGCTTACAATGCCTTATCAATGATTTTGTACAGCTTCGACTTCTTTGGAAAGCACAGTAGAAGGGGTCATTGGGGACAAATGGGGATATATGTAATACTTTCAACAATAAAGGTTAAAAAAAAAAAGAAGGCACAATAAAAAACTGTAAAGCAAATCTTTTCTCTTATTGCCAAAAGACACACCAAACCAGGTCCCACTTTTTTGCTACCTTTTACTGCAAAACTCTTCAAATTCTGTTCTTATTCTTCCAGTTACTTTTTAATATTCTATTGTGAGCAGCTCTTTCAGGTGTCTTTGCCCCCAACAACCTACTGACCCTGCTCTCATAGAGGTCAGCGTTGATGGTGCTATTGCTAAATTTAATGATCAGTGTTTATCCCTCATCTCACTTGACAGTTCACTTTCCTTTGGCCTACTTCATTTACTTGACTTCTAAGAAACTCTGCTTTCTCAGTTTTTCTCACCAGCTGTTTCTTTTTAATCTCCTTGGATGTTTCATCCAGTGTCCCAGATTTCTGTTCATGGTCCTTTTCCCCATTCTTTTGGTCTCGTTCCATCTTACATTTTTAAAATTGCCTATAATACCAATTTATGTCTCAACCCAAAAATAATCCTCTTCATGTTTGTGTACACAATTACCTATTGGAGATCTCTACTTGAATATCTACAAAACATCTGAAATTTGACAAACTCAAGTAGAAGAAAAACTGAGAAACCCAAAACTGTAAACCTGGTATTTCACCTATTCCAATTCTATCCCATACTCAGATTATCCCATTACATTGTTAGTTTAATTCTATCTGTCAAATTGCTCAGACGAAGAACTTTGGAGTCATTTTTAAATCTCCTCTTAATCTCACACCTTATACCTATCCTTTCATTAAACACTGCCCCTACATTTAAAAGATATCTTGAATACAACTCCATCTCACCCTCTCCAGTGATACCACCTTGTCGTAGCCACTATTCTTTTTCCCCTTAATTACTATAATTCCTCATAATATGGCACCTTGCTTTTACTTTTATCTTCCATGGTCTGTTCTGAATATAACAGACAGCCAAAGTGTTTTAACCATAATGCAAAGTGTTTTCCTTTTTAAATCAAGACCTCTGTAGTGTCTTTTGTGTAATAAAGATGAAAACTAAAGTCTTCATAATACAAAATACTTTCTTCTTGAATTACAGTTCTGACCTCCTCTTCTACTTTTCTTCCTCAATCTCAATGTAATAACAACACCCACTCTTTCATCCTTTTCTGGCTGATAATTCAGGAAATCCTATATTTCTGCTTTTGTATACCTTTTATTATCATTTATCACCTTCAAGTTCCTACTGCCAGTGTCTATTTTCAGGCCCTCGCATATCTTGCCTGGATTATTTTAGATCTCCTATTTGTTTTCTAATCTGTAATCTTTTGCTATTCAAAATTTGCACCTTACTTACTGGAATGATCTTCTCAAATTATAAATCTGACCTTATTATGCCACTGTTCAAAAACTTCCAATTATACTCAATACATTTTAAGGCATTCAGCATTTTATTTACTATTGAGCCTATTCAGCTCTATATTTCTGTGATTATTATAATGATTTCTCCATTTATAGAATGTGCTCTGCAATTTACACCTCAAGACTTGCTTAACTTATTGCTCTTGCTAGAAACTGTTCTCATATCTCAATTTCTATCCTCTTCACTTCAGCCTAGATCGATTTATGATTTAACTGATTCTGTAAGAATCCTTTCACTGTTATAGCATACTTCTGAAACGCATTTAAACTTGTGTTGATGCTATTTGTGATGATATCCCTGGAAGATAGGAATCATGTTTGTTTGTTTTTTGTTTAATAATAATCCTCAATGTTACTTGGAGCTATGCTAGAAAATAAATGGCTGATAAATATTATGTCTTGCTGTCACTTTCCCCATTAGCAGCATGGTGATAATAATATTTAGCTTGTCTGCCTTGCAGCATGGTTAGGTCTAAATAAGATGTATGTGATACTCTTTCTCAACTGGTAAGCATGATAAAAATATGTCAGTGTTATTCACTGAGAAGTCCTTTTTCTAAAAGAATGTTTATTGCCATTGGAAAGCTATAGCAGTCTTTAAAGGTGAATTTTCTCTTGAATTATTGCAAAGGTATGTAATAACCTCTGCTATGAACATAGACAAAAAAATGGAGTGCCGATTACTGTATTCTTGAATGACAGAGTCATTATTAATTCCAGCCCTGATGTTGGTACTTCATGAGTGCCATGTTTCAGGAGATATTATGGCAAAAATGATGTTAACTCAACAGTCAAAAGGAAATCAGTTCACACCAACTTTATTACTTGATGAGCCATCAATGCAAACACTAATATATTATTAAATTATATATCAGGAGTGATATTCCCTAAAGTGAGTATTTTACAAGTATGTTATTTTTCTTTGTTTATTATATATCTTATCTAATAAAGTTTAAACTTTAATATATTAAAATCTAACAATATTTACTTTTTAATTTTTTATTGAGACATAATTGATATCTAACATTATATTAGTTTCATACAACATAATGATTCCATACTTTGTATATATTATCTATACTATTTTTTAGGTTGCATTTTATTTAGTTGATTGTTTCTTACAAATTATTTTTTAAAACACTAAACCAAAACTATCACAATGCAAAGGGAAAATATTAATAATCCCAAGTCTGTTGAAGCAATGGGAAGCTTTAATTATATTTATTTCAAAAAAGAACTCCAGATACTGATGTCTTCTCTAGTGAATCCATTGAAACATCAACAAGAAATAACAATTTATGCAATTCTCTATAAAGAAATAAAAATACAGGACAACTTCCCATATTGTAATACAACAGTTCAACAGAACTACCTTAAACAAAGACCCGAAAACGTCTTATACATTGTGTGTGTATAATATATAGATATTTAATCTCCTTATATAGCACACATTTCTTTTTTATTTCCATTTTAACTCCCTAACTCTCCTTACTCAACAAAGTTATTAGAACTGATCTATTGTGACAGTATAATGTATTCACTGGTTCTCCTCCGGAATCAAATAAGACATGACAGCCTATCCAATTATCAAAAGTTTGGCAATTATTGTCTTCTTAGCATACACTGTCGTGTGTGTGTGTGTATGTGTGTGTGTGTGTGTGTGTGTGTGTGTGTGTGTGTGTGCGCGCGCAATAGGCTTGCCCATTTGCTAGTCTAGTTCCCAAACTCAGCTACTGGCTTCAAGAATGAAAGCATTCCATCCTTGCTTAATCTGGGAAGTGTTCATCAATTGAAGTTTATTTCTCTTATATTTCCTTGCATCTGCTAGTTTTAAAGAAAAATATGATTTTTTGCTTAATCCAATTATTACAGAGGAATGTAAAAGTTTTACATCCTTTCCTATGCTGAGCAAAGATGATCCTCCCAAATCCATTTTTTATATTCTGAATTTTCTTTTAAACCATTAAAAGGAAAAAAAGTCACAAAGTAATCAAAAGAAAACCTATCATGTGTTTAAGAATTTCTCCCACAAACATATTTAAATGATAAGAGTACAAAAATGATACACATTTTTTAAAATATATTTTATTGATTTTTTTTTTTAGAGAGAGGAAGGGAGAGGGAGAGGGAGTTAGAAACATCAATGAGAGAGAAACATAGATCAGCTACCTCCTGCACACCCCATACTGGGGATGTGCCCTCAACCAAGGTTCATGCCCTTGTCCAGAATCGAACCCGGGACCCTTCAGTCTGCAGGCCGACGCTTCATCCACTAAACCAAACCGGTTAGGGCCAAAAATGATATATTTTAGTGAACTTACAATTTAATATTTGTTTTGTGCCCCCCTCCCCTCCCACACACACCCACAATTTGTTTTGGTTGTCAGTGACATTTATTTAAGTCTCTTCAGAATACCAGATCAATTTTTATTTTCTAGACTGTGTTTGCAATAGAATCTGTGGGTTTACTTTTTGGAGGTAATAAAAGAAGAAAGAAAAGGAGGAGTAGGAGGAAGTAAAGGAGGAGTGGGGAGAAAAAGAAGGAAGTACAACTATAGGAAAATAACATTTATTTAATTTTTGGTTCAAAATATTGCTCTATCGGCAAGAATAGTTCAGTCACAAGATACTTTGCTGTTATAATAACGATCAGGACAGTTTTAAAATGTGAACAATATGCTTTCCTTGGCCTAGGGAATCTGCCTCCCTGTAAAGTGAAAATGGGATGTGGGAATTGGTTTTTTGGGGGCCAGAATTTCAGTCACTCTCCTGGGAGCCTCTTCTTTAGGAGCAAGGCAGTTAATTTCCACCTGCTGAGAGAGGCCTTAACCTTCTGCAGCAGGAGATCTAGGTTCTTAGCCCCATCCTTCCCAGGATAAAATGTGTAAAGCTGGGTTTGCTTGCTGTAAACGATAAAATGCCAAAAAATACTTGTCTTACTAGACTCAGAGTGCTATTTCAAGGAGAAAAGAAACATATTTGATTAGATGGAGGTATTTAAATACTTGAAGATACAAATATTAGGGAAGAATTTAAGTATTCCATATGTCTTTTATCACTCCCTGCCTCATATTTTCTTATCAACAGTCAAAAGGAAATCAGTTCACACCAACTTTATTACTTGAGCAGCCATCAATGCAAGCACTAATATATTATTAAATTATATATCAGGAGTGATATTCCCTAAAGTGAGTATTTTACAAGTATGTTATTTTTCTTTGTTTATTATATATCTTATCTAATAAAGTTTAAACTTTAATATATTAAAATCTAACAATATTTACTTTTTAATTTTTTATTGAGACATAATTGATATCTAACATTATATTAGTTTCATACAACATAATGATTCCATACTTTGTATATATTATCTATACTATTTTTTAGGTTGCATTTTATTTAGTTGATTGTTTCTTACAAATTATTTTTTAAAACACTAAACCAAAACTATCACAATGCAAAGGGAAAATATTAATAATCCCAAGTCTGTTGAAGCAATGGGAAGCTTTAATTATATTTATTTCAAAAAAGAACTCCAGATACTGATGTCTTCTCTAGTGAATCCATTGAAACATCAACAAGAAATAACAATTTATGCAATTCTCTATAAAGAAATAAAAATACAGGACAACTTCCCATATTGTAATACAACAGTTCAACAGAACTACCTTAAACAAAGACCCGAAAACATCTTATACATTGTGTGTGTATAATATATAGATATTTAATCTCCTTATATAGCACACATTTCTTTTTTATTTCCATTTTAACTCCCTAACTCTCCTTACTCAACAAAGTTATTAGAACTGATCTATTGTGACAGTATAATGTATTCACTGGTTCTCCTCCGGAATCAAATAAGACATGACAGCCTATCCAATTATCAAAAGTTTGGCAATTATTGTCTTCTTAGCATACACTGTCGTGTGTGTGTGTGTATGTGTGTGTGTGTGTGACAAATCTTTATTCTATGAACTAGTGACCTGGTGCACAGTTTTGTGCACATCAAAAGGAAATCGGGACCCGTGCCCACATGCCCGGGGAGTTTCCACGTCCCCGTGAGCCTCTGGGAAGTCATGTGGGGAGTCTGTCCTCCTCCCAAACTCAGCTACTGGCTTCAAGAATGAAAGCATTCCATCCTTGCTTAATCTGGGAAGTGTTCATCAATTGAAGTTTATTTCTCTTATATTTCCTTGCATCTGCTAGTTTTAAAGAAAAATATGATTTTTTGCTTAATCCAATTATTACAGAGGAATGTAAAAGTTTTACATCCTTTCCTATGCTGAGCAAAGATGATCCTCCCAAATCCATTTTTTATATTCTGAATTTTCTTTTAAACCATTAAAAGGAAAAAAAGTCACAAAGTAATCAAAAGAAAACCTATCATGTGTTTAAGAATTTCTCCCACAAACATATTTAAATGATAAGAGTACAAAAATGATACACATTTTTTAAAATATATTTTATTGATTTTTTTTTTAGAGAGAGGAAGGGAGAGGGAGAGGGAGTTAGAAACATCAATGAGAGAGAAACATAGATCAGCTACCTCCTGCACACCCCATACTGGGGATGTGCCCTCAACCAAGGTTCATGCCCTTGTCCAGAATCGAACCCGGGACCCTTCAGTCTGCAGGCCAACGCTTCATCCACTAAACCAAACCAGTTAGGGCCAAAAATGATATATTTTAGTGAACTTACAATTTAATATTTGTTTTGTGCCCCCCTCCCCTCCCACACACACCCACAATTTGTTTTGGTTGTCAGTGACATTTATTTAAGTCTCTTCAGAATACCAGATCAATTTTTATTTTCTAGACTGTGTTTGCAATAGAATCTGTGGGTTTACTTTTTGGAGGTAATAAAAGAAGAAAGAAAAGGAGGAGTAGGAGGAAGTAAAGGAGGAGTGGGGAGAAAAAGAAGGAAGTACAACTATAGGAAAATAACATTTATTTAATTTTTGGTTCAAAATATTGCTCTATCGGCAAGAATAGTTCAGTCACAAGATACTTTGCTGTTATAATAACGATCAGGACAGTTTTAAAATGTGAACAATATGCTTTCCTTGGCCTAGGGAATCTGCCTCCCTGTAAAGTGAAAATGGGATGTGGGAATTGGTTTTTTGGGGGCCAGAATTTCAGTCACTCTCCTGGGAGCCTCTTCTTTAGGAGCAAGGCAGTTAATTTCCACCTGCTGAGAGAGGCCTTAACCTTCTGCAGCAGGAGATCTAGGTTCTTAGCCCCATCCTTCCCAGGATAAAATGTGTAAAGCTGGGTTTGCTTGCTGTAAACGATAAAATGCCAAAAAATACTTGTCTTACTAGACTCAGAGTGCTATTTCAAGGAGAAAAGAAACATATTTGATTAGATGGAGGTATTTAAATACTTGAAGATACAAATATTAGGGAAGAATTTAAGTATTCCATATGTCTTTTATCACTCCCTGCCTCATATTTTCTTACAAATCTTTATTCTATGAACTAGTGACCTGGTGCACAGTTTTGTGCACATCAAAAGGAAATCGGGACCCGTGCCCACATGCCCGGGGAGTTTCCACGTCCCCGTGAGCCTCTGGGAAGTCATGTGGGGAGTCTGTCCTCCTCCCCACAGCTTCCTGAAAAAATATTTCCAAATGTCCCTCTGCGGCCAAGGTTGCGTAAACTATAAAATGCCAAATTTTATAGTTTGGCATAGGGAATCTGCCTCCCTGCTGGCCAGGAGGTCCTCAGTGGACGCCTTGGGCCATGCTGGATGCTTTCCACCACTCGGAGCCGGATAAGAAATGCTCAGATGTGAACAATACAAATTTGGGGACCTTGGGGGGTGAGGGTGCTCTGTTGCCCATGCCCCCACCTTTCAGATCCATCTCTTTTTGACTTTTAAGTAACTTTGTGTTACTTAACGGATTGTCAGTCGCCACCTTGTGGCCACTGTTATATTGCTGCCTTCCTCTGTAGCTCTGCGGCAATTGGTAAGGGATAAGATTTGATCTCAATGCCCAAGGCAGAATTCCAGGAGCCCGGCGGCAATATCAGGCTCGTCCTGGTTACTCCTAGTGTCTGCGCTTCAACGTTCTCCAGAGATTGTAACTGCAGGCTTATGGGGTATGAGGGATGGAGCTGTGTACTAAGCAGCAGGTGGCCGGGGAGGAGCCAGAGCCAGAGCCAGAGCCGCAGCCAGGCACCATGCACCACACTACTCCTGCTCACCCTGGCCCCGCTGCTCCTGCTGGCACTGCCACTCAGTAGCACCACTGCGGAGGTGAGAGGCTCCCATTGCCGCAGCTGCACTCACCAGCTGTGAGCCCAGCTTCTGGCTGAGCCACCACTCGGAGCCGGATAAGAAATGCTCCGATGTGAACAATACAAATTTGGGGACCTTGGGGGGTGAGGGTGCTCTGTTGCCCATGCCCCCACCTTTCAGATCCATCTCTTTTTGACTTTTAAGTAACTTTGTGTTACTTAACGGATTGTCAGTCGCCACCTTGTGGCCACTGTTATATTGCTGCCTTCCTCTGTAGCTCTGCGGCAATTGGTAAGGGATAAGATTTGATCTCAATGCCCAAGGCAGAATTCCAGGAGCCCGGCGGCAATATCAGGCTCGTCCTGGTTACTCCTAGTGTCTGCACTTCAACGTTCTCCAGAGATTGTAACTGCAGGCTTATGGGGTATGAGGGATGGAGCTGTGTACTAAGCAGCAGGTGGCCGGGGAGGAGCCAGAGCCAGAGCCAGAGCCGCAGCCAGGCACCATGCACCACACTACTCCTGCTCACCCTGGCCCCGCTGCTCCTGCTGGCACTGCCACTCAGTAGCACCGCTAGGGAGGTGTGAGAGGCTCACATTGCCGCAGCTGCACTCACCAGCTGTGAGCCCAGCTTCTGGCTGAGTGACGCTCTCACTGTGGGAGCACAAGTTTGGCATAGGGAATCTGCCTCCCTGCTGGCCAGGAGGTCCTCAGTGGACGCCTTGGGCCATGCCGGATGCTTTCCACCACTCGGAGCCGGATAAGAAATGCTCCGATGTGAACAATACAAATTTGGGGACCTTGGGGGGTGAGGGTGCTCTGTTGCCCATGCCCCCACCTTTCAGATCCATCTCTTTTTGACTTTTAAGTAACTTTGTGTTACTTAACGGATTGTCAGTCGCCACCTTGTGGCCACTGTTATATTGCTGCCTTCCTCTGTAGCTCTGCGGCAATTGGTAAGGGATAAGATTTGATCTCAATGCCCAAGGCAGAATTCCAGGAGCCCGGCGGCAATATCAGGCTCGTCCTGGTTACTCCTAGTGTCTGCACTTCAACGTTCTCCAGAGATTGTAACTGCAGGCTTATGGGGTACGAGGGATGGAACTGTGCGCTAAGCGGCAGGTGGCCAGGGAGGAGCCAGAGCCAGAGCTGGGGCCAGGCTCCACGCACCACACTACTCCTGCTCACCCTGGCCCCGCTGCTCCTGCTGGCACTGCCACTCAGTAGCACCACTGCGGAGGTGAGAGGCTCCCATTGCCGCAGCTGCACTCACCAGCTGTGAGCCCAGCTTCTGGCTGAGCAGCGCTCTCACTGTGGGAGCGCACTGACCACCGGGGGCAGCTCCTGCCTTGAGCCCCCCCCCGTGGTCAGTGTGTGTCATAGCGACTGGTCGTTCGGTAATAATGGTCGCTTAGGCTTTTGTATGTATAGATTATACGAACCTGCAGACACAATCTCTAAGGAAGCTGAGAGACATCCAGAAGGAGCAAAGTAAAACCTTCCACCAGTAGGAATGCTCTGGACAAAGATGTGGGTGTATATTTTGTTCTGAAGTCATCATTCTGTCAAGTCCTTTCACACTTAAACATCAGCAGCTGCCCCTAATGCCATCAGACCAGAACAGAGAACCTGTAGGTTATTATCCAATGAGACCATTAAGAAAGGAATCCCTGTTTAACTTTGCACATTATTTCCTAATGCAGAGCGCTATAAAATGACCATTGTATTAAAACTGGAACTAACAGTTACTTATGAATATTATTTCATCTGAATGACATGTCCTCCCATGTTATAAAATTGTATTTCTGGGAAGTTTCGATTAACTTACTTGTTTTATTTCATTTTATGTTTGTCCTGAACTTTTGTGTTACTTAATGGAGTGTCTTGGGTTTCCTCATTTTGTTATTAAAATGTCTTATGTACACACACACACATAAAGCATACCCACTGCTTTTGTAAGTCTTATAATAAAGAGCAGGGACTCTTCTTATTCCAAGAGGAAGAGCTTTCTGACATTATTAAACTGCTATTTTGCAGCAAGATTCTAGATACTTTTTAAAATCCTAATTCTCAGAATTACAAGTTATTGCACCCCATCTTTGAATAAGAAAATCAAAACTTGGAAAGCTGATGTGCCTTACAAATTTGCAAAAACATTTAAATGTCATAATCAGAATTCCAGATAGCTCTGTCCAATTCTAAAACCCATTTCTTTTAAACTTCACTGTAGTCCAGCCCATTTTGTTTCTCAAGTTAATTTTTTGACATCAGTGCCTTCAATAGCTTCTGCATAATTTGGATACATGATAGGATATACATAGTAAATACCTACAATGGGTGCTCAATAAGTATTTGTAGAATAATGAATGTTTTCTGTTAGGCTTTTCCAAGGATCTTTATGAGAATGAAAAACAAACAAACACAACAACAATAACTAAAATCCAAAGTGCAGATTATCAGGTAAGTGTGGACACTTATGCTATCCTTTTTCTATTTACAGTAAGTAGTAAGAAGTCAGAAATATGGGAGTAAATAATGTGGAAAATAACTGAACTAACTTGTCTATGTAGGGAACACATGTTTATGATAATCTCTGACTCATTGAATGCCATCTAAATTCAAACTTTAAAGTACTGGACAAAATTTAGGATTTCAGGGAAATTCTTATTCATTGATTCCAACAGGCTTCCCTGCATGATATGATTTGGATGATTGAAAACATATTCCCACTGACAAAACAGATGGGAATTATAACAGATGGATATTGTAAAGATATGCCTAAAAGAGAAGGCCAATAGGCTATCTACAAGTAAATTCAGAGTTGGCATTACTTTGGTGAATTTACAGCTTCCACATGGACAGAGATTTTTATGTTTTGTTCATAACTTTGTTCCATATTCCTTACATAGCCCCTGGGATAAATGAATTACTGGATGTATTGGGTTCAGAATTAACCACTAAAGAACAGCTCCATCTCAGAGAGGAAAAGAAATCCATGTTAACTAAGTTCAATTTCATTTTGTTTTCTTTAAAACAGAACATTCAGTTACTGACGTAGGGGCAACCATACACGTCTGCAGATATAGTGAATTCTCCCCATCTAGATAGATCTATATGAAATTCAAATTATTTTATAAAGTTGGCTTTGTGTGCATGATAATCAGAGTCATTGGCAGATAAGATAGATTAACGAAATGTTTAATGATTTTGAGCTAAAATGACAGAATGAGCTCAATTCAACAAACATGCACTGAGCTACTGAATAAACTACTAAGCAGCCATCAGCTACATTGTTCTTTCTCTTTGGGCAGAGATGAAAAATATATTTATTTTGGTTAACCTGTTCTATAAATCCACACCATACCAACATCTTTTTCTTATTGAATCATTGTTTCTTTATAAATGTTAGTAAATTGTGTAAACTCAAGCCTTGTATGGTGGTAGGTGTATTTAATTAAATGTATTAAATAGTTGAAATTTTATTCATTATTCAGCACTACCTCATATTTCTAGTATATAAAACTATTATGATTATTTTTTTAATTTTCCAAATAGAATTTTAAAGAGTAGGAAGCTGCAATCAAAAAACTGCACAATGACTATATATTAGAAATTAATTTTAAAAATACTTATTGAATGTATGAAGTACATTAGCAAAATGTAAGACAAATATACAAAATTACACATTAGAATATGTACATGTTCATTATTATGACAAAATAAGACTCAAATGAAAGCACTTGAAAAAACTAATAAAGAGTATTTGATGGTGTGTTTTTTTTTAATGGAATACTGTAATAGTGAAGAATCCTACAATTACAATGTCTTAAAATGAGAATTTAATTATCACTCACACTGTATGTATATGTGTGTTGGCTACAGCTTTTCTTCAGGCAGTTGCTAGGCTTCAGGCTTAGATTGTTTCACATCATAGATTTGCTGCATTTCAGCTATGATTGACATGTCTCTTTATTCCAGAACACAGGAAAAGTAATATTACTTGTATAGTACCTGAGCATTCTACAGTAAAATGGAAGAATAAGAGTAGGTGTAGACATGTAATACATATAGTTTCTGCTTGGACATTGAGTAACTATGTTGGCCAAAACAGTGGTCAGTCTAGTCAGTAGAATAGGAAATTACACTCTACCTTCAAGAAGGCTTCTAAAAAGTCAACATGTCTCCATAAGCGATGTAGCTTCTCAAGTCTCTTACAAGGAAGGGGAGGGTCAGTTATGAATAATAATCTATCAAAGATATATTATGATACATACATTTAAATGTTTTAAACTTAAAACATAGCAAATAACTAAATTTATTTTTTTGACAAGATGCTTGGAGACTTTTTATTGATATAAATCATTGATAGTGATTTTCTGTTATTGTTACCAATTTTGAATAAACAGACGTTGTATTCACTTATTTTGAATAAAAACTTAGAAAAAGAATTTCAATTTATTTGTGGTTAGTATTTTGGCAAAAAACAAATGAACACCAAAAAACAGGTATTCTCTTTTAATATGATAGTGGAAAGACAAGTGTCTAGCAGTCAAAAAAGTATAGAATTGAGCTAGATATCTATCATAGCTTGACTGGGAGGAATGAAGAAAAGCCTGGTTTTTCTTAACTTTTCTATTATAACATGAAAAATACCCAACTCATACTATTCTGAATACTATGCTATAAATTATATACATATTATTGATTTATGAGTACATTTTTGTGCTGAAGTATCAAAGCAACCTCCAAAAATTACTTATAAAATCAATCTGGATTTAACATCTATTTCATTTGGGAAAAGTTTAAAGTGTCAGGGACTAGTTATAATCATAAATAGATATATGTATATGTGAAGAAAGAAAGATATCTTGGAAGCTTAGGTATTTTTCTCTTTCATTCATCATTGATCACTATGGAGGTAACAACTCCTCAATTCCTGCCTCACCAAGTTCATCTTTATAAATTTCACGTCTTTGAGCAACAACAAAAAGTTACTCTGTTTGTGGATATAGTAGTACTATGATTTTTTCAATCTTTAATTTCTTTATTGATTAAGGTATTACATATGTGACCTCATCCCCCCATTAGCCCCCGCCCCACCACACACACTCATGCTTTCATCCCCCTGTTGTCTGTGTCCATTGGTTGGGCTTATATGCATGCATACAAGTCCTTTGGTTGATCTCTCCCCCTTACCCCCAACCTCCCCTACTATGATTTAACCCAACAGCTGCCTATTGACGAACATTTGAATACTTTAACATCCGTTGCTATTATAGGTATTGATGCAGTGAATAGCCTTGTGCCCTCATTTTGCACAATATGCTTGGTATAGATTCTTGGAAGTGAAATTGCTAGGTCAGATGGCAAATTTGCAAGATATTGGCAAATTTCCCTTCATTAAGGTAGTATTTTGCATTTTTATTATCAGTGAATGAAAGTATATATTTCTGCAAATGCATTCAAGGACACACTGTCAAATTTTTAGACTTTTCTAAATCAAATAATTAAAAATAGTTTTTCAAGTTTTTTTATTTTCTTATTAGAAGCCAGTTTGAGCATCTTTTCATATGATCAAGAGCCATTTAGATGTCTTTTTCTTTGAATTTTTATTCATATCTTTAACCTATTTTTACAGGGCTTTTGGAATTTTTATGCCCCATTGTTTAAAATCCATTTACATATCAATAGCTTTTGTAAGATATGAATTTGGACATTATTTGTTACAGAATACGAATCTGTGTTGGATCTGAGACATAGCTTGCAAGGCTGAAAAGTAGTTTAGTCTTTTCATGTAAATGCAGTTCCGAACTTATCTACTAACATTTTGCCTCTGTGATTGTGTGAAATGATTAACCATATGTTCTGGTGCCTTTGCCAAGGACCTCCTCCAAGCCCATGATGGGCTTCTAGAATTTCCAGTTTCCCATCTTCTTGTCACTTTCCATCATGTACCTCCTCCCAGAGCCCCACCCAGGCCTGTGCCACTCCACCCTCTCTGAGAATGGCAGCAGCAACTGAGAAGTACCAGCCATTCCTTTTGTCAATGCACCTGCAAGAGGTGCCATCCCCTCATATTGCACCTGTGCCATTATTGCTCAATGGTATTTTCCTCTTGTGTACAGTATTTCTGTAGCTGTTGTTGATTTATTAACCTGTTATTTTATGGCTTCTGGATTATATCACATCAGGAAAGCCTTTCTACTGCAAGGTTTTGAAGATATTCATCCATGCTTTATTCTAGTATATATCGAATATCATTTGACATTACATTTTTTGATTCATCTATGGTTTGTATCAACATGGTTTTGATGTACAATTTTTCTTTTTCATTAACCATGTAACGAAGGAGTTATCCTTTTCACCCCTTTTCCATTGCATTGCTGCTTAGAGGTGGACTTTGTTGTTTTTTGCTAGTCATGTTTGTAGCCAATACATGTTCATGGACTGGTAGTAGTAGATCCCTGGGTAACAGTGATAGGAATCATCCAGAGTGGCTATCTCAGCTTTCTGAGTTAAAGATTTTTGTTTGTTTCTGCATCAGGCTTAAAAAACATAGCACCTCTGGCTCCTAGAGATCCTCTGAAATGAATATTGTAGCAATTGTTCTGGCTTTCTTACATCTCATTGTCTTTGTCTTACCAGATAAGCCTTTATTTAGAGAAAAGCCATTTCTCAAACTTTTCAAATCTGCTACTTTTGGGAAATAACCCTCATCCTATTTTCAAAGTGTTCTTTCTTTGCTTCTCCAGAAATTCTGCTACATTTCAAATTAGTTCTAATTACAAAGATTATCTTCTGGTTGGACCCCAACTTTGTAGAAGTCAGTATGGTAAATGTTATGAGAGATTAACTGCTGTTTTGTGGGCAATCCTATTCTAAATTGAACATGGACCAGCAATTGATATCCTCTCAGATAAGAGAGAAGTTAGATATGGTGAACCCATTGACAATCCATGGAGCAAAGACAGTCATCCCAGTCTCAAGGTGGGGACTAGAAGCTGTGCAAGCCACAATACCAATATTTCCTTCCCTTATTTTTCCCCAGTTTGGAAATATGGAATGGAGATTAACTCACTAAAAATATTCATGAAATAATTAGATCTGAACCTTTCCCCATTGATATTTAAACCAGAATGGCGAATCACCATCACATTACCTCAAAAACCAACTGCAGCAGATTGGATTTGAATTGCATGGCCCAGTCTCTGAAACATCCATCCAGCTACTATGTAATTTCACCCCAGTCATTTCATTAATCTCACTGTAATGGAATCCAAAATTCTTTGGGATTTAATATTTATTTTTCATCCCATTGGGTTGGATATACGTGTCTCTCTAGTGATTTCTGAGGTGCTTCCAATTTCTAGGCCTTTAGTGTAGAGACTGTTTACTTCTGTGGTATATTCCCATGTACCTACCTCAGGGGTTGCAGTGGACTTCTGCTTTTGGCAACATTGAAACACAATATGTTGCCTGTGGATTTTTTTTCCTGATTCTAGTTGTTTTAAGAATGCAGGCTGTGAGATTGTTGATACTGTGGTTATTATCCCCTTAATATTTTATATGATTACCTGCATATTCCCACCAGAACTGCAATTCTGCTTAGGGATTTGGAAACAATACTTTAAATCCCTGAATACAATTTCTGTCCTCTTAAATTAGGAAGCTCAAGCTTCATAAAATACAATTTAAGATTCAGTGGTAGAATCTCATCGGATTCAATAGTAGAAGCAGTTCACTTAAATAATTTTTATTCATTTTACATCCTTTCCCGAGAATAGTAATTTCTTATATATTTCTCCAAAGTTCACCACCAGAGTAGATATTAAAAATTATATATGCCTGGTTTCAAAAAAGCATAAAGAAAACTATATCACCTTTGATCTTGTGAATAGCAAAGCTGAACATATGTAAGCAAGCTACTTAACACAAAATATTCAATGTAGTTTCATTTATGCTCCTAAAGAAACATATGAGCCTAATATAGATATGTGACAATGTTTACAAATAAGAGTATTTTGTCTTCAAAGAAATATATAATTATTTTATAAATTGTTACATTGATCCTAATCACTTTCTCAATAATAGATATGCTTATATTAAAGAATAAGATAATAGGAGGAAGACCAAGATGGTGGCATAGGAAAACACCGGAAATTGCTGCCTCCGACAACAACTTCAAAAATACAACTAAAAGACAGAACGGTCATCATCCAGAACCACAGGAAGGCTGGCTGAGTGGAAATTCTACAACTAGAAGGAAAGAGAAGAGCACACAGACTCAGAGGAGCTACGAAAGTAAAGTGCAGAGGTACGGAGGCTCCGGCGCGCGCGGAAAGGGGCGGGCACCTGAGGACGC